>NC_141689.1:300470611-301023111 GCF_964263255.1 Lissotriton vulgaris
AAGCTCACTGTGGTCCATTACCAAAGCCGGTCTTTGGCGTTCACCGCACTGCCCTTGACATTTCTGTAACTCCACCTGCGGTTCCCTTCGGGCAGGCATGGCGCTCTTTGCTGGAGTTGCGTCGCTTTATGGCAGAACCACGCCGTTACAAATTCCCCAACATCCTCCACAAAGAAAGAAAGTAAGCCGCACACCAACAGCGGAGCCTTTGTGTTTTTATTAAAAGTACTTTCTCTCACCCGGCAGTCCTGACATGTTTCGCTCGACCTTCGAGCTTTTTCAAAGGTGCGCCGTGAGTCCTTGTCCTTTCAACTGATGGAAACCAAGCTTTCATACTTTTTCTGTTTTGACACGCCCCCAATGGCTGCTGAGACTCCTGGTCTTTGTAGTCTGTAATGGTTCCCAGGCTGAAAGGAAATGTTTTACAGTTTCAATTTTTACACAAAGAGTCCGTTGTGCCACTGTGAGCCCATTTTCAAAGCTCACTGTGGTCCATTACCAAAGTCGATCTTTGGCGTTCACCGCACTGCCCTTGACATTTCTGTAACTCCACCTGCGGTTCCCTTCGGGCAGGCATGGCGCTCTTTGCTGGAGGTGCGTCGCTTTACGGCAGAACCACGCCGTTACAAATTCCCCAACATCTTCCACAAAGAAAGAAAGTAAGCCGCACACCAACAGCGGAGCCTTTGTGTTTTTATTAAAAGTACTTTCTCTCACCCGGCAGTCCTGACATGTTTCGCTCGACCTTCGAGCTTTTTCAAAGGTGCGCCGTGAGTCCTTGTCCTTTCAGCTGATGGAAACCAAGCTTTCATACTTTTTCCGTTTTGACACGCCCCCAATGGCTGCTGAGACTCCTGGTCTTTGTAGTCTGTAATGGTTCCCAGGCTGAAAGGAAATGTATTACAGTTTAAATTTTTACACAAAGAGTCCGTTGTGCCACTGTGAGCCCATTTTCAAAGCTCACTGTGGTCCATTACCAAAGTAGGTCTTTGGCGTTCACCGCACTGCCCTTGACATTTCTGTAACTCCACCTGCGGTTCCCTTCGGGCAGGCATGGCGCTCTTTGCTGGAGGTGCGTCGCTTTACGGCAGAACCACGCCGTTACAAATTCCCCAACATCTTCCACAAAGAAAGAAAGTAAGCCGCACACCAACAGCGGAGCCTTTGTGTTTTTATTAAAAGTACTTTCTCTCACCCGGCAGTCCTGCCATGTTTCGCTCGACCTTCGAGCTTTTTCAAAGGTGCGCCGTGAGTCCTTGTCCTTTCAGCTGATGGAAACCAAGCTTTCATACTTTTTCCGTTTTGACATGCCTGCAATGGCTGCTGAGACTCCTGGTCTTTGTAGTCTGTAAAGGTTCCCAGGCTGAAAGGAAATGTTTTACAGTTTCAATTTTTACACAAAGAGTCCGTTGTGCCACTGTGAGCCCATTTTCAAAGCTCACTGTGGTCCATTACCAAAGTCGGTCTTTGGCGTTCACCGCACTGCCCTTGACATTTCTGTAACTCCACCTGCGGTTCCCTTCAGGCAGGCATGGCTCTTTTTGCTGGAGGTGCGTCGCTTTACGGCAGAACCACGCCGTTACAAATTCCCCAACATCTTCCACAAAGAAAGAAAGTAAGCCGCACACCAACAGCGGAGCCTTTGGTTTTTTATTAAAAGTACTTTCTCTCACCCGGCAGTCCTGACATGTTTCGCTCGACCTTCGAGCTTTTTCAAAGGTGCGCCGTGAGTCCTTGTCCTTTCAGCTGATGGAAACCAAGCTTTCATACTTTTTCCGTTTTGACACGCCCCCAATGGCTGCTGAGACTCCTGGTCTTTGTAGTCTGTAATGGTTCCCAGGCTGAAAGGAAATGTTTTACAGTTTCAATTTTTACACAAAGAGTCCGTTGTGCCACTGTGAGCCCATTTTCAAAGCTCACTGTGGTCCATTACCAAAGTCGGTCTTTGGCGTTCACCGCACTGCCCTTGACATTTCTGTAACTCCACCTGCGGTTCCCTTCGGGCAGGCATGGCGCTCTTTGCTGGAGGTGCGTCGCTTTACGGCAGAACCACGCCGTTACAAATTCCCCAACATCTTCCACAAAGAAAGAAAGTAAGCCGCACACCAACAGCGGAGCCTTTGTGTTTTTATTAAAAGTACTTTCTCTCACCCAGCAGTCCTGACATGTTTCACTCGACCTTCGAGCTTTTTCAAAGGTGCGCCGTGAGTCCTTGTCCTTTCAGCTGATGGAAACCAAGCTTTCATACTTTTTCCGTTTTGACACGCCCCCAATGGCTGCTGAGACTCCTGGTCTTTGTAGTCTGTAATGGTTCCCAGGCTGAAAGGAAATGTTTTACAGTTTCAATTTTTACACAAAGAGTCCGTTGTGCCACTGTGAGCCCATTTTCAAAGCTCACTGTGGTCCATTACCAAAGTCGGTCTTTGGCGTTCACCGCACTGCCCTTGACATTTCTGTAACTCCACCTGCGGTTCCCTTCGGGCAGGCATGGCGCTCTTTGCTGGAGGTGCGTCGCTTTACGGCAGAACCACGCCGTGCACCTTTGAAAAAGCTAGACGGTCGAGCGAAACATGTCAGGACTGCCGGGTGAGAGAAAGTACTTTTAATAAAAACACAAAGGCTCCGCTGTTGGTGTGCGGCTTACTTTCTTTCTTTGTGGAAGATGTTGGGGAATTTGTAACGGCGTGGTTCTGCCGTAAAGCGACGCACCTCCAGCAAAGAGCGCCATGCCTGCCCGAAGGGAACCGCAGGTGGAGTTACAGAAATGTCAAGGGCAGTGCGGTGAAAGCCAAAGACCGACTTTGGTAATGGACCACAGTGAGCTTTGAAAATGGGCTCACAGTGGCACAACGGACTCTTTGTGTAAAAATTGAAACTGTAAAACATTTCCTTTCAGCCTGGGAACCATTACAGACTACAAAGACCAGGAGTCTCAGCAGCCATTGGGGGCGTGTCAAAACGGAAAAAGTATGAAAGCTTGGTTTCCATCAGTTGAAAGGACAAGGACTCACGGCGCACCTTTGAAAAAGCTCGAAGGTCGAGCGAAACATGTCAGGACTGCCGGGTGAGAGAAAGTACTTTTAATAAAAACACAAAGGCTCCGCTGTTGGTGTGCGGCTTACTTTCTTTCTTTGTGGAAGATGTTGGGGAATTTGTAACGGCGTGGTTCTGCCGTAAAGCGACGCACCTCCAGCAAAGAGCGCCATGCCTGCCCGAAGGGAACCGCAGGTGGAGTTACATATATACATATATATTTTATATATATATAAAATATATATATATATATATATATATATATATATATTAACGCTCAGTCTCCTCTCCCGACAGTGAAAAGAATGGATCGCACTCCCAGGCTTGAGATTCTTTCAGTATTTATTATCGTGATTCACAAACAAAACAGGACGCGTTTGGGTATCGTGCCTTTTTCGATTGTTGTCTAGTTGTCTATATATTACCTACTGGCAATTGCCAGTAGGTATATATAGTTAGGACCTAGTTACCATAGGGAATTCCTAACATTCTATTGGGAATAACTTTGGCGCCGATTGAGGGATCTGCCTGTAATTTCCCTTAAATTTGCCTCGCTGCGCTCCGCCCCTTCCCTGAAAGTTTCGGGGGGATTCGTCAAGCGGGGGCCGAGAAAAAAGGGGGGTCCCAAAACGTGTTTTCCCCATGTTAATTTCCATAGGGACATTCTGACAAGGCTACAGCTCGAACGGCTGAACGGAATTATACCAGATTTGGCAAAATGGTAGGGACTGGTATGCAGCAGTGCCTTTTGTATGTTTGGTGTAAATCCCTCCAGTAGTTCTTTAGAAAATTGAATTTGAAATTTTTCAAATGGCATTTTCTATGGGACCTTTAGACACGGCTACAGCCCGAACGGCTGAACGGAATTACACCAAACTTGGCAAAATGGTAGGGACAGGTATGCAGTATTGCCTTTTCTATATTTGGTGAAAATCCCTCCAGTAGTTGTTGAGAAAATGAATTTGAGCAAATTATATATCTATATGCGCTCAACATTCTATTGGGAATAACTTTGGTGCCGATTGAGGAATCTGTGTGTAATTTTCCAGAATTTTTGCCAGCTCCGCTCCGCTCCTTCCCTGAAAGGTTTGGGGGGATTTGTCAAGCGGGGGCCGAAAGGGGGGGTCCCAAAACGTGTTTTCCCCATGTTAATTTCCATAGGGACCTTTAGACACGGCTACAGCCCGAACGGCTGAAAGGGATTACACCAAACTTGGCAAAATGGTAGGGCCTGGTATGCAGATGTGCCTTTGCTATGTTTGGTGAAAATCCCTCCAGTAGTTCTTGAGAAAATTAAATTAGAAATTTTTCAAATGGCATTTTCTATGGGACCTTTAGACACGGCTACAGCCCGAACGGCTGAACGATACTACACCAAACTTGGCAAAATGGTAGGGACAGGTAAGCAGTAGTGCCTTTTCTATATTTGGTGAAAATCCCTCCAGTAGTTGTTGAGAAAATTGAATTTGATCAAATTATATATCTATATGCGCTCACCGTATGCGTACGTGTAATGTACGCGTACGTGCGCGTACCCTTACGTGCTCGAGCGAGTTTCTGATTGGCTGGCAGTCGACTGTCAACATTCCAAACTGTCCAAACCAGGAAGTGTTGGCCACCATCTTGTTTTTCAGGAGAACTGAGGCAGAAGAGAGCCCAAAACAAGAGTGGAAAACACGAAAAGGGGGCAGGGTAGAGACCCCCCAACCCTCTAGCCATTCTCAGGGGGTCCCAAAAGGACCCCCAAGGGCAAAAAAAAAAAATTCGCAGGGTACGCGTACCGTGCACGTACCCCACGATTTAAAAAAAAATACAAACATTTTTGCACTTGGTGGTCCTTCTGGGACCCCCTGAGAAGGGCTAGGGGGTCGGGGGTCTCAACCCTGCCCCCTTTTCGCGTTTTCCACTCTTGTTTTGTGCTCTCTTGTGCCTCACTTCTCCTGAGAAACAAGATGGCTGCTCAGGTGGTCCCAGAAGGATAATAACATATATAAACGTTATCTGCTAATAGAATTAGCATTTACAACACCTTTGAAATTTATTGAAAAAAAATATAGGTTTCACGCCTGATATAGTTAGGAATTAGCATTTAAAAAACCTTGCAAATTCACTGAAAAAAACCATAGGTTTCAAGCCTTATATAGTTAGGAATTAGCATTTAAAAAACCTTACAAATTCACTTAAAAAAACCATAGGTTTTAGGACTTATATAGTTAGGAATTAGCATTTAAAAAACCTTGCAAATTCACTTAAAAAACCATAGGTTTCAGGCCTTATATAGTTAGGAATTAGCATTTTAAAAACCTTGCAAATTCACTTAAAAAACCATAGGTTTCAGGCCTTATATAGTTAGGAATTATCATTTAAAAAAACATTGAAATTGCTCCTATATAGTTAGTTGTACTAACTATATTTCGCGCACCCGCAATCCACTAATGATGATGTCACATATTACATCATTCATGACATGGTCAGTGACATCACTGATGACATCACTGATGACATCTCAAATGACATCACTGATGACATCACTGATGACTGATGCAGAAGTCATTTCTCTGTGGGTTCAACATGCATTCTGTTTATTGGGCAATGCCAATGCCGCAATCATCCACGAAAGCTGCAAAGGACTATTGATCAAACTTGATCCTAAACTAGCTAATTTAACGTCTCAGGATCCGGGTCCTAAGGCTGAGGGTCACCTTTTTGGTGATTCTTTAGTCAAAGTTCTTAGTAAATTTGTCACCAGTTTTGCCTCCTTGGACAAGGCGCAACAGTTTATCAAAAAAGTGTTTTCTCCTTGGGTTTTTGGACAGGCCGGTAGAGGCAGGGATCGCTCTTCCGGACGCTCGTATGTGAATCAAGGTTCCAGAGGCTCCTTCAACTCTAACAATCAAGACTACAAGCCACAGTTCTACCATCAGAGAGGCCGTGGGTTCAGAGGCCGAGGTCAAAAGAATTTCCGCAACTACAACAACCAACAAGGTAGGTCTGCCATCTCCTTCCCCGGTTGGGGGGCATCTAAGGTATTTCCTGACAAAATGGCTCTCTCTCAGCGCAGACCCTTGGGTCCTAGAAACTGTCCAAGGTTATCTTATAGAGCTTTACGGTCAGCCTTCCGAACCTGGGTTCCCTCCTCCTCTGGTTTTTTCAACAGACATTTCTCGTCTCGTTATTCTGTAAATCCAAACCCTTCTCCAAAAACGGGCCATCCAGGTAGCTCCCTTAGAACCAAAAGGGTTTCTCAGTTCTCTTTTTCTTGTCCAGAAAAAGAACAAAAAGATGCGTCCAGTTATAAATCTGAAGTGGTTCAATCAGTTTGAGGTATATCGTTACTTCAAAATGGAAACGATCATTCACTTATGGGATACCCTCCGTCCGAAAGACTGGATGGTGCGGTTAGACTTGCAAGATGCATATCTTACCGTTCCGATTCATCCCTCACACTCAAAGTTTCTTCAGTTTCAATGATTTGGAGTCACTTATCGCTTCACTTACCTTCCTTTCGGCCTCTCCTCAGCACCTTGGTGCTTTACAAAACTCATGAAACCCGTGGTGTCTTACCTGCGCTCGCTGGAAATCAGACTAATAATTTACTTGGATGACATTCTGCTCATGAACTCGGTCAAACAGAACCTCCTGACAGATCTGAGCACCACTCAATCCCTTCTCTTGGATCTGGGTTTCCTGATCAACTCAGAAAAGTCAATGCTTCTTCCCTCTCAACGCATCGAGTTCTTGGGCTTTCTCGTGGACTCTTCCACGGCATCTCTTCTTCTGCCACAATCAAAGGTGTCGACCATAAAGTCGGAGATTTCCCAAATTCTTCGAACCTCTCTTATATCTCTCTGCTCCCTAGTAAGGATCGTAGGTTTGATGTCCGCTTCTATTCAAGCCATCTTTTCAGGATCCCTGCATTATCGCGCTCTGCAACGTTTAAAAATCCGACACCTTTGTCAAGGTCGAGCTCATTCCGATCTCATTGCTCTAGATCAAGAGTCCCGCATCGAACTTCAGTGGTGGATCGACCATTTAGATGCTTGGAACGCCGAACCCTCTTTGCTTCAGCCCCAGATCTTGTGTTAGAATCCGATGCAAGCCTGTCGGGTTGGGGCGCCCGTTGTGGTCCAATATCGACTGGCGGTACACGGTCTCGCGAGGAGTCAAATTTGCTCATCAATTATTTAGAGATGCTTGCAGGCTCCTTTGCGATCAAAAGCCTTACAAAGGACAGAGTTCAATGCTCTATACTCCTTCGCATGGACAATGTTTCTGCGGTTCGTTACATGAACCATCTAGGTGGCACCAAATCCAAACCTCTAACAGAGTTAGCAAAAAGTCTTTGGGAATACTGCCTCTCCAACAAGCTATCGCTAACGGCAGAGTATCTCCGGGGAGATCTCAACTCGGCAGCTGATTGGCAGTCCCGCTATCTACGGGATTCCAGCGACTGGAAGCTGCTTCCATCCGTCTTCCAATCCCTCTCTGAAAATGGGTCCCTTTTCATACCGATCTCTTTGCCTCTCGCCATTATTAGAACAAATTATGAAATGCACCGCTCCAACAGTCAGTTTTACACCATATATCGGTGATAAGGTCCGTGTTCAAAAAAATGTTGTTCCAAATAAGAGAACGCTGAGTCCGTAATTGCAAAAAAGTGTTCAGAATTGCTTTAATGTTCCAATTGAAAGACCAGCCAACGCGTTTCGTTCCGTCAGGCGGAACTTCTTCAGGGCTGTAAGTCATGAAATAAAACATACAAAAAACCACGTGTAAATACCTTCAAAACAAATAATGTGCTACAAACATGAAAGACAAACAATATTAGCTTCACCAAGTCAAGCTAACGTTAAAACCATACTACTTATTCTAAAAAATGCAGCAATTACATCTTATCTCGAAGAGGTGGTCTGTCCCTTTTGTTCAAATCTTAGGCTGCATTAAAAGTTTAAAAAAGGGACAAGTCTCAAATTTCACCCACAGGCAATGCCTCGGGTTTTAGGTTAATATTATCAAGTAGAAAAATCATTTGGTTGGACACATAATATTTTGCCTCATATTCAATTTGCATATAGTAGTGCTACCAAGATTGCAATTAACAGAAACAGCGTTAACATTGCTTTAACCTTTAAATCTGAATGTGTGACTGCAACACATTTCTATGTCAGACATATGCTTGACCATTTGAATTAGTTCATTTGTTATATCACATCAGAGATATTGAATTGCAGACTCGAAAGTACCAGCACTGTTACAGAGGATGGTTTAAAAATGAAAAAGTTAAAAAGTTGCATTCACCAGAGTAGATACTGTATGTGCTACTGTGTCTCCCCAATTCGTATTGGACTATTCCAGGGTTGAGCCCGTCCATTCCCATCATCAAACATGTCGGTCCTGAATGCGCGTGCGGTAATATTGTAACATCTCCACAACTATCTCCACATCGACAAAATAGCGGACTCTCGCCTCAACACCCAATTACCTTGTTTCTTCGGCAGGCATCTGGATCCTTCCGCCCTATCTACAGATGCCTTTCTACAGGATTTGTCCCTCTTTCTTAATTATGCCTTTCCTCCATTTTTCATGATCAACAGCGTGTTGTATTTATCAAAGAGGAGGGAGGAAAATTGATCTCTTGATCAAAGGACACTGATTACCACTCTGAATGGTGGAAGGTCCAGTGTCAGCATGTGTCCGTATCTAGTACAGATGACGCAATAAAGGGGTTGCTGAACTGTTCCTGTAGACAGACAAGGGAAGTTTAACTGGCGTGACCAAAGGTGTTTGAATGACACCCTAGGGCATCCATTATGTTGGATGTAGTTGCCTCACACACCCAGAAGGGTGTCATGCTTCATCATAGGCGTTTGCTCCAACCCCGACGGGCTCACCTCAAAGAGGGGCTCTTTGGCGGAGATCTTTTTATCCAACAGCCTTATGGTGAAGTGAGGGTGTGTGGGCAGGATGGTGTGTTGCTTGGTAAAGTTATTAAAATGTAGCAAGGGGTACCGGAATTCACTTTATTCTGGGGGTCCCCCGGCTGCAATTAAAACGTGGAACTAGCCCGCTAGGTATCAACAGGTTAGGTCGAGTGACCCTAGAGAAGGCTAGAAGTGAGACTGGTCGACATGTTTCTCGCTCAGGGTAAAATCACCCGCGATTCATCAGGACCTCATAAAAGTGAAAATAAGAAGATCAACAACATGCTTGTGTCAAGTGTGTGGTGTAAGTTACCTCTGTGGATACTCCTATGCCTAAACACAGAGGAAAAATAAAGAAACAAGCAATGGTTATAACGTTTCCTGTAAACCAAAACAAGTCAAGTCATCGCCAGGGCATGAACATGATGTGGCATGCTGGTGGTACTGTAAACCATTGAGCACAACCAGAGCATGCCTGAGTGTATTGAGCGTGCAGCGTGCATTGTGGGGAGCACACACACACACTATATACGTGAGGGAAATTGTGATAGGGAAAAATGGTGGTTAAAAACAAGGGTTAAAATGCAGCAGTCTAAGAGAGATATAATTCACAACCAGTGTCGTTTAATGAGCAGTTCTGGTAATAAAGACACCGGCTATATCACACTGTGGCTTGACACCAGCAATCTCACACTGTGGCTTGACAAGTGGTGGTGTAAAAATGAGCACGCTCCCTACTCACCTAATGGTCAGGGACTACTTGCCACATGAGGGGTCGGCGGGTCAGTACATCGGGGGTGAGTCTATTGGATGTAGCTATAGGGAGCACATAAGTAAAGCCCCTGAGCTTCAATCACAGGTAAGGTAATGGTCTAATTTGAATTGCTCTGACCTCCTTTCTCGTGCTCACGAAGATATCACTCACCCCAATCTGCCCGTGTCCGCGTGGGAAAACCTACCCATCTCCGCCGAGCTCGAGTAGATGCAAGAGCTCGGCGGCCGGTCTTATTTAAACGAACCGGCGTTCGCTAACGCGTCACCGCCTGCTGTTTAATGTCACGTGATGAAAGCAGGAACTGTGGCGGCCATGTTATGATGGTCAGGGAGTAATGTAGCCCCGGTCGCTTAGATTAATATTTGCCGGCAATTTACGCTAGGGAGCCCTATTATGTGTACAAGACCCTTGGGGATAACGAAGGGAAAGACCCCGTTTGTACAATAATATGACCGCAGAATTCCGGCGTGCATATCAGAATTGCCGCCCGGCATAGACGGTCACGTGATGTTGACACACACTATGGCGGCCATGATGTAGTGGGAGAATACCTGCCGGAAACAGACAGTGGCGGTCCCTCGGATGGGGTGTGTAAATGTATCGGCCATATTATAATCTATCCAATATGCAGACCCTGGTGTGAAGTGGAAGGGGAAGGATATCAGCGTATAGGCAAAAGCCAAAGGCGGTGTTATCAGTGATAGGACGGTCAATTGAATATTATATTAAGAATAACACTGGGTGCTTTGCCTTAGCCGAAGATGGAACAAGGGGATAAGAATGATCTTGGTACAATATATGAGACGGTTGATTTAAAGTGAGTGCCAGGGGATGTCCTCATTGAGGCCCCGTTTATCGGAAGAGAGTCGATGAACCCATCTTTGTTCCTTCCGGAATAGGGCATTTTTGGGGCAGTTCGGACTGGATTCTAAAACTACCCACTTCAAAGAGTCTTCATTATGGTTGGAGTCTACATAGTGTTTGCACATTTTTGTATGGGTCTTTTTGCAGCGGAAATTGCTGCGATGTTCGATGATGCGAGTTTTGATGGGGCGGGTTGTCATCCCGATGTACTGTAGACCACACGGGCAAATTAGCATGTATATACAATGTGTCGTGTTACAGTTGGTGTGGTGTCTGAGCTCCCATTTGAAAGTCTCAGAGAGCTGTATGGTCTTCAGAGTCATGGTGTATCTGCACACCCCACACATGCCACATGGGTAATGGCCCGTCACGGGGGGCAAGTGCCACAAGGTTTGTTGAGTTTCTTTCCTGACACTCTTGGGCCTGGTGCTGATTAGGATATCCTTCAAGTTTTGTGATCTCTTGAAAGCAAACCTCGGTTGTTCCAGAACCATGTCCCCTGTGTTAAGGATACCCCAGTGGTGTTTAATAGTATTCCTGATTTTATTGGACAACGGGGTGAAGGTAGTCACACAGGTGATTGGTTGATTCTCAACCGTGGCTCCTTCCTGTCGTTCAAGGAGAGCTTCTCGGTTATTATTCCTGGCCCGTTTTCTGGCTTTTAAGACATTGCTTTTAGGGTAGCCTCTATCGAGTAGGTTCCTAGAGAGGATTGCGGACTCCTTCTTGTAGTTGGACACATCACTACAATTGCGCCTTATCCGCAGGAATTGGCCGAATGGCAGGTTAGTGCGTAAGGCCCTTGGATGATGGCTCTTGTAGTGGAGTAGGCTATTGCGGTCTGTGGGTTTCCTGTACATGGTGGTGCTAAGGGACCCTTCTTCCAGTTTTATTGTTAGGTCAAGGAAGGAGATCTCATTTGGCGAAGAGGCCATGGTGAAATGTAGGTAAGGGTTCAGTGTGTTGACCCATTCAAAGAAAGCCTCGTGGGAAGTCGGGGGGCCTCTCCACAGGATTAGGATGTCATCAATGAAGCGTCTCCACATTTTAATGTTATCCCGAAAGGGATTCGACTCATGGTGTATGTGTTTGCCTTCAAATTCCGCCATGTACAAACAGGCCACCGAAGGGGCAAAAGTACTGCCCATTGATGTGCCTTGGGTCTGGTGATAGTACTTTCCTCTGTACTCGAAATAATTTTCGGTAAGGGCTAGGGTGGCACATTCCATAATGAAAGTCTGTGGAGTGTTAGAGTCCCAAGCTTCTAAGCCCAGTCTTTCCTCTATTACCTCAAGAGTGGCCCTCTGAGGAATGTTCGTGTAGAGGGCTTATACGTCTAGGGTAATCAAGAGATCAATTTGTCCTATATCCTGGATGGTATCCAAAATACATAGGACATCCGTGGTGTCTTGGATGTATGATGGAATACATTTCACAAGTGGTTGTAAGAAATGGTCACAGAATTGTGAGAGTGGCTCCAATACGGAGTCTATCCCTGAGACAATCGGTCTCCCTGGTACTGGCCTGGTTGCTTTATGGATCTTGGGCAATATATAAAAATATGGTACCCTTGGGTCCTTTTTTATAAGAAAATCTGCCTCTTTTTTGGTGATCCATTGTTCACATTCCGCGCTTATCACCAAGCTTGTTATTGTGGTCTGTAGGCGCATGGTTGGATCACTTGGAATGGGTGTATAGTATCTTTGATCATTGAGTTGTCGGGTGCATTCCAAATCATAATCCACAGTATTCATTAAAACTGTGGCTCCCCCTTTGTCCGCCTGTTTAATAGTGATCAAGGGGTCTTCTGCCAGTGATTTCAATACAGTCATCTCATTCCTAGAGATGTTGGAGTGTGGTGTCTGTCGGTCTAGTTTATTGATGTCTTTAAGTACGGCTTGTTCAAAAGTCAAGACTTCATTTGGGACCATCCCGTTATGGGGTGTGAAGGTTGAAGGATTATGTAAACCTGAGTCTTCAGTTGGTTCACAGGGCTTGCCTTCAAAGAAGGTTTTCAATCTTATTTTTCTAAAAAATGATTGGATTTCTCTTGTTTGTTGGAATAGATCGATCCTGGGGGTGGGAACAAAGCCCAAACCTTTCTGAAGGACCTCTTCCTCTCTCTCTGTGAGGAGACGGTCAGATAGATTAACCACAAGGCTCATTTTGGTCCTGATCGGTTCGTGCTCCTCGTGTCCATCCCTTGGGGGCATGTGTCCTCCCATTGAACTCTCTTTTCTGGAACGTTCCCTCTTTTTCGCCCTCGCCCTCTGCCCCAGCCTCTGCCTAAAAAAGGAGGGTGTGTAGGGTTTTGGGGGGGATAAAATGGAGGATATTGTGGGGCAAAAGGTGGTTGGAAATGGGGGAATTGTGGGTATTGCCAAAACGGGGGACCCACTGGTTGTCCCTGGTTAGGGTAATTGGGAAAGTTATGTTGTCCACGTCCCCTTCCTCTTTTTGCCCTAGGAGGCATCTGTGCAGGATCATTTTCCCCGCTACTGTCAGAGCCACTATTGGAGCCCCTTCTTGATGAAGTCGTGCTAGAATCTGAATTATAGTTAGTACCTGGGGGGACGTAGTCATCCTTTAGATAGGGATAGACTTTCTCCTTTGAAAACTTTTTGATGTCTTTTTGTAGTTTTGCTACCTTTTGGTTCATGAGGTACTCTTTATGTTCCGCCATTTCTTTATTTAACTCAGCCAATTTCGTTTTGAAGCCCGGGTTCTGTACCGCAGTCTTCAAGGCAGCCTCGGCTGCTTGGATCTTGACTAGAAGCGCATCTGCTAATCGTTTAGCTGTATTTACGATGAGAATGAGGAGGTCATGGGTGCACTTCCATGAAACCTGTGACCATTCGACTTTAAATTGTCCGTCCTCCCAGAAAATTCTGGGGAAGTTCTTAACGATCAAGCCATTAGGAGCAATTTTGGCTTTAAAATACTCAGCCATCATAGTCCCGTGTATTGTTATTCTTATCCATTCTCGTTTGAGGTCGGACAGGGATTGCCACTCGGTTGTATTACTCCCCGTGGCAGGTTCTATGTCAATGCCAAAAAGAGAGGGTGTCCTCATAATCGCTGCTGCATCCTCCTCACCAAAACTCAGTTCCTGACCCTCCATAGTGGTACGGTCAAGAGAACCTGGTCCCGGTGGGGTGGGGTCCTTCACAGAAGGTAGGGAAGAAAGAGGAAACAAAGAGAAGAAAAGGTTCCAAACCCAATGTGTGGTATGGACCGTATATGACCCTCCACGATGGTGTGGGATCAATTAGTAGGGGGATCTGAATAATCTAACCCACCGAGAGGAAACTCCCACGGTTGGCACCGTGCAAAAGTATTTATCAAAGAGGAGGGAGGAAAATTGATCTCTTGATCAAAAGACACTGATTACCACTCTGAATGGTGGAAGGTCCAGTGTCAGCATGTGTCCGTATCTAGTACAGATGACGCAATAAAGGGGTTGCTGAACTGTTCCTGTAGACAGACAAGGGAGGTTTAACTGGCGTGACCAAAGGTGTTTGAATGACATCCTAGGGCATCCATTATGTTGGATGTAGTTGCCTCACACACCCAGAAGGGTGTCATGCTTCATCATAGGCGTTTGCTCCTCGTCGGGGAGGCGGTGCAACCCCCGACGGGCTCACCTCAAAGAGGGGCTCTTTGGCGGAGATCTTTTTATCCAATAGCCTTATGGTGAAGTGAGGGTGTGTGGGCAGGATGGTGTGTTGCTTGGTAAAGTTATTTCTACAGGAACAGTTCACCAACAGCGTGTTGTCCCAGGTCCAACGCCAGTTGACCTCACTGGTCCTAGTGGTCTCCTTTTGGCAATCTCAGGTTTGGTTCCCGTCCGTTCTGGAAATGGCGGTGGATTTTCCAGTTCTCCTCCCTGCGCGCAAGGACTTACTCCAGAATCCCTTAGGCCAGGCGCACAGTCTCATTCTGGACAACACTCTGGTTCTGTCTGCTTGGAAGATTTCCAGCCTCTCCCTCCTGACCTCCTCATTTCGCAGGAGGCTTCTCTCTTCATCAGTAAGGACAGGGCCCCAGGTACCTCCAAAGCTTACAAGTCCGCTTGGTCTTTATGGGCAAGCTGGTGTCTGGAGAGGCATCTTGATCCCTTTTCAGCCCCTGTGAATTTAGTGATTAATTTTTTGGCCTCGGAAGCCAGTGCGGGTAAGTCCTATAGGACAGTTAATTTGTATCGATCAGTCATTTCTCTGAACCTTACCCCGATTGATGGCAAGCCCATTGGCATGCATACCTTGGTTTGCAGACTTCTGCGAGGAGTTTGTTTTTCCAAACCACCGTTGGCTAAGTATTCAAATTTATGGGACGGTAATGTAGTGCTTAAATAGTTTTCTGATTGGCCAGATAATTCTGCTCTTTCCCTCAAAATGTTGTCTGCCAAGCTTACCATGTTATTGTGTTTAGTCTCCATCAAACGTGTTTAAGATGTTAAAGCCTTGGATATCTCCTCTCGTCAGTTTTCCCCTACAGGTGTTTTGTTTCACATAAGTAGAAGAACAAAGACACATTTGAATTCAGTGTTTTACCCTTATTTTCCTTCCCAACCTAAACTATACGTAGGTCAATGCCCTAAGGTTTATGAACAAAGAACCGGGGGTCTCAGAACGTCCTCTAATTCCCAACTCCTCATTTCCTTCCGCAAACCCCATCTTCCTGTTTCCTCTGCTACCTTGGCCCGGTGGGTCCGTTGGGTTATGTCCCTTGCTGGCATTGATACCTCCGTATTTGGAGCCCATTCCTCCAGGGGAGCCATGGCCTCCAAGGCCTTTTGGGCTGGCTCTCGTTTGGAGGACATTCTGAGATCCGCAGACTGGTCTAACAACAATGTCATTCGCATGTTTTATTGTAAACCTGTTGTTACTGCTTCTTCTTTAGTTATTGATATGCTTTGAACAAGCATAATAGCAGCTTCCGGTCTTGCCACAAAATGTAGATTTTCCTTTTAAGTTATGACGGAAAGACTTTATTTTTTGTTAAAGACACGGCGGCGAGTATTATCCCGCCGCTACACTTCTAAGATGTGTTTTCTCCCTCTCTGAAGCAGCTCCAGCGTTGCCTCAAGGCGTCTTCGTGATGACAGAAGTTCTCTTGATCTCAGTTCCGCCTCCTGGTGTTTTGTACTCCTCCTGTTCTACTTCCACTCGGTCCCCTGTAATTCGAGAGACCTTGCTAAATTTCGGTCAATATGTTTTTTCCTGGACTTTGGCTGTTTCTATTATATTCTCAATTGTTCTGTTGTTCATGGACTCTATCTGATCTGCTTTCAAACAAAAAGAGGACTGCTCGCGGTCAGGTGTGACGTTATCTCCTGGGTGCTGTGCCCATTGGTTGTGATGTTGATGATTCTTTAGTTCCCATTGGCCTGTGTTCTGCTTTGCCCTCTGGGAACTGAAGTTCTAGCGTTTATCTTGCTGCTAGGCAAATGAATGCAAAAATAGAAAGCATAATACTCGTCTCCGTGTCTTTAATAAAATTAAGACTTTCCGTCATAACTTACTAGGAAAATCTACATTTTTTTTCAAATAGAAGAAGGCCTATAGGTCCATGTTTCTTTCTTCATATTAAATGCAACTTAAACTGAGTTTATGCTAACCTGGATTATGTTTACACTGTCCTCTTGTCTCCAACAGGTCGATCGTGAGCTACCGGTAGCTCGCCGACCCTCTGAGAGTAGCTCGGCTGCTATTTAATTATTGAGACGTCATTTACAATATTATTTTGTATCCCGTCATTTTCTTTCACAAGTATTAGCCCTTTTTCACAACTAATCAGCCCTTGCCCGCCCTCACACAAACCAGCAGCTCTGATTGGCTGTAGTGAGCTAGTCACGCGGCACCTGCCTTTTCCAGGCTTGCACCGCGCTTCGCATCATCTTCAACTGACTTGGGTCTCCCGGAGCAGCTCTGAGATACGAGGGGCCCCTGACCTTGAATGAGCCGAGTCGCTGGCTAAAAAGCACTTAGTGCTTGCAAGGTCTTTTGATTTTAGCGTTGTCTGCCACTGCACTTTAGATCTGCCTTCAGAAATAAAGGGCAGTGGCAGGCAACGTTAAAATTAAAAGTCCTTTCAGGCACTGGGCCGATATCGCGGTGGAAGTCGATGTTAAGGTCTAAGATTCTGGTCTGCACTAATCCTCTTTCACTGACTTTATCACGCTTTCATTTGCCTTCTTGTAGTAGTAAGTGAAAGCGGATTATTCTGTGAAAGTGCATGCAAGTACCTTTGATTTTAACATCGGCTGCCACCGTGCTTTACATATGCATTCGGAATGAAGTGCGGTGGCAGCCAACATTAACATCAACGGTCCTTGCAGGCACTCTACCACTGTGGCAGCCAACGTTAAGTGCTTGCCTGCACTGAACACCTTTAAATTCATGCAAAGGCAAATATATAGCGCGGTGTAGCAATCAGTGAAAGCCTTTCACGGATTACTATACGGCGCTATATATTTGCCTTTATCTGACTGTGACAGCTGTTGGCAGGCCTGGTTAGCATGCACGGACCTTTGATTTAATATCGACTGCCACTGTGCTTTACATTTGCCATAACAGACAGTAATAAAGCACAGCGGCACTGACGTTCAAATTAAAGGTCCTTGCATGCACTGTGCTGCTACCGCACTTTAAATCTTCGGTGGCAGCCAACGCAAAAAATCCAAGGTGATTGCCTGCACAGAACGCTTTCACAGTCATGCAAAGGCAAATATATAGCGCAGTGCAGTAATCAGTGAAAGGATTTCATTGATTATTACACTGCGCTATATATTTGTCTTTGCATGACTGCGAAAGCAGTTTAGACTAACATCGGCTGCCACCGTGCTTTAACATTTGCCTTAACAGTAATAAAGCACAGCGGCAGTTGACATGCAAATTAAAAGTCCTTACATGTACTGTGCTGCAGCTAGGGCGCCACGACCTATGCCACAGTGTGCTATGGCTGACTTCATGTGGGGACGCCAATGTAAATATAGAAAACACCTGCTACTGCGTTCCTGGCCTTCAACAAATTTCTGCCAACAATAAAAATGCCAAACTTGGTGATGAATGTACTTCTTGGGGAACAAGAGAGAGATCTTTGTATAGTTTGTAAACTTACAATACAGAGGAAGTTTTTACTAACTGAAAGGTAGCCCAGAGGGTTAATATGCCTGCTGAAAAGACGGTGCAGATTGTTGGTAGCTAGATCTTTAAAATACTAATATAGAACAGTGATCAAGTAACGTATCAAAGAGCTGCATGAAAACTGCAAGGTATAGGCTGGCTGGCCTGGGCTGGACCAGTATGATTTCCCCCAGTTGTTGCAAAGTAGGTTCATTTGGGTGGGAATCAATTCCTATTAGAATCCCCCAACCATGCAACCATGTTGTTAGGAGTTAGGGGGGTTTAAAAAATTCTGTGTTTCTGCCTCTCCTGACCAAGCACTCTTAAACTATCCTGCCGACCAGTATGCATGACTTGAGACTCCTATACCTTCTTGTCCTCTGTCTTATGTAACATTTCACTGATTGATTGTCTCTTTGTAAATCTGTGTCATGTAAAGTGTTCTGACACCTTACACTGGTTGGTAGGAGTAGCGCTATAAAACGAATTAAAATAAATGTATCTGAGAGAGAGTGGTTATGAAGGCTTGAAGGCACGGTTAAACGATGGTTATGAAGGAATCAGTAGCGGAGGTGGTCACTTGGGGGGTCAACAAGCATTGCCACACTGGGTGCCACCAGCGCTATAGCCGGCCCTGGATACTGTGTTTTACATCTTCCTGCCTTCAATCAAGCACGGTGGCAGCCAGCACAAAAATCTAAGGTGCTTGCCTGCACTAAACTGCGTTCACAGTCATGCAAAGGCCAATATATAGTGCAGTGTCGTAATCAGTGAAAGCCTTTCGCTGATTTCTACACTGTGCTATATATTTGCCTTTGCATGACTGTGAAAGCAGTTCAGAGCATGCAAGGATCTTGGATTCTAAACGTCGCCTGCCACCGCACTTTACATCCTCATTCAATAGTAATGCTTTTCCTGTATGTTTACTGATTGAGCTGCATTACAATGATTATTTCAGTGACAGCTATTAATTGAAAGGTCTTGATTTTGAAGCTATTAATTATAAGGTTTTGAAGCCTCTTGACAACACAAATCCAAAGTCATTCCTTTCAGTGTTTCTAGACAGGAACGCTTACGTATTTTGTTAAAACCACAGTATGGGGTCCGAAGAAATTAGGCTTAGAATCAATGAAATTGGGTGTGGGGGGTCTCTCGGAAAAATGCGAGTTGCTTGGGGTTTAGTAGCTCACGACGATTTTCACTGACCAGAAGTAGCTCTCACTACACAAAAGGTTGGAGACCCCTGCAGTGTATCATGTGATGACTTTTGCTTTTCTCTTTGTTCTAAATAAAGCATTACTAGGGTTTGCTCTAATAAACAGAGTGCTCCCAGAGATCCTCTCTCACTGTACCTAACCAAGGACATTTCAGCTATTCCAGGCTGTTATTATACACTGTATCAATTGAACTGCTCGAATAAACTGTGAGAGTGTCTGCAAACCCAATGTATTTTAACTATGAGAGAATTTTTGAATGTATTCTGTAGTGGAATGTTTCTTGTTGCTCATTCCCTAATGGTACACATCTTGAGAACCATGTTCTTGTATAGAATGTTCGAACATCTTTGTTTAAAGCTTTATTAAAGGACATGAAGATGTGTGTTGAGTAGAACCTTTCCCCCACCTTTTAAAAGGCAAATCTGTGCTAGATTTTATTTAAACTGTACAGAGTTTTCATAGCTGCCAAGTTTTCGGATTGGTTATGTGTGACATTTCAATGATTTCAGTGTATGAATGAGTGACATTGTATTGCTAAATGTGTGACACCTCAAGTGACACTTCCTCACGAGTAAATCCATTACTAGTATTCTAGTATTCGTAACCTGTGAGTTTTATATTACTTTATCCAGACACAGGGTATAACAAACATACCCCTAAAACAAGCCAGACCTGTTGGTGATACCAATGCTTGATACCATATGTAATGAATTAGTAATTTAAAAAAGATTTTGTGTGAATTAGAATTTAAAAGCTTTACATTCTGAAAATATCAGGGTTCCATTTAAACATTGCTTTGGTATGTGAACGGGAAGTAGAATGTAGAGCGCTTCAATTGGTCATGTTCTCCCATTCGTACTGCCATCTGCAGTTTCTCACTTTTTTTGGCCACTTTCATATTTTACCTCTCACATCTTTCTGAAATTATCCATATCCATATCTCACAGGTAATCTCCTTCTTCATCACTGTCTTTATTCCATGTCATTTTGCATGTACTAGGCGACTTGGATCCCAGAATGCAGTGTATCTTGTTTAAAAAAGAACTACACAAACACACTATTGATTGAAAGCAAAAAGTGTTTGGAAAGTCAAGTGAAAGAAAAAGATGTGAACTTATCCAGGGGCTGTATTGCTGACAGATTAATTCCATAGTGTTAGAATCATTCTTGAGCAATCGTTCAGCGCTCGTTGGGATCTTCAGCCTCTATCAGGTCACAGTGTCAGATTTGATGGCTTGGCTGCTGAGAAGACTGGTGTCTTTGCACTACAGTCTGCTATGTGAGTTCAATTTCGCTTTGGTGCTGCTAATTCACAGTTGGTCCAGACACCTGGGACCTTCCAGGTGCCAACACGTGAAACCTCATTTGCAAACTCATCTATCATTCTTTGATTTAGGGTTTAACTGGATGTAGGACAGTGGGGCTAGGGATTGGGGGCCCAGGCTGCTTGGAAGAAAAATAACATTCTGGCACCATACTGGAGGCCTTAATTATGTCTGGAGGGCTCTACCAGCTGGCACGGGCCATGGGTCGGCAGGATTCACGACTCAGGGGAATACAAATGTACCAGCACAACCCCTCCACAACACACAGCACTGACGGTCACGCATAGGTGGGGGCGAGAGAGGGAGCACTGCAAGTCAGGAGAAAACACAAACCTTCAGCTGCTGCTCTGCCATGACCATTGTAGGGGGTGGCTTGTGGGAATTAAAACATGCAGCAGAAGGCAAGGCACCAATGATCCACTTGAGGGCTGCAGACAGCAATCCGAGTGCTGTACTAGTTCACTTGCCCACTTCTCCTGACCACGTGGTCAACCAAGAGAGCCAGTGAGGCAACTAGGCAGTGGATTGACTGGTCTGAATTGGAGCCTGCACTAAACAACATGAAAAGGGCGTCCCCAATATATATAAGAGAAGGACAAAAGTTCCAAAATGTAGAAAATTCCACCCACAGAACCGCTCACTTGTGTTTTATTATTTATTTTTCATTTTATGTTTTGTTATATTATTCTCTTTTTTTGGGAACAAGGTGATATAAATATAGAACAGATCCCTTACATAAATCCATTTGCATAAAAGATCACAGTGACCTAGTCTCATTTAGGTACCCCATAGTATTTCATTAGACATATGAGGAGAGAAAAGCAACCCATAAATAACAGTATTCAAAAATATGTAGATAAAAGTTCACATGAATAAGGTTCAGCAGCCAAGAAATAATCACATAAAAAAACGGACACAAAGTCCGAAATTACATTCAAAGACATAAGACATTACCAGCAACAATCAATAAAACAATAGACTACTGTAACAAACACAGAAGAAAAGCGCCAACGCGCGTTTCGGAAAATACCAAGAACAATTTTATAGAAATTCCTTCATCAGGGCGCACATATTATGTATGTTTCATAGTGACCCAGGATTCAGTCATCATAATATTGAAATATGAACCAATGGGAACATCAGGCTTACGAAGCATATCTCAAAAGTCTGGGGTCGAGAGTGGTGAGATTCCTTAAATCAATAGAGGTCCCAACAGAAGATATCCTATGTGGGGCAATTGTTCTATATAGGCCCGAAAACTGGAGAGGGAGACCAAAAGGTCTATTTCCTATGTGGATATGGTGCAGAAAAACATGTTGGAAGATCCAAACATTTCTGTAATGGTTAAGGGCCAAAATCAAAGGATGTACTTCAAGAGGGTGAATCCTTGCAAGTGAAATTAAGAAAGTGACGCAGACTTCCTGCCGGGGTAATTACGAATCCTGGATTAGAGATTCCTCATCGTAGCGTCTGGATCGCGGTACAGTCGTCAAACGCGGTCGGTCGGAATTGGAGCCTGCTCTGAGGCGACCTTAAAAAAAATGGAAACAATAAGAACAGATCACTGCTCACCCCTTCAAGCCGGGCTTGCTCAAATCTCGTATAGAATTTGTTAGATGGGCTCTGCAGCAGCATTGTACGGCACAGCAGGCTCTATTGCCAATGCAAGCTAAAGGTGTGCTGGTTGCATTTTTTTAAATACAGCCAGGCTTTTTTAGCGCCTTGTTCCTGGAGGTACCGGTGTTGCTATTAGGCGTGACTAATGTGTTTTTGTGCAGTGATGCGGACATCAACACTACAATAAGTCTAACCACTGCTGCGTGGCACTTAGCAGGGCTGGGTTCTCTGTGCTTATGATTTGTACAATCTTGCTGCTTAGTGTACATATGGCATTTTGTATGTAACCTGCCTATTAATTACTTATATAAAGCCTTGAAATGACAACCCTTGTCCGTCATTCTTACAAGATAGTTTCAGCATCCGCTTTTGAGTTTAATCGAATAGACAAAGTGACATTTCCAGTCGGGAAGCACTATGTCCCTATTGGGACTCCTGGTCCTAGCCAGTGGAATGCTCCATGAGTTGGATTTAGGATAAGTTTGTGCGCCAACAGGCTGGTAGTAGAGGTGATGATTCCGATTTAAGTCGACCCATGATTGACAAACTAATTGGCTATAGAACCGGGTTCTGTTCTTTCATGGTCCAGACGTTTTCCATTGAGATCTGAATAGACCCAGTCCCAACTTGATCCTGGTTCCGGAGAAACAAGGCTCCTGAAGAAAAACAACAACATGAGTATCAATAGAGATTACATGCAAAATATGGAAATAATAAAAGTAGCTGTGGAGCAGTGCAATTTGGGAGTTGGAGTAGGCGTTTTGTGGTGCAATGTAGTAGACGGATTTTGAGAGCTATTATTATGTATCTTTGATTGTTGGATTTGTGGGAGCAATAGTTACTGTATTCTTGATGATGTTCCTGGACTTTGAAGTTGATGGGTATACAAGTACTTAAATACGCTGTAGAGTTTAGGAGAGGTACCTCAAGTTAGAAGAGTGAGTCGTTGAACTTGCCTGCTATGTGAGGTAGACTGTAAGGCCTCACAAGTTACATTAAGATAGAGAAATACTCTTCTCTTGCACTAGTGTACTAGTTAAACTCGGTTCATACCTTAGTGCATGGGAGTGGACGCACTCTGTATAGTGACTTTTACAAGTCGTGGGCTCACTGTGGTTTAAAAGTAGGTAGCATTCTTATTGCTGTAGAAACTTTGTGTAGTCGAAGCAGGCAAATGGCAAGAAGGTTGTAAAGTGGTTCAGAAGCGCTCTGGTGGTATTGGAGCGCTGCGTCATCAAGGAGCCACTCACAGATTAGCTGACAGACGACATAGTCGCGTTGGGATAGGGTGATAATTGACAGAGACGAATTGGGATTGGTCGATTGACCATGAGCTTTTAGTGCAGACTAAATGAGATATTAAAACAGGGAGTGACTGAGACTTTGCCGAAATGGGGAATGCATTGTCAAAAAAAGGAGAAAGATGCAAATAGAGAGGAAAAGTTTCCTCCCCAAGGTACCCAAGCTAGGGAAGTAGTGGCGAAGAAAGGGCCATATACATGCGTGTGGCTTAGCCAAAAGCACAGATATATTTCCAAAGATGGGAACTCTGATTCCCATTGAGAGCGACTTTCTAACTTTCCACATCCCTTGAATAGAGAATTTTTGGAGGAGAATGTAAAATTTAAAGGCAAGTTAAAAGAAAAGAATGACATTTGAGTAAAAAAATCAGCAGGAGGGCTAATTTAGGCAGAAGCGTACCGGACGTCGAGAGGCAGAGAAAGTGGGGAGAGAAAGTGATTGAGGCGGTAGGAGCCAGTCCCATGATTGATGGTGAAGAGAAGGAAAAGGAGAAACCAAAGAGGGAGACGGAAACAGAGAGTGAGGAGGAAGACACCTTCATGGATGAGCTCCTTAGCACAAGGCCACCCCCATATAATGCAGGAGTTTCTGCACCAAGTGCTTATGCTCAGGTAACTACCAAGGCAGGTACACTTGCAAAGTCCTCTACTGAAGTCTGCACGCTCCAAAGTTGTACAGAAACTGGTGTGTGTGCCATCCTTGACTCAAGACTCCAGCTTCCATAGTAGTAAGTACCCTGCCTACGTCGAGTGCCACAATACCTTCCCCAGCTGAAGCACTTGTTAGCACCATTCCGAGTCAACCTATCCCAAGTATATCTCAGGCTCAATGCAGAGACCTGGAGGGACACCATTAGTACCCCTATAAGGAAGAAACTCAGCCGGCAGTGGGATAGGAGGTCAAACAACCAACAAAGACTTATCAGTTAACTCGCCAAGTGCAGGGCAAACCCCACAACAAATCAAGCACGCTCAACTGAAAATAGAATTTGAGGAAATTGGGAACTGAAATCTGGGGCTGGACTATCTGGGACATTAGGGAGAGATGAGCTGCTTTACATGAGCAAGGAAGCAGCGAGAGTGACAAAAGAGGAGCATGCAAGGAAGGTAAAGTTGGGGGATGAATGTAGAATTGACATAACCCAGAAAAGGAAGTTGCAAAAGAAAGCAAGAATGGCAATGGGTGAGAAAGAGCTAAGAATGTTAAAATTGAAGATCCCTGAGAAGACATGTGACAGAATTGATTTAAATTATTTGGGAATGGCAAATACTCAAAAGTTTAGAGAGTTGTGGTCCAAGAAAGTGAAGGTCAAGATGAAGTGAAAGAGAGAGCAATCAAGGGAGGATGAGGAAGGAGCTGTAGGAGGAGTGGCAAAGGAGTATTTCTTGCTGGAGGTGTATGGAGGTGTCTATGTACAGATCCCATGGTCTTGATCAGACCTCTTTCCTTTCATGAGCACCCTTCCAAAACGCAGAGAAATCGCAGACAAGTCGTACACCCAGATGGAACAGATTGTGACCTTCTCCAAAATCTGTGGGAGGACTTGGATGTGCAGTGTGAGGTGGCAGTCACCAAAGACCTGTGGGCAAAATGTGAAAGAGCAGCTGATTGGCCAACACAGGAACCACCGCGGATGACAGGGATGAATGCCTCTTCACCCTTTGTAAAAACCAAATACAGCAAGGTCAGTAACTTCTAAAGGCAAAGGTTCCCCAACAGGAGATAAGTTAGCCCAAGATTTTCAGAACCTCTCTTGAGCCAAAATATTCAGGGCACGCTTACTTTGAGAGATGGATGCAGGTGTTTAGAGCGTACAGTGAAATGAATGATTCGCTAGGAGATAAAAATGGGAGGGTTTCTTGCGTCCGTTGTATATGGACCGAGGCTGGAGATTAACAATCAAATCACCCAAGGTGTCCTTTGTTGGCAGAGCAAATCCGTTGTCGAGATCTTACAATATGCAAATTATTGCACTGACATTCTGGAAGTGAAACGAAAGAGGCATAAGGAGAAGTGCATGATAGCCCAGACTCAGTTGTCACAGAATGGAGCGGCTAAAAGACTTAATGTTCCATTCCAAGGACTCGAGTTAGACCCCAGTTTTGGAATGACAATGCAAGGAGTCTGTTGTAATGTCATGCTTGTATTGTGTAGTGCTTTACTGTACGTTTCTCTCGAGTTCTACCTCTACCTTGTATGTTATGGTTGCGGGATTCCACAAGAGTCGGTTACTCTGTGATCACGCTTCATGCTGTTTGATGCTAATAAAGCCTTATTTCCCCTTACTGTGTTCCGGTGTCACTATCACATTTTTGGTGACAATCGCCAGCCACATGTGGTGACACCTCTGAAGCACCAAAGCGTGAGAAGAACTGCGATGAGCCTGTTAGCGGCGCCGACCCGCAACTGAATGAGGCCTGCTGACGATCCGCCTCAAGGCACACAGCCCGCAACGGCTTCAGAAGCGGCTTCAACTAAGAAGAAGTAGAAGGTACCTGTTGCAGGTCTAGTTTATTCACCTGACACATCGTGCTTGATTGTTACTAGTGACGCTCATTGGAATGCTGCACCACTATTTATGTGACGTCAACACCCAGCTGGGATCTTTTGATCTTTCTTATCGACTCCTGGTAGTCGTCCCTTCTTCCTCCCCACAAGCTCGTTAGTTATAATAAATACTTATGATATACATAAGTTGTTCTTACTTCATTATTACGAACATCACAACCTATCTGCCGATCTTAAAGTATTTTTACAAGTGTCTGATGAATTAAGCATTGTTAAAGGGTTCCTCATGATAGGAGATTTACTTATTCCCCCATCTAAACTGAGATTGCAATTATTATTATTATTATTATTATTGTTATTAATATTATTATTAATATTAATATTAATTATTATTATTAGATTATTATTTACTATTATTATTATTTATTATTTATTATTTATTATTATTTATTATTATTATTATTATTATTATTAATTATTATTATTAGATTATTATTTACTCCCTACTCTGTCCTGGCTCAACTACCAAGCCTGTGTCCGAAGTCACCGTGTGGAGAGACATCACATTTGGTATTCGCTGTCATACAATGTGTTGTCAGTGCGTAGCGTGTAATAACAGCGCTTACCGCTCTCATCGCATTGTTTTTCTGCAGCGCACTGTGGGCTTCTCCTCGCATTTCAGCCCACTGCCTCTGCATTTAAAAGTGGCCTCACCTCCACCCTCACGCTCTGGTGCTCGTTTGTCGGCTCCCCGACAAGTCACTTATTCAATTGCTGTCCATGTGATCCTTAGAGGAAATGGAAAGGGGAGACCACTCGGTCCCCCCGAACGTATGGATGGGTGCCCCGATCCCCCGGGAAACCATTGTGGGCGGGGAGCGTGTCCCCGGCTGGTATGCCCGAAGCGGCGTGGCCGGAACACACTCCTCCCGCCCAAAAGAGGTTGTCCTAAAACACCCGCCCGGAAGTCCGTGCACTGATGGGCGTGCTTGAGGCGGGGCCCCGCCCTCCCGTAGCTGGATAAAAGGTGCGAGAATCCAACGAAGCATCCTCTTGTTCCTGTGCTCTGAAGGCTGCACCACTCGTCGCTCGTGAGCCCTCAAGGGAACAAGCTGCACTTTTTGAGAACTTGTAATATTTGTTTTTCTCTTTCAGTCATCAAGGCGTAGTTGGAGATCGAGTCGCTTCCGGAGGACAGGTCGTGCGGATCGATTACAGATATGCCTGGCAAAAAGCCCGGAAAGAGCTCCGAGATGGAAAGGATGCTGCGCACGTTGGTGAACCAAGTGGCGGTGATGGACCGAAAATTCGATAAGGTAGACCGGCTAGATCGCGGCTTGGCTGCCCTTAGGAAACAGGTGGAGGCCCAGAATGCCCCCTCGGGACGACCTAAGAGGGTCATTGGACCGGCTTTGCCGAACGTCACCCCAGGGGATAAGGGTAAGAAGAGGAAGGGGAAGGCGGGTCCCAGCGAGGCCCCAGTGCCGGTAGACCCACCAATTCCAGTAGTTCCAGCGACCAGCCCGGTACCGGGACCGGACGGGGGGTTGCCTATCCCCGTGGTTATCAAGCCCCTGGTGGATGACCAGACGCCCCCGGAGTTAGCGCTTCAGTTAGCAGCAGTGTTACCATGGCTAAAGAAGGGAGCGGGGGATCTGCGGCTGCGGGAGACCCGGCCGAAGAGGCCAGAATAATTATTGAGCAGTTACGGCAGGCAAGAGATGCCGGGACAGCGAATGCGCCTTCTTTTTCCCCGCAGGTGGCGAAGGTGGTCACGGCTGACAACCAGGAGAAGACGGTAAGAGATCGTTACCGATGGTGGGGGAGGGCACGGTACCCTCAAGGCGGGAAAGTTTAGCTCAACATGTTCCCATGGTTACGAAAGAGATGGTGTGGGCCAACAAGTACATTAACATGTTTTCACTGTTGACTGATCATCGTGAGTTAGAATATGCAAAGACCCAGAAAGATTTGTGGCACCCCAGTGTATGGCGGGCCAAGATGGCAGAATTCAGGGTCGATGAGACGATGATGAACTAGATCAGGGCCTTTTCTATCTTTGTGGCGATTATCGGAGAACGTACACCAGAGGTGTTGAGTGACCTGGCATGTTATCAGAGCAGAATCACGAATTTCCATGCGAAGTATGGGGGAGATGAATGTAAGGGCTATGATATGGCCTTTAGAAAAGCGAAGGAATTTAACCAGGCCTTGACATGGGATTGTTTGGATACAGTGTCATGGCATGCACAGCTCTTGCCAGGACCGGCGAGTGCTTCAGGGTCGAGCACGAACGGCTCCGGGGTATTCCCTCAGAGACAGTCACAGCCCTTTCGGGCGAGCTCCGGGGGGGAGTCCCAGCCTAGGTCGAGAGGGAACGGAAGCAAGCGAGGGGTGTGTTGGGGCTTTAACAAAGGAACTTGTAACAGGCCCCAGGGAACGTGTAGGTTCCGGCACACGTGCTCGGGCTGTGGAAATTCCTCACACCCGGAAACCAGTTGCCGATCTAAGGCCAATGGTGCAGGAGGAAAGGGGGGTCCCAAGCAGGATTGATGCGGTGCCTCGGAAGCAAACACCTTCGCCCGTAGATATCTTGGCTTTGACCCCTTGGCTAAACGGATACCCTGATCATGCGTCCGCCGGGACTCTGAGGGATGGCTTTTCATATGGCTTCAGGATCCCGGCGGGCAATTTTCGTGTACAAACCAGTTGTCTATTCGACACCACCCAACTGTTGCCGCCAAAAAGATAGCGAAAGAAGTTAGCGTGTGGCGAGTGGCAGGACCATTTGACGGCCCACCAGTAGTGGATTTTGTGTGTTCCCCGTTAGGAGTGGTTCCGAAGAAGGACCCGGGGGAGTATAGACTCATTCACAATCTATCGGCCCCGAGGGGGGCCTCAGTAAATGAAGCGATTGACCCCGAGGTATGTTCAGTGAAGTATGCATCTTTCGATGACGCAGTAGTTCTGTTGAATCGCCTGGGCCCCGGTGCATTGTTAGCTAAATCAGACATTGAATCTGCATTCAGGTTGCTCCCAGTACACCCTCAAGACCGGCGCCTGCTGGGATTCACGTTTCAGGGGAAATACTACATGGATATGTGCATGCCTATGGGTTGTTCAATTTCATGTGCCTATTTTGAAATGTTTAGCTCGTTTTTAGAATGGGTGTTCAAGAAGGCCACAGGGCACAAACATGTGATGCACTATCTGGATGATTTCCTCTTTCTGGGCCCAGCGGGCACTCAGGACTGCGCGCGTGCATTGCAGGACTTCTACGTGCTCATGCGGGGTTTTGGGGTCCCATTGGCGCCAGGTAAAACGATGGGGCCGACTACCTCCCACGAGTTTCTGGGTATAGAACTAGACTCAGAGGAGGGGTGTTTCCGTTTGCCGACAGAGAAGGTGGCCAAGTTTAGGGCTTCCCTGGTACAGTGTCTCCGGACGGAGAAGGTGACCCTGCACCAGTTACAACAGACAGTGGGTCAGCTTAACTTTGCATTGAGAGTGATACCGATGGCTCGCCCTTTCTCTCGATCCATTGCTCAATCCATGGTGGGCCTTAGGGAAGGGCACCACCGCACAAGGCTGTCGGCAGAGGGGGGGCGGAGCTTGCTGGCGTCCATGCAAGACGTGTGAGAGCTGAGCTCCTCGCCTGAGCCCCTTTAATATTCGTCAAAGATATCCTTTTTGGCGCCTCACTGGCCCTAGCAGGGGCAGATTTTGCTTCTACGATCCCCAGAGCTAACGGGGGCACCTTCCCGGATCGAAATCGGTGGTGGCATCGATCAACGGGCCGGCGGAGTTTGGCGTGGCGGACCAGGCCGCAATCCGCGGACTTTCTTTGGAAGCTGCCCGCCCTACGTAACGCTACATGCGGCGTGAAGTCCCTGCGTGGTCCCGGACTTCCGGACTGCCTTCTATCCTGTGGTTTTCCTAGACTGCTACGCACCGGTGCTTTAATCATTGAACTCTGTCGCGCTACGCCTACGAGTGTGTCTACTGTGTCTCATCGGCGGAGGCCTGGGGCGCTCCGGAGAGGCCCAGGCCCGGCGGCGGGAAACTGCATCCTACGAACACCGGTTGGCGGGCGACATCTCCACTCTAGCCTGCTTGAGGACTGGAAGGGCACTGGAGCCGGGACGTACTTTTGGAGTGTGCTGGCGCTTCTCGGCGACCTGCGGTGGGGCCTGTATCGTGGTGAGTGTCTGGGGGTTGAGATCGTCCCCCTGGTCTCGTCTGTACCACGCGGCCCGCGGCCGCCATTTTAGCTTCCATTCTTTGCTACGCACCGGACTGCTTAACGGAGTTCGCTTTCCCGGCGCCCTCCCTGCATTGAGCCGCCTCTAGCTCTTTGCCTGAGCAACACACCGGGAGCACCGCCATGGGAAAGGGCGACAGAAACCAGCCGAAGCTAACGTTCGAACAACGGAAGCCGAGGGGCGCGGAGGGGGCTCCTCTGGAGACCTCGTCGCAGGCGGCTGATAGCTCGCTCTGCGCGGACATTCGCGAAATGCTCTGTACCATGGAGAAAGGTCTGCAGGAGAGTATGTCCGCGATTGGCACAAAAATTGACGCCTTATTCTTCAGAATGGACCGGATGTCTGAGAGGGTGGACAAACATGCGGAGAGGTTGGATATGGCGGAGCGTAGGCTGACGGAGGCGGAGGAGGCCCAGACGGAGTGGGATAAGGACCGTAAGCAGTTCGGTCGTCTCCTCCAGGTCATACAGGACAAAACGGAGGACTTGGAAGCGCGCTCAAGGCGCTCCAACGTCCGCATCACGGGGGTGGCGGAATCCACCAACACTGGCAAGATGGATCTGTTCGTTGAGAAGTTGCTTCACACGCTGCTGGGGGAGGACGTCTTCTCCCCCATGTTCATCGTCGAGAGGGCCCATCCCACTCTGGGTCCCAGGCCGCAGCCGGGCCTCCGCCGCGGCCGATCATTGCCAAACTTTTGAATTACAGGGACCGCGATTTGGCTCTACGGCTGGCGAGGGAGAAGGGGGAGCTACAGTTTGAAGGCATGAACATTTCCCTCTATCCTGACTTCACGGCGAGGGTACAGGAGGAACTGAAGCGCTTTGCCCCCTATAAGAAGCAGATGAGAGATATGGGGCTGGACTATGCCATGTTGTACCCGGCGAGACTCCGGATCAACAAACAGGGACACTCGCACTTTTTCACCGACCCAGCGGACCTGAAAAAGTCGCTTAAGGAATGGGCCAAGGAACAACGCAACAGCCCGAGGGGTCAGCGTACATATGAGGAGGAGGCTGCGTCTTTGGATGGTCAGGGGTGATCTGTCCTTCGCCCCAGAGCCAGGTCTGGCTAAATCATCGTGAGTGTTTGTGTTGCACTACTGAGCCTGATGTGCCTTTTCTTTGCCTTAACTTTTTGGACTACGCCTGATGAGCCCGGAGTAGTGCCACGGAGCTGGGTTCTGACATTCCCTGCGGTACTTCTGTTTTTGGGGGGGTGCTACCTGTAGAACATTGGGACTGGTTATCCACCACTCTGCTTGCTTTCCTGCTGGAGCCTGGGTGGGGTGTCGAGAGCAATGGGGGTGGGGCGGGGAGCAACGGCCGTACTGGTCCTTGTCAGAGCGTATTATTGTCTGGCTGGAACCTCTGCCCCTGCGCTTTCGGCTTCCTGACCCTCTAGGGGGTCTTGGGTTTGTAGTGGGCTGTGTCGGGTGGGTTCGGGGTGGGTAGTTCCATGCTCTGTCTGACCGGGTTGGGGTTGGTCGGCTGTGGGTGGGTGATTGTTTGCTATGTTCTTGTGCTGTTGCTGATAAGTTGTGTGGGGTTCGGGGTCTGTTGGGAGGGGGGTCTGTTCTTGCCGACTACTGCAATGTGTCTGATGCTTCGTCTGCTCTGCCCTACTTTTTTCTCTAATTTGCTATGTCGACCACTGAGACTCTAGGACCAGAGAGCGCCCTGGGCTCTCTGCGACTGCTGTCATGGAACGTGAGAGGGCTTCACGATTTCCGTAAACTAAGGAAGGTCTTAGCGTACTTGCAACGCCACCGGATTGACCTCGCTTTGCTGCAGGAGACACATCTGCCGCTTTTCAGTCCCATGTTGCAGATGAGGGGTCTTGGTACTACTTGTGTCGCTGCAGGGTTCACCACGCATGCTAGGGGGGTGATCACCTGGGCTAATCCCAAATCCCAATTGTCGCTGAAACGGGTGGCGGTAGACCCAGAAGGGCGGTATGTGGTTGCACGTTGTGTTGGGAAGGGTCATGATCTCTTGTTAGTGAATGTGTATGGCCCCAACTATGATTCCCCAGATTTCTATTCTTCACTAGCTGACAGCTGCAGGCAGTTTGTGGGCTCTAGAATGCTGTGGGGGGGGGGACTTTAACTTGGTGCTGAACCCTGCTCTGGACAGATCTGCGGGCCCCCCCAGATCCCGGGCTGCTTCAGCGTTGCTGCTATTGTCGGAATGTGTGAAGCTTGACTTGCTTGATGTGTGGCGTCATAGACATTCGGGGCGGGGTGGGTTCACCCATTACTCGGCATACCACAACATCCATACACGTATAGATTACTGGTTTGTTTCCCGCTCCCTGCTTGATGCGGTGAAGGGGTGTACGGTGTTGCCGCGCACACTGTCTGACCACTCGCCATTGCTCTTACTGCTACTTGCTCCTCCTAGGAGGATTCCCCCGTTCACCTGGAGGTTCCCCCCGTATTCCCTCCTAGATGAGGTTTTCAGAGGGGAACTGGCCGAGGACATAGAGACCTATTTCGCAACCAATGTAGGTCCGGTGGACAGCGTTCAGGTGCTTTGGGATGCGTTTAAAGTGTACATCAGAGGGATGACTATGGTGAAACACTCTGGGGTGCTCAAGGCTATTAGGCGCCGGCTGCAACTGCTTGAAACACAACTCGCTGAACTGGATCGGCAGGCGGTGGACTCGGGTGATGCCTCTGACGCAGACACACTCAAGTCTTTGCTAGAGGAATTTCAGGAGGAGGCGGATAGGGAAATTAAACATATGGGCAAATATGCCACAGCGCGTGTGTATGGGGAACGGGAGCGGCCTGGTGCTCTCCTGGCTAAACTGATGCGCAACAACAGGCCCCCATTGGTTATTGAGGAATTGGTGACTGCTACTGGGGAAGTGGTGGCGGAGGAGCATGATATCCTAGCGGAATTTCACTCCTACTATACGGCACTCTACTCTTCGAGGGATGCCCACCTTGAGGAGGAAATCGACGACTATTTAAGTTACATCCAAATGTCCTTCTTAGCCGACTGGCAGAGAGAGTTACTTATGGCCCCAATCCAAAAGGAGGAGATAACGGAGGCACTGGAGGGCATGAAGTCTGGTAGTGCTCCTGGAGCGGATGGTCTCACGGTGGCGTTTTACAAGGCCTTTCAGGACAAACTTGTCCCATATTTGATGCTCTTGTTTGATGACATTTGTCAGCAGGGCAGCATGTCGAAATCCATGAGAGAGGCGCTGCTTATCACCATCCCGAAGCCAGGTAAACCCCCTAATCAATATGGCTCTTACCGACCGCTGTCGCTGATCAATGTGGACGCGAAACTGTATGCCAAGGTACTTGCGACCCGTTTGGCGTTGCTGGTCCCGGACCTCGTGGCCGCGGAGCAGGCTGGGTTTGTCCCCTCACGCAATCTCACTTATAACATCCGCACGGTACTGGGCACGGTACAACATGTCAAGCAAGAAAATAAAGCTGTAGCCATCTTCTTAGACATGGAGAAGGCCTTTGACTCTGTTGAGTGGTCGTTCATGCTGAGGGTCCTTCGTAAGTTTGGACTCGGTGAGCCGTTTCTACAAATGTTGGGAGCCCTATATTACAAGCCCACTGCGAGGCTTAAGATAGGGAACTTGGTCACTGCTCCTATCGAGATTGGGAGGGGCACGCATCAGGGCTGTCCCCTTTCTCCACTGTTGTACGCCATGGTGGCGGAGCCCCTCGCTTGCGCTATACGAGAGTATCATCGGTTCGAGGGGATAAACTTTCCGACGTACCAGATTGGTATCTCAACATACGCGGATGACACTCTGCTCTATGTGCGGGACCCGGAGACAAACCTCTCTGCGGTGCTGCGGGAAGTGGTGAGATTCGGGGCCCTATCAGGCCTTCGGGTCAACTGGAACAAATCGGTGGCGTTGCCCTTGACGCCGGTGACACTCCCTTTTGACTCGGAGTACCCATTGCAGTGGACGACAGACTCCATCCGCTACCTGGGGATACGCATACATACTGACCCGGAGGTCCTGATTCGTGAGAACTATGGGGTCGCCTACTCCAAACTGGTGGATGATGTCGAAGTGTGGTCCAGACTCCCGCTTTCTCTCATGGGCGGGATAGCGCTCATGAAGATGGTAGTGCTCCCCAGATTTCTTTTCCTCTTTACGAATATACCGGTGGTCCTTTCCAAAGCCTTTTTCCGGCAACTTACTCAGACGCTCATTCGCCTTGCGTGGGGGGGGAAGCAGCCGCGGGTGCAGTGGCAAACGCTCACCCTTCCGTATGAGCAGGGGGGCCTTGGGGCTCCAGACCTGGAACGGTACTACAGGATTGCTCAGGGTGCGCATCTTCATTCATGGATTCATGGGGATCCTGATATCCCACATGTGAAACTGGAACGGCTATTTGCAGACCCCATCACACTCCCGGCAACGGTATGCTATCCACCTGATCGGAGGGTCGGCAATCTGGATTCTATAGCAGCCACGAACCATGCTTGGCATGCACTGGTTGGCTCCCGAGAGAGTGTGCTGCTGTACTCACCTTTGCTCCGCGTGGAGTGGGCAGCCTGGTTGGCCCCGCTGATGGAGAAAGGCGTCCTGAAGGCGCTACAGGACTTGGGTATTGTTACCGTGGGAGATCTCTTCTCAAATGGCACCCTGAAGACAGGTCCTTCAATCCTGTCCTGGGGCAACGCTGTTACATAGCTTTCAATATCACAGGGTTCGTAGAGCGGCTCTTGCATTGTTGGGCCCGGAACTGGCTGAACCGCAGGAAGTGCCGGAGCTCACGTATATAATCAAGACCCCCTCTTCTCGCAAACTGATCACGGCTCTCAGGACACTGGGTGATAGACACCGGCAGTGCCCCCCCTCCAAGGCCCGGTTGGCCTGGCAAGCTGACCTACAATCTCCTATCTCGGACGATATGTGGCGTTACTGCGCTACCAACACTAGAAAAATCTCGCTCAACAGTCGCCACCATCTGATACACTTTAAATTCCTACAGCGTGTCTACTACACGCCCGAAAGGCTGCATAGGTATGGGCTGAGGGAATCGGCGGAGTGTGAGCGCTGCCACTTTCACACGGCAGACTTTCTCCACATGGCCTGGACTTGTCCTGCTATTCATAAGTACTGGGTAGAGGTCTTTGCGGACCTCAGCACTATTCTTGGTGAGGAGATTTTGCCCAGCCCAGCGCTCGCATTGCTCGGTTTTTCCAAACCGCTCCCGGTGGCAATGCGGCGGCTTGCGGACATGGCGTTATTGACAGCAAAGCATCTGGTTGCTCTGTGTTGGATGCGGGGGCCGGTTCCCACTAAGAAGCGTTGGGGGACAGATTTACTCTACTGTTGCACGCAATCAGAGGTGTATAGTGAACTACTACCTCCGAAGAGTCGCCCCAAAAACTTCTGGGGGCTGTTTAGGGCGTTCCAGAGTGCGCAGGAGGATGGTGAGTCGGATCCTGAGGGGGAGGAGCAAGATGTGCTGCAGGAGGATGGGGTTGCGGCAGCGGTGGATGAGGAGTGTGGTAGTTGAAGGCCTCAGTGCTGTGAGTGAGAAGTGGGTTGTGCCTGGTCTTCACGGTGTGTTGTGTGGGAGGGTTGCTTGGGGCGGCTGTCCTAGTTGTAGATAGGCGTTACCCCTCACCTGAGCTTTGTTTCGCCCTCGTGAACATGTGGTAGACATCCATGGCCCTATTGAAGGGTTTATGGTAGTGGTGAATAGTGGGAGCGGGCGGGTGGACACGGGTTTAGGTAGTCTGGCTAGTTTTTGGGGTGGGTGGGCTTGTGTTTGTCTGGGGGTTTTGGTCCCTTTTTACACCTTTTCTTGGTTCCCCTCTGGAGATACCCCATCCCTGGGTCTTCATGCAGTTCTTACTGTGTGTCCACACTGATCGTACCATTCTGGCACGCTAAACTGCACTTAGAACTGACATTGCTGGCGCTGCTGGGTGGGCTTTCCTTTGATGTGTTGCGACCAATCATCGGCTGCTTCCGTGGACTGCAGCTACTGCGCACTTCTTCTGCACCTGCAGTTCCGCCGCCAGGCCTCCGGGCTGTTGGTATTATGGCTGTGTGTTTTACCTTTACCCAGGGATTTGGGAGTGACCTTTTGTTGCCGCCGGCCTCCGGGTTGTAGGCGATGTCGGCTGTGTGTGTAACTCGAAGGTGTAATAAAGTACAAATTTAATGAAAAAAAACAAGGCTGTCGGCAGAGGTTCGCCAGGACATGCTCATTTGGCTGGTATTCTTGGTGGACTTCAATGGCCAAGTGGTATGGAGCAGACCCCCTGCCTCGTCGGTGGAACTCGGCTTATGGACTGACTCGGCGGGCAGTGTGGGGTTTGGTGCAATCTTCGGAAACCGGTGGTCGGCACAAACATGGCCGGCGTGGTGGCGAACAAGCGGCCTAACGAATAACCTTGGTTTCCTGGAATTATTCCCCATCTGGGTGGCCCTGTTGGCATGGCCGGAAGACTTTAGGGACCGCTCGGTGGTATTTTGGTCAGATAACATGACAGTGGTTGAGTGCATTAATCAGCAGGCAGCACGCTGCAAATGGATCTTGCGACTGTTGAAAGAGATTGTATTGCGATGCATGAGATTGAACGTACAGTTCAGGGCAAAACATGTGCCGGGAGTACTGAATAATGCCGCTGATGCACTCTCTCGTTCCAAAATGCAGGCTTTCAGGGATTGTCTACCCTCAGCGGAGCTAGTGGCGGCACCTTTCCCCGAAGCACTGTGGCAAATCGGTGCCCAGGACTACAAAACCTCGTGGCAGCCAGTTTAGCGCCCAGGACGAGGAGAGCGTATGAAGGGGCGTTCCGTTCATACTGCGCCTTTCTGGGGCCGGTAGGGGAACATAGATGGGGGCGGGAGGAGTCCTTGCTCCAATTTTTGGTGGCACTTCATAAGGAAGGCTGGTCGGCGGCAACCGCCAATAGGTATAAGGCCGCCATATCATTTATGGCACAGCTTCAAGGGATAAGGGACCCGACAAACTCCTTCTTAGTCAGGAAGGCTCTCCGCGGCTGGCGGCGCCTGGAGGGTCGCAGACAGGATAACAGGCACCCGATTGGGTTTGATAAATTGACCACCTTACTGGCAAAACTGGACGAGACATGCGCCACGCCCAGCGAGGTAATACTGTTCCGAGCAGCTTTCACATTGGCATTCTATGGGGCCCTGCGGGTGAGTGAACTTGTGGCAGGGAATAAGAAAGATGTGGAAGGAGGTCTACGCAGGGATCACATCCAAGTAAGGGGGGATTCTCTGCTGATCTCAATAGTCAGGTCAAAAACGGACCAGGAGGCCCTGGGGAATAGTGTGGTGTTACAGCGCGCTTCGGGGAATCCCGGTTGTCCAGTGAGGCATGTGGAGGTCTACCTGAAACAAAGGTTGACAGCATGGGGGGGGCACTGCTTAGACATATGGACGGCACCCCATTGACAAGATTTCAATTTCAGAGGGTGCTGGCAATTACGATTGCAGCAGCGGGCTTGAACCTGTGTGACTTTAAGACCCATTCATTTAGAACTGGGGCCACTACAGAAGCTACGGCTCGGGGTCTGCAGGCAGACGAGGTGAAACAATTAGGCCGTTGGTCCTCGAATTGTTTCAAGAGATATGTGCGGCTGCACATGTTGTAAAAGACTGTTGAAATGCACTCATGCGGGGACATATTCAAAGCAGGTGATGCGATCCACACATCTGAGGAATATGGGTTCAGAGTGACCTTCCATGGGAAGGGCGGCCTCTGTATTGACCGATTGCAAAGTTTTGTGGAGGAACTATTAGGGTGGCAGAGGTCACCGCCATCTGTAGTCATAGTGCACGTAGGGGGCAATGACTTGGTGAGATTGGGAAGACGGGCGTTAGTTGAGCACATACTGTCTGTAGTTAGCTGGTTAGCCAAAAGGCTTCCGAGATGTACGATTGCCTGGTCCCACATGATACCCAGGAGGATATGGCGGGGGGGTTTGTCTATGACAGCGTTGAACCACTCGGTAAAGAGGTCAACAATAAAATAGAGAAATTGTTCCGCTCTGCTCATCTCCAAAGCATTTCTCATGGGTGTATCAGGGGCGATCACTGTTATTCGAATGATGGGGTGCACCTGTCCAGGACTGGTAATGACTTACTGATAGGAGACATCATAGCTTGGCTAGTGGGTTTGAGGAGACATGACCTATAGGAGGTGTGGGGGGGCCAGATAGTCGGTCAACTATCTGGCCTGTGGCGGTAAGGTCATGATCGGTGAGCAGTGATTTCAAGGTCCCTAGAGGGGGGCGCCACCCATTATGGATGGGAGCGCCCGGGGGGAGGCGGCCATTGGCCCCTCCTACGGGGGGCGACACCCAATACGGATGGGTCGCCCAGGGGGAGACGGCCATAGACCCCTCCCAGGGGGAGACGGCTATATGCCCCTCCCACGAATTTCCCGGGGGCCGGATATCCGCTCCGGCGGAAGAGAGTGTGGGGAAGGGGGGGAGTCCACGCTGTCCTTCTTATGGATACCTCGCACACGAACTCAGACGACCTTAAGATGGCGTCGAGTGAAAGGGGGCCCCCACGACAAGGGAAGTTACAATTGGCGGCGAGGGTAAAGTCATCTGCGCATGCGCCACTCACACCGTGAGGGCGGGAAGTTGGTGATAGGGATCTGACACCGGTTAAGACCTTGCCGTTGGCCCTTAATGTTAGGTTGTACAAATTCAAATGTAATGCATTTATCAGGATGATAGACTCGGCTAGGAAACCTTTGTATTAGAGATTTGTTAAGGTTAGCCTGAAAAGCCTGTCTTCATCAAGATGTAATTGAAGTTGAATTTGTACATGATTCATGAAACGTTTTAAGTTAAAGTTTTAAATTTTGTTTCATATTTTAATAAATACGGCCGGGGGGGGGGGTCGTGAGGCCCCCCCGCCTTCCAAAAGTTCAAATCTGTGTCTGTCTCCTCCCATGGGGAATTGGTGTTGGGAGGGGTGGCGGGCATCCCAGCCCATAGGACCCTGTCGTTAGAATAGTGGAGCCTCCTTCAGCATTAACAAGGAATTTGACATCTCGCCCCCTACTGGTCGCCACCGCTGTTTAGTCCTCATTTCGACGCATACATGGTTTCTGCTTTTCCATGTTCAAAGCATTATTATTGTTTCATTCCAAGCAATAATTCTACGTTGCTCTTTTTCTCCAGCATTAAAACATGGTTCTTTCCTGAATAGTAATTCCACCCCCATTTCTTGCATAACCTGGTCAACCGTCCATGTAGTGGGAGGAGTGGATTGACTTGTTCTATAATTACATTATAGCTCTTGATGGCCTTGAGTTTTCGCCTGAGAGGAAGAAAGGATTGTTGTTAGGTACAACTGGTAAAGAAGCACAGCGAATTTTCAAATACTCACCTCAGATGTTAGGCAACAACAATCAGCCAGTGGAGGATGTGTTTAAGGAAGCCAAGCTCGGCATGGAGAGAAGGTTTGCTAAGGAAAAAAACATCATCATGTCTTGCTACAAGTTTTACAGCAGGCCACAAAAAGCTGGCGAATCTCTGGATGAATTTGTCTCTAAGGTACGGGAGCTGTCAATAAAGTGCACATTTGGGCAAATGTCTGATAAACTTATCAGAGATCAGCTGATAGTCCATTGCCATAGTATAAAAACACAGGAACAACTTTCGGCTGCAAAGAACCCCACCTTGAAGGATGCTATTTTCATTTCCAAGGTGGTTGAAGAATCCGAACGTCGCATGAAGGAGATGAACAAGAAGAAGGGTGTCGATGGGGTAATAGCGGCTATTGGGAAAAAAGAAGAAATTGCCAGAAGCATTGTCGGCAGGCTCAATCAGAAATCACAGAAGTCTGTTAAGTCTAAGGGCTGTTCTAGGTGTGGTAGTGCTTACCATGCTAGTAGCTCAAAGTTGTGTTTTCCTTCGAAGCATGACTGCATGAAGTGTGGTCGGAGAGGTCATTACGCTCGTTTATGCATATTTCTCCAACAAATCAAGGGTTATTGTTGCAGAGGAATTCTGTGTGCATGGAGACAATGAAGATTGTATTCTGATGGTTCTTCCTGGCAATGGAGAAAATGAGAGAAAGCATTGTCTGAATGCACCTTTTGGGATCCTGGGCAAACAAGTGGAACTGATTGAGTGTGAGTGATTCCTCAGTCCTCATGAGGAATTACAACTTTGTGCCACCTGAGGGCTTGAGGTCCAAGATTATCAAGCTCGCTCATGAAGACACCTCAGTGAAACCAAGACCAAAAAATGAGTGCGAGAGAATTTCTGTGGCCTTGCATGGATGACCAGATCACATCCTGGTTTGTGGATTGTGACGCTTGCAGAAAGAGTGAAAAGAGACTCAAAACTGGCAGTCATGCCGTCCTGGGTCACATCGAAGATCCTGGTGTGCCTTGGAGTACTGTATAGACTTTATTGGGCCTATAAAGGGAGTGGAGTAAAGGTTGAGGAATGCCTTGGTGCTTAATGATGCACATTCTAAGTGGCTTGTCATCAGATTTATGTCTGATGTTACGACAAAGAGCACCATTGACCAATTGAAGGCCTTTTTTTAAGAAGAGGGCCTACCTCGCATCCTCATCACTGACAATGGCACTCAACTTGTTTTGCATGAGATGAGGGACTTTCTAGGTAAATGTGGAATTATCCACCACCGCACGTGATCTCGGGGCACGTTGCAACCCCCAACAGTGACACTCACCCTCCTCGCACAGTCGATGGCCATAAAACCCTAGATGAAAACTGATATGATCCACCCCTATGATCAAGACCACTCCATAAACATTTTGCACTAACCCAAGAACCCAGTTAGGTACAAAGGTTATAAAATAGATTCATTTGTCTGATAACCAATAAGTCACCTTTAAGTTTAATCATCAAAAAGATACCACGATCGGGACCCCTCCCCGGTGTTTCACTATAAATTGCGTAAATGGAGTGTGGAACATACTCATGAGTACAATACAGGAACCCAGAAGAAATATCTTTAACAACCGTGCACATGCAGTGTTTTTCGGAATTAACAAATGAACCAAGGTCTTATCCAACATGTCTGCAATCAAACCTCAAAATGCACTATGTTTTTAGCTGCCACATCACCCCAGCACGGATCTAAAGTATGAAAATCCAAGTTACGAACTGCACTGTGAACATTTTGATTGAACTGTTGAACGAAAACACTTGATAGCCAGAAGACCACAGACATCTCCCTTGGATCCATATCAAAGACCTGCAATGTTCTATTACAAGATATGTATTTTTGTACTTCTATGTACCATCTGTCTAGTTTGGGTGCAGCCGCATCTATTCACTGCTAAAGAACCGGGTGAACAATTGGAGTCTGTTCAAAAACTATCACAGTGCTTGCATAGGGATCTCTTCCATGTCACTTATAATTACACCAACTCAGACACTAGTATTCCACATGCACTACACAGCACCCTTTTACACAACGCATGGTATCAGCACCTGACCGCTGTGGGCTCCATGGCATCAGCCCAGGCATGTTACATCTGTTTGCTGATACTGCATGCAGTAGTCGCAGATAGACTTTACTGGTCCCAAGAGGTAGCCCCTAAAAAATCAAAATGCCTTCTCCACTTATACCTATGCAGAATCAGGGCCAAAATCCATCCCAACAAGGTAGAACCCACAGAGTAATAGTGAATCTGACCCGTTATGAGATCAACGCAACAGCTCTTTTTCATCAAGCCTAAAGATATTCAAACTGAGCTAGACAAGATGCGTAGAAAGGGCACCGGAGGGGAGGTTACTGTTTGACCCCGAGACTTCGGAGTTTCTGGTAAGGTCATACAAAGGAAAATTGGTCTTGTAGGGGAGGGTTGAACGAAAACATAGACACCCCATTTCAGGTGGGTGGATGCACTTGGCTAGAAGGAAAGGGGTAACCCCTAGATGTACGGAAACCTACACTGTATTCCTTATGTTTCAGCAGTAAAGAAACACTTTTTTTTTTTTTTTTTATTGAACATTTTATTGCAGCCGCAAACAAAAACATGCCATGGTACAGTGCAACTAATTTTCCATCACATAATCCACTCTGTGCACTCACAAAACTTCTTACACAGCCGTTATGCCAACATCCCGGTCCGGGCAGGCGGCGGTAGATGTGAAAACACGAAAAACATTTCAATAGACGTTAAGCCAGGGGTCTCCAAGTTGTGTCATATGTGTGCACCACACAGTGTTGTGTTGCTCCAGCATACACAATAGCTAGGTATCCTTGGCATAAACCCTCCCTGACGTCATTCCCGCATGGGACCTCCTACTTTCCAAACGCTCATCTGGCAATCCATAAACCTTTAGCATTCCATGCAGCACAGACGGTAGGCCAGTTGTGCAGGGCATCAGTCCTCTCCAGCGGACTTATCAGCTACTGCATCTCCATTGCCGCAAACATCCGCTGTCTCCATCCCCTCTCACTCACAGTACCAAGCATGTTTGAAGTATGTAATCCCCCAAAAATGTTTGGGCGCCTCCTAGGCGGAAGCAGCTCACTATAATATTTCCACTGTGTAGAACAATACATCATGTCATAGGACCATTGCCGTAGCGTCGGGACAGGACTTCTCATCCAGCACAGTGCTACTCTTCTTTTGGTTATTAGCAGCCCCTGTGTCGACCAACCTACGTATTTCCTTTGGCAATGTCTTGGTGTACCCCAGGAGCGCCATCAATGTGAGTTCAGCGTCCACCACCCTTCCCAACTCCCCGAATATATCCTCCCGGAAGGAATAAATCCCCGGGCACAGCCAGGCTAAGTGTAGAAAATCAGCCGTTGTAGATTGGCATCTCTCACAATTGGCATCTCCACGCAAGCCATATCTGCATAGCCTTTCAGAGGTATGGTAGGTCCTAATAAGAAACTTGAAGTTGACGAGCCTGTGCTTGCCATGAAGTGATATTTTTCTAGTGTTCATATAACAGTAGGACCACTTAGCATCCTCCAGCTGTATATTCAAGTCCCGCTGCCATGCTGTCCAAGAAACACCTTAATGTTCTTAGATCTAGAGAAAGCAAAGATTTGACACCCCTTGTAAACTTCCTTGAAGTCGTGTTCCTGCTCTATGATTTCCCAGTGTTTTTTAATGCAACGCTTTATCGCCACTGCAGCTGTAGAATATTTCAAGACCCAAATTTCTCTAGTTGATGCAGGTTTAACTGATTTTCTCAATAACTGTGATGTGTCTAAGTTACAAGCTTTGTGTGTTGCCACCTCTAGGACTTTAGATGGATAGCCTCTCATTAAATATTGGTGTGATAGTTCCTCAATGTCTGTTTTACCCTGGATGTCATCTGAACTAATCCTTCTTACCCTGATAAATTGTGATAGTGGCAAATTGTTTTTAAGAGTAGGTGAGTGAAAGCTGTGATAATGCAATGCATTATTCCTGTCAGTAGGTTTTTTATACACCCGCGTGACCAAACAGTTGCCTTTTCTCTCAATGAAGATATCCAGATAGTTGATGGTCGTGGAGTAGATGGAATGTGTGAATTTGATTTGGGGATGGCAGTTGTTCAACAAGAGTAACTCATTTTCTAATTGTTGCCATGACCCTCTCCACAGTATCAAAATGTTGTCTATGTTTCGAAGGTACATAATCAAATGATCTGTCCACGTGTTATTGTGCAAGATGTGTGTGTCTTTTAACACCTTGGCTGCTGCCCCGATTCCTCTCCGGTGCTGGACATTCCTTAACTGGGTGTGCTCATGACGGAACCATTCCGTCATAAGCACAGCTCAACCGTGACTGATGACGGAATGGTTCCGTCACCAGCATCGAAGGGGTTAACTTGGCGATAAAGGGGTTTGCATACGTCGGTGCCCCGGTAAAACCCATGGAGGTACCCATCTTTTGTAGGTAAAATCGCTGTTTCCATGAGAAGTAACTATGGTAAAGGCTGAATTGCAGTAATTCCAACATAAAGATGTTTATTGATTCTTCATAGTCATGCTTCAAAAAAATCCACTCCACTGCCTCAATTCCTTCTCCATGTGGGATCGAAGTGTACAACGACGATACATCAGTGGTACCTAGCCATACTTCTGCGTCTGTTGGTATCGTGCCATTCTGTAATTTGTTGAGGCAATCCGTTGTGTCTTGTACGTATGTGATCCAGTTCTGCACAAGTGGTTGCAAATAGTAATCTAAAAATTTCCCTACAGGTTCATGCAAGTACCCGCATCCAGCCACAATAGGACTGAGTGGGGGATCAAGAGTATCTTTGTGCATTTTCGGGAGCATATAAATATGCGGTCTTTCCGGGTAATCTGATTTCAAGAATCTATAGGTATTGTCATCAATCCATCCAAGATCTTTGGCTTTAGTCAAAATTTGCAGGAGCATGGTCAGAAAAGCGGATGTAGGCTTGATTCCAAAGGTATAAAAGTGTCAGTGTCCCGTACATACTGATCAACTTTAGATTCATAGTATGTAGTATTCATGACAACCAACGCTCCACCCTTGCCATCAGGTTGGAATGTCAGTTTCTCATTCATGGCCAACCTACGGAGAGTAGACAGTTCCCTTTTAGACAGATTGTTCCGCTTATACTCTTTTTGATGTATCAATGCTAAATCTTTTTTGATTAATAGTTCAAATAGATCAAGTACTTTATGGGAAATTTGAGATAGGAAGGTGCTTTTGGGTTTAAAAACTTTTTTCGGCATTACAAAGGATGTGTCAGTTGGAGTCTCTTGTACTGCATGATGGAAGAACCAACGTAACCGCAATTTACGCATTAACTTGAAGAGTGCAACTTCCGCTTCCAGTTCATTTGTGTTATATGTTTGAACAAAGGACATGCCCTTGTTTAAAATTGACCGCTCGTTGGATGTCAATTCTATGCTGGAAATGTTCATCACTAATTTCTCTACGGGTTCTGTCGAGCGCCGTTTTGTTTTTTTGGCCCCTTGTCCCCTCCTGGTTTGTTGGATATTCCAACCAATTGTTCTTCCGGTGGATGATTCGTGGTGCGTCTCGTCTCTAAAAAAGACTGTTTGGGAGTTCCACTGGTTGACGCTGTATCCTCTGTTGTTTCGACGGTCCTTGGTGTGATTCTAATAGGGGGACGAGTTGATAGTGTGTCTTGTTCAGCTACTATGCTCTCTTCTGATTTTGAGGCATCTTGTTTCTTGAAGGTAGGCTTTTGTCCGTACATGTCTGTCCAGGTATAAACTTCATCAAGTTTATAATCTATCGAATCCTGCCGAAATTTACGAAATTTACGTAATTTACGCTCATGAACATCCTTTGCATGTTCATCAAGTTTTTCATTGAAATCCTTGAGGGTTTGTTCTTGTTCATCCGGAGTCATTCTTTTGGATAAATCCTTTTTCAAATCTTGAATTCCAGTTTCTAATACCTTAAGTATATCTACAAACTCTTCGATAATCAAAAGTATACGGTCTAAAGAACACTTATTCAATATTGCAAATCACTTGGTCATGAAAGGTTTGTTAAATTTGAACATAGGTCGTAATGCTATGCGCAGTCCTCTTGGTATTGAATGAGGGTGGTGGCATGAAACTTTTGGTTGACTTCCCTTTTTAAAGTGTAACTGTGTAATGAGTTGGCTGGTAGGGCCGGGTTTGGCCTGAAACGCCCTGGTTTCTTGAATCAAGGAATATATACTTTCTACCTCTTCAACTGTGTATCCCTTAGTTTCAGCCTGATTGGATGTTAAGTGTGAGATATCATCAAAATCCATGATTGCGAGTGCTGGTTATCAAATTTGAGGCTGTGTATCAATGTATCAATGTATATCTAAAAAAGAGTGGATAACCTTCACACCTAAACTTTCAAAATTAAGAACACATGTAATTAGTTTTTCATCTATAATCCAACATGTTTTACATTGGTGCTGCCCTTAACATAGCCTGACTAGCCCCCGCCAGGTAATTAAATATGTTACAAAAACAAACAGAACCTGTTTGAGAATAAGGACACACATTTCACATGCCCAAATGGTGCTCCGTAACTTTCTAAATATTTTTACGAAATGATTTCAAAGGAAAAAATTTGAATAATTTATACATGCATTCTTTTAGGTTGTCAAACGGCTTCACAGTATTATCTGTAACCAATGCAAGCAATTTCCTCCAACCAAAATTAGTAACCCAAAATCTCTTGGGATAAATGTACAAGAAGAAATCTTAATCAAAGGCAAAACAAAACAAAAACAATGACAGTGCGAAACACTGTTTTCTTCTTTATTTTCGCTTTCATATTTTCATATCTTGGTTGATCCAAACAGCATCAAACATTTCCCAATGCATTTCGGTGCAGACACCTTCATCAGGGGAACGCTGCAAAAATATATATACAATCCATATGTTTTGGACATTCACATTTGTAATAATAGACAATGTAAATTCCATAAAGTAAAAAAAAAAATGCAAGCATTGTCAGACCAAATAACGGGTCCTCATAAGCAAAAAAACGATCAGTATCCATGCAAACGCTATGGTTTAAGTGCGGAGCCCCAAGTTCTTAAAATCACGCAGAATAAACAGTGTGAGAACACCCGGTGTGCAAAAACTAATGGAAACCGAAGTAAAAATCTAAGGAAAGATGTAAACGCCACCCAAACACTCTAGACGACTGAAAAAACATGCTCGATTATCTCCCCTGTCTTACGCAGGAGAACTCACCTACGTGGATGCCAAAGAACGCAATTGTACAACTCCTGCAATGTCTATAACTGTGCTCGCTGCAAAAGGAAATGGAAAAGGAATGTAAAGACAACCGTTCAGATCTAGTGTACCATAACAAAAATGCAGGCGGAAACCCATAAAGCCTGTGAAAAACACACCTACTTCCAGTTTTTAACTTTGTGGTCTCCTTTTTCTCCTATGGTAATATGGTATACCACTGTTCTTGTCAAACTGCAAAAGAAAAGTAATGATATAAACAGTGCCGCCTAACTTCACCGAGACCCTGACACAAACGTTCCTTCCTGCTCTTACCTCTGAACTTAGAAAGTTACTGAGTAACATTTGGGCATGTGAAAAGTGCGTCATTATTCTCAAACAGGTAGTTTGTTTTTGAAACATATTTAATTACCTGGCGGGGGCTAGTCAGGCTATGTTAAGGGCAGCACCATTGTAAAAAATGTTGATTACTGATGAAAAACTAATTACATTTGTTCTTAATTTTGAAAATTCAGGTGTGCAGGTTATCCACACTTTTTTAGATATCAAGAATCAGGATGCCATGTGGCCAGGGGCCATTTTGTATAGCCGGTGTCCACCCTAGGCCTGCATGTGTTCTTTCTTTTCCATGCCCCCTGGCTGGTTGTTGTTGTCAGACTATGTGGCTGCAGCCATTTTGTGTAGCCAGCCAGTGTGATTTCCCCATAGGCCTGCATTTCTTCTTTGTTTGTGGTCATGCCCCCTTTCTGGTTATTGTCATCTGACGATGTGGCTGGTGGCCATTTTGCATAGGCATCCAGTGTGATTTTGCGATAGGTTTGCATGTGCTTTTCTTCTATCATTATGTTGCGGTCATGCCTCCTTGCTTGCTGGTTCACAATGTGGTTGGTCAGTGGCCATTTTGTGTAGGTAGCCAGTGTCCTTTTGCAATAGACCTGCATGTCTTCTCATGGTTGTTGGCCACTTTTGGACAGTTAGCCTGCTTTATGAAGGGCAATATGTGGCAGCGCTCATGTGGATGTGGCTTGTGAAGCAAAACCCACTTGGTGATAATATTTGGGTCAACACCACAGCCCACTGGGGTGGGGGACAGCACTACAAGTACCACCATGCAACTTTTCCGGAAACCTGTGCAGGCGGACTCAAAAGGCAAATGGTGTCAGGTGACTGCCTCTCTGCTGATGACTACGGAGGCCTGTGAGCAAGGGCGCAATGCCCGAAGCGCGTAGGGCCACTGATGTTTCCTGGCCTCATCGCTGAAACGCTGGAACCTTCAATAAAGATGTGTAAACCTACCTGATGTGGGGCTCCACTTGAGGGCAACCTTTTCTTTCCACATTATGCGGCGCGTCCAGTCGCGGAACCGCACTGCCGTGAGAAGCGGTTCCAGGCCGACACGGGTTGTTGGCCACTTTTGGACAGTTAGACTGCTTTGTGAAGGGCAATATGTGGCAGTGCTCATGTGGATGTGGCTTGTGAAGCAAAACCCACTTGGTGATAATATTTGGGTCAACAGCACAGCCCACTGGGGCGGGGGACAGCTCTACAAGTACCATCATGCAACATTTCCGGAAACCTGTGCAGGCGGACTCAAATGATGCGTCGGTTTCTTACTGCGCTTCCATAGCGATGTGATCAGCAGTTCTGTGATTCAATGAAGATCCGGTGCAATGAAAAAAAATGGCTTCTTCTTCTTGAAGCGAAAACGATGCGTGCAATGACTCAACGATTCTTATGAGCCGTGACAGGCCCTGCAACACGCTCCTCTGGTGATGCGATTGCGTCTGCTGCGACAGCAACACTCTTTTCCAGTGATGCGAGGTGCTTCGGGTGATGCAATGGCGGCAGCACGCTTCTCCAGTGATGTGACACTTCTGCTGCGACAGCGACACTCTTCTCTGGTGATGCGATGACAACGGCTGCGGTGGCAACAAGCTTCTTCGTCTTGAGTCGCGCTTCCAGCTCCCAGCAACACGCAGTCTCTCTGAAGGCCCAGCTCAACAGCAGGCACTTCAATTCCCAGCAAGGGAGCTGATTGGTGGAGTCTGTTGTCCCTGAGACTTCAGCAGGAGGCAAGCTCTATCTCAAGCACTTGGGGATCCTTTACAAGTTGATTTGAAAGTAGTACAAAGTCCTTTCTCCTTTCTTTGGCAATCAGGCAACCACTGCAGGCCAATCCCACAAACAACACTCAGCTTAGGGATAGTCTCCTCCTCAGTTTCTCTGGTTTCTCTCCTTAGCAAAGTTTCTTCTTGTTTCTCAAAAGTGATCTAAAGTTCTTGGGTCTGGAGCCCGATATTTATACTAGCAAATCCTTTGTCCTCTGAAGGCACAGGATCCTGTACCCAGTCCAAACCAGTTCTTTGCAGTCCTGGAGCACTTTGTTGACAAGCATTGTGGAAGGCAGGTACAGCCCTGTTCAGGTCCCAGGTGCACTCCTCCCACCCAGATAGCTCTATTCAGCCCTGTGCTGACTCACCCTGTCTCCTGGAATCCCCCAGCCCATGTCACTCAAACTCCAGACAAGGATTACAAAACCTAGCAGAGGCAGGCTTGGACAGCTAGGCAAGAAAATACCTACTTTCTAAAAGTGGTATTTTCAAACACAGAAGGTTAAAACCACCTTCACTAAGAGATGAATTTTATCATTCTGAGTTCAGGCATACTAAACTCGAATTTCTACCTAGTTCCCTGAGTCAGTTAGGATTATAAGATGTAATAATCAAACAGCCCATTCTGGCCTATGGGGAACAGGTAGCCCTGCAATAGTGAAAAACGAAAATTGCTGTAATTCACTATTAGGACATGCCACACACATCACGGCATGTCCTACCTTATCCGACAATGTACCCTGCCCTTGGGCCTACCATAGGGATGACTAATATGCAGAAAAGGGAAGGTTTAGGGACTTGCAAGTGGGTGCACTTGCCCAGTCAACATGGCAGTACCAGACTGCACGTAGGCTCTGCAATGGCAGACCTGAGAAACACTTTTACAGGCTGCTTCTGTGAGTGGCACAACCAATGCTGCAAGCCCACCAGCAGCATTTGATTTACAAGCCCTGGGCACAGTCAGTGGACTGTACTAGTGTCTGACAAGTAAACCAAACTAGCCAATCATGGAATCACTAATCCATACATCTATTTACCATTGTGAGCATTTGCACTGTGGCGTTGAATGGCAGTGGCACAGTGCCCAAAGCATCTATAACCAGCAAAACACATGAGGCAACAGCAAAAAATGGAAGGGAGACCCACGCGAACTGTGCCAGGTCTAACATCGGTCTGCTGCTTCTGAGCGCCTGCCGACTCTTAAGACTCCAGCAACACAGGAGGTGGGTTCCGAAGGTCCCTGAGGTTGATGTGCCTTCTCAGCAAGTTTGAGGCTAGTATCCCTCGTTGGGACTGCATAACCCGAACCGCTGTGCACCGCGTCTATTTGCAAGTGCATACACTTGTTGGCGATTCCCGAGCTTGTGCATTGGACTCCGTGTAGTCCTGACCCTGAGCAGTATTTCCACCAAAGAACTCTGGCCTCCTCGCACCGAGTGCTCTGTCGGCTGGTACTTTGTAATCTGGCTCGAGGTCCCCTCGCGACTCCTGGTCATTCGGCCTGTGGGTCCTCCTGAAGGTCATCTTGATTTCTCTTGGGCTTTCCTGGTTGCTACAGATATGCCCTGACTCTCCATTGCTTGGAGAGTCCTCAGGACCTTGCTGGTCCTCGCAGTAACCTGCTTGACCTTCCTGCGTGGGTTGCTTTTGCCAAGGCTTGTTGGTGCTCCAGCCGAATACCGGCGCCACTTCAGCCCTATGCCATTTTACAGTTTATGGACCCTTCCAGGAGGACTTCGAGAAAACCGTTCTAAACATAGCAGGTTGGAGAGCCACCTCCCCCCCCCCCCCCCTCCCATGGATACCAAAGTATCAGAGTTATCTATACCAGAGGACTTACTTGCCCAATCATTCATCTTGGGGAAGGAAACAAGTCTATGTATTGTCCCCAGTCTGAATCTGCATAGTAAGAACCTATCAAAGCCAGCTGGCACAGAAGCTAAGTATGGCTGCAGACTGAGAGTTGTAAGGACCATCTGGTGGTTCAAAACACTAGGTTTACAGACTTCTCCAGATAGTCTTTTACTTTCCAGGAAAGAGAGGACCTCCTTTCTAAGATTTTTCCTGGAAACCAGGGCAATAGTACAGTGGTTAGTGAAGTATTCCTGGTTGCCCATGTCTCTTGCAAAGCCTTGGATGAACTTAATCCACGGTATCCTTAGCACACCCTTAAATCTCAGACTATCCTGTAGTTGTTCCCTATTAAATTTAGTCTCATCCCTTACCCAAAACCTCTGCCAAAGAAGAATTGGTTCCATTTCTATGAGGTCTGATATGTATGAAAGACCCAACTCAGAGTGGCAGACATAGGTGGAGGTTGCTGACAAAATATATTTAATAAAATAGGTCTCCACTAATTGCATTAAGTTTGTGTTAACAAAACCCCAGATCCCGGCCCCATAGATAACAGTTGCAACACATTTAGCTTTATACATTTTTAAAAGTTCAAAAAGTGGTTTACGTCCCAATTGTTTCATAGAGCTGGCTACAGCAGTTGTTGTTCTAATTAAAGCCAGCTTTTTTGCTACAACAGCTTGGGCCCAGGTGTCGGTGTGACTAAACAGAATGCCTAGATAAGCGAAACTATTAGTTGAGGCTATCGGTTTCCCCTCCACAAAAATATCCCTGCATTTCTTAGTCCCACAACCACATCTCATTACAAACGTTTTAGAGATGCTAATCCTAAGATCCAGCTCCTTCATGAAGTCAAAAAAGTTATTTAGGGTCTTTTGTAGGCCAATCCGGGTACGAGACATGAGGTAGTCATTGTGGAAGGAGTCACAGAGGAATCTGACATTGCTATTCAACCAGCTCCGAGGAATGTGGCACATGTAGCACCACTACCAGCTCCCATATTTGAAAAGCCCCAGCTGAGACCTGCACCAACCCTTGCCTTACGAGAAGCAGAGAGGCACTCAATGACATGGTCACCTACCTCCAGTTTGTAATCAGGCATTGGCAGTGGGCCAGTAAAAAAGTACTCCTCCCCAGTTTGGGACTTGTTTACAGTTAGCAAAGAGGAGGAGCACATTGCAGTACACACCATTAGCCACATAAATGATAGTCAAGGTAAGCCTGGTACACATTATGGTACTGAAGGCCGGACGACCCACGTAAAAAAACAAAACACTATCAAGTGGGAGGAGCACCTTAAAAAAATTGCTGAACGTGGTGGTGGTGATGGAGAGAGCTGGGCAACATCAGCTACAAGTCCAATCACGCGGAAGGTGATGATGAGTACAAAGATGGTGGCATCTTCACGCAAAGTAGCCCTGTCCCCAGCAGTGCACCAGCAGAATCACCCAACTCAGTGACTTCACAGTGGCACAAGAAGACTTAGAGAGAGATGATGGAGACTCCGCAGCATACAGTGACTCCCCAACCACCACGACTCACATTGAGTCTACCACTGGCATCTACTTCTCAAAAGACGCTTGTGTCAGTGCCCCAAGAAAAGAAGAAAATCCAGGCTACTATTATGGGCATGTTTAGGCGGGATAGGCCCTACAACCACATGCTACTATTATGGGCATGTTTAGGCAGGAGGGGCCCTACAAGCGAAACCACCTAACTGCACGTTTGTACAATGGGAAGCTGACAAAAATGTTAGCGCTGAACCTCCTCCCTATCTCATTTGGAAGGAGTGGAATTTATATAATTTGTTGCAGCCATCTGCCAAAAATGGGAGGTACCACGTAGGACCTATTTTGCCAGAGTGGCTGTTCCAACGCTGTATCACGATGTGCTGCATTTGGTTGGACAAGCTTTGCAGCAATGTGTTGTTTACACCATCCACCTTACAGCAGACATGTGGACCAGTTGTCAGGTGACTGATTGAATGTGCATCACGGCACACTGGATCTCTTTTGAGGGGGTAAAGTAAAAGATACCTTCAGGTCTTGGCCCTGAAGAAAGTTTTAAGAGCATTCAGCTGCATGCAACAGTGGCCAGGTTTGCCATAGAGAAATCACAAACAGCTGTAAATATCTTGGAGGAATTGAACAGCAAGGCTGTGACCCAGTGGTCTTAGAATTGGATTTGTTGTTATGGACAATGGCAGTAACATAGTCAAGGCCATGTCAGATCGAGGCTATTTCAGGGTCCTGTGTTTGGCCCATTGCATCTCCTGGTGGTGCAAGACTCCCTCAAAAAGTAAGACATAGTGAGCAACATACTAACCACCTGCAGAAGAATCTGCACCCATTTCAGCAATTCTTTTAAAGCCCGGAAGCAACTGCTGCACCAGTTAAAGCCCTGATACAGGAGGTGCTAACACATTGGAAATCCACCTTTTATATGCTGCAACATCTGAGCAGTACAAAATGATGAATGACTATGTCATTTAAAGAGGAGGGGAGGCAGTTGGGAAAGCTATGACCATGGATGCGGACAAAAGGGGCATAGTCAAATGCCTGACACAGATGCTACTCCCTTTTGAGGTTTTCACGCAGGAAGTTAGCAAGGAGGACAGTACGATGGGCCAAGCTATCCCATTGCTGCATCTCCTACAAGACCAGGGAAAGAAGGTGTCTTAATGGTTCGCCCCTGCAAGTGTGAATGAAAACACAGAAGCACATGCCTTGGTTGAGAGCTTAGTCTTGGACTTGGCTTCTAATATAAGGCTGCAACATGACATCATCGAGTCCAAAGAGTACATATGTACCACACTACTTGATCCACGGTACAAAACAATTCTACCCACTTTCATTACTTTTTCTGAAGAGGATGTTTTTAAATACAAGAGGTGGATTGTAGACCAAGCCAGAGACTTGGAAAAAGAATGTCTGGAACTTTGAGTCCCACCCGCCTTTCTGGGATACCATCTTCAACTGCCAGAGATGGCAGTCTAGTCTCACAGTAACCAACAACACCATCAACCAGAACACCGCCAAAAACAACAAAAGAAGGACTGGACTCAACCTCTGCATGTATTGGTTTCAATTGGCAGGGCTCAAGGTCAGTGGCGATGGCAAAACAGTTAGAGCAAGTGGCAGCACCAATGACCATCAACAGGATGTTCAAGAAGTATCTGGATGATCCAAAAGGGGTCTATGTGGATCAAAATCCATTGATGTATTGGCATGGGAAGATGCGCCAATGGCCACAGCTCAGTAGGCTGGCAATAAAGAATCCAGCTGGTCCTGTTGCCAGTGTGTCTGCTGAACGTGTGTTCAGTGCAGCTGGTGCGGCCATCAAAGTGAAAAGGACAAGTCTCTCACCTCAAAATGTGGAGAGATTGACTATGATCAAAATGAACCAACATTTTATACCACACAATTACACGATTCCTGAAACAGCAGCACAGAAGGAGGAAGAGGGTGATTGGTCCAAAATTGAATCAAATGTGTTAGCTGTCCAACTTCTGGGTGAACCACCTGAGTTTGAGGATTAGCTCTACTTCCTAGACTAAGTATGGCAGTGCCCCCGTAGAATTTTTCAAATTTTCTCATTGAACTTAGTTTTTTCTTTGAAAATGTTTAAAAAAAAATATTAGCTAACGGAACATTATTATTTTTGTGTCAGATTTATGCTGCCCCACATTTTGATTAGGAGTCACATATATATTGCTGGATTGAAGTTGGACCAGTGTCATTGAAGAAGCCTTCACAATTCCTTCATGACCTTGGGGACAATGGCTGCCCCCTCACACTGAAGAACTGGGTTTTAGAACCCAGCGGCGCCAGGGGCACGTCCAAAGTCTTCTGGTTCACCTGTCTTAGAAATACAGAGACACTGGATACTTCTTGGTGGCGTCAAAGATCGAATTTATTGGCTGCAACCAGGAACAGAAGTCCACGAAGTACCACACAAGTATATTCGTCGGAGACTGCTCAATTTTTGTATAGCGAGACATCGTCTTTTATGCCAAAAATCACATTCCGAACAAACACCCACTAGTTACAATTTGTCCAATCACCGGTATCATTGCAAAAGGTATCGCATGACGACAAACCCACTTTTCAGTTGTCCAGCCCACCATTAATTACATAGGAAAGCCCAACATTCCTTCTTGCAGAAGCCGGACAACCCCATAATAAAAGACCACAACCCATATCATAAAAGAGTCATAAAGGAAGAAACAGAAAACAGATGAGAAGTAGGATAAGGGGTGTGTGTGTGCATACCAAACTTTACAATGTCCTGTGCTCTGATCCTCAATCTTGATCAGCTATCGGGCAAGGAACTGGTTTAGCAAGGTCAGCTTCAGGCAACGAGGTCAGTTCATTCAGAAGTCAGCACAAACTCAAACTAACGTGTACGTGTACTAAAGACTCGTTCAGCCGTAGTCATTGGCCTATGTGAGGGCAACCACAAAATGGCTGCCATACGCAAAATGGAACCCACGGTTCAGAACGAAATCCCTAAATATGTAGTGAATCCATCAGTCTAACATAGCAAAATCACTCATACTTGCCATACTCACTAGTTCCGGTTCGCTACTATGAAATTCGTAACGAAACCATGACATTTATAAAATAGGTTCAGAATTCACGGAACCTCAGTCCCTCCTTTTGCCCTTACATAGGCAATCACTCAGTCTATATCTGAATCAATGTCAATATTCATCAGATCATCGAGATGCTGCTGGAGCATCATCCTATTACTCAGTACTTCTCTCGAGACAGGTCTCCTTACACACGTAGTAGCACAAAGGCCACATATAGCAGGAGCACACTGTACACAGAGACAAAACGAGAAAAGAATCGCTAAAACCATCCCAATGATCATCAGAATTTTCCATCCCCAAGTGGATAACAATTTCCAAAACCATCCAGTCAACGACCAGTCTCCTTCGTTCACATGTATAGACTCGGAGACCCTATGTAACTTAGAAATGGCCTGGTACACTGTAGGAGCATTGTCTGGAATGAAAACGCAACAACTCGATTGGATCAGTTTACATACTCCACCTCGATCTGCAAGTATGACATCTAAAACCATACGATTTTGTAATGTCATAAGGCAATCCGATTGAAGCTCGGCAGTCAAGTTACTAAGGGCACCGGCAGTCTCATTTATGGTGGACTCAACCACCCTCGTCAATTGCCGTATATTCCTACTGTTAGCCATAGGTCCCCAAAACGGTAGGAAACCCTTGAGAAAGTCTCCCACTTCTTGTCTTGCAGTATCTTCCTTACTGAAGACACCTCTAACAACTCTCGTTCTGTGGTAATCTGCGGCTGCAGTATACGTAGGGGGCAATAAATACGCAACATAACATGTTCCCAAAAAATCAGGGGGCAACCATGTATATGCTCTATCATGGCAAACAAAATACGTGCCCTTAGCTGCTAAAAACGGTGGGGAAGTCTGGGACCCAAAGACATACGTCCGGGTGCAAACACTCTTCCCTAACTGAGCTCTCGGATTCTTGCCATTACTTGCAGACAAAAATGACCACGATGGGGTACGATCCAAATCAGAGATGACCTTTTCCGTCGCTGCTTTTCACTCAGACTAGCACTATATCCAGTCACGTTCCATCCGATATAAGCTAGTGCCTCATCCTTAGGAATAGTCTCATATGTATCAATATCTCTAATCATATCCATTATTCCCTTCACTAAGGCACTAATACTGGAGTTATCTTTCATGGAACGCAGGGGATAGACTTTGTTGGCATAGATAAACATCGTCTGATATGCCCATACAGACCCATTGTAGCTGAATGGCAGGACCAAATAGGGAATACCTCTATCCGTAGTATGCGGCATAAGCCCACACACCCAACAATTAGTGGTGTTCACTACTAACTGATGCTGATGCAGAAGTTGCACAAAGGAATTATTAACAAACTCTGATCTTCTAATCAACTCATGTTCAGGTAGAGTATGAAAAGAATGCAAAGAAGTAGTAGTTGGAAAAGACATAGGTTGTGAGGTGGGTGCAAAATTCAATTGGTTAGCGAAAACAATCTCACCCACTAAAGACAACGTCATGCTAAGAAACACTAGAAAACACGTTATTAGAAAACATTTGCTATGAATCAATTTACACAGTTTTTTCTTAAGGTTCATTTCTACAACAGCTGTCTCGATCTCAAAAAACTCCATCCTCTAACCGTGCTGTTCGCGGCAGTTGGTTTTCTTCGCTCAGGTGTACGTCTGTAAGTCCAGGGAACGCCCTAGAACAAACCAGAACCGTTGACCTTGCGTCTACACGGCTTGACACTCCAAGTCTTGATACCGCGACCCTACAGCTGAACCCGGATTGCGGTTCAAAAAAGAAAAATAGATCAAAACAGCTTTTTGGATGAGAGAGTGCAGTTTAAAAAAAAAAAGGAATTATATCTTTATTAGTCCATTGTTTCTTGGCCGCAAATTATAGCGGCCTTTACCAAGCACTGTCTGATCTCGAAACAACAACTCAGGCTCAGTAGTGTTCAATCTTAGAGACGGAGGCACAGCTGCTTGCAAAATGTCATCGTTCTCTCGCTCAGAGCTTGTCCCAACCAAACGTGCGTCACTAAATGGCACAAACTTCAACACTTAATCTGTTTCTGAATCACCAATACCTTCGGGGACCCACTGGTCGTACGGCAGAGGTAGAGGCACCCTCTTACAATGTACGCGGTGGATCCAATTCTTCTTGCCGTGGACTCTCACTGCAGTTCATGTTGATAGAAGCACTTCGAAGGGTCCTATCCAACGGGGCTGATCATTCTATGTCCGCTGAAAATTACGTACTAAAACCCACGAACCAGGATCAATGGTATGGCCTGAATCTTCAGATGCTTGTGGAAGGTTATCATGAATCTGTTGATGTAAGACACGCAATTTAGCCGTCAGGTCATACAAGTAATCAATCAACACAGGATGTTCAATATCACTAAACTTTGTTGGCCTCGGCACTCCCCAACATTGGCCGGGCGGCCAAAAACTATTTCATACAGGCTAAGACCGATTCGGGAATGCACTGTAGTTCTAGTTGACAAAAGTGCCAACGGCAACGCATCGGGCCATTGGAGACCAGAACTCGCCTGAATCTTGGCTAACTTCAGCTTCAGAGTGCCATTATAGCACACGACTAAACCAGCTGTTTGGGGGTGATTCGCAGCATGACATTTCTGCCTTATGCCCAAACCTTCACACACTCTCTTCATAATCTGGCCCACAAACTCACTTCCGTTATCACTCTACACCATCCTCTGCAAACCATACCTAGGGAAAAATTCCTTGAGTAAGACTTTAGCTGTGGACAAGGCAGTATTGTCCTTTAAAGGGTAAGCCTCTACCCATCTTGAAAAGGCTCAAACAACCGCAAGAACGTATTTTAAGTTATTGCATCTCTCCATATGGATAAAATCCAATTGCAACACCTCGAACAGATACGTCGGAGGCACAAAGTGACCAGCTGGAGTTGGGGGTTCCCGTGCCAGGATTATACATCAGACAAATCATGCAATTCTTGACCAGATTCTCCGCACACTTAGGAATTCCAGCATTCTCCCATACTGGAGCCAACAACTTACAAATCCCTTTCGCACTAATGTGAGCCATTCCATGCGCCATCGTAACCACTGCAAGCACATACGCCTCAGGTAACAACCATCGCTGATGTTCCAACAACCAGTCGAATCCAACATTCCCGTACTCTCTCTCCATACACTCAATTCTTTCTCAGTAGCTTCAGCCTGAATCGATTTCACACTCTCTATTGTATCTTCACACATTCCTCTATCCCGAACCCATCTCGCTGGATCCGCAACATACATTCGACTCGTCACATCTTTCGCCATTTCTTTCGCAACTTCATCCGCAAACGCATTACCGCGACCAACGTCATCGGTAACCTTCTTATGTGCACTGCATTTCACAATCGCAACTTGCGTCGGCAACGTAAGTGACTCAAGAAGTTCATTCACCAACTGTCCATGCTGAATCTTCGTACCATGAGAAGTAAGGAATCCACGTTCCTTCGACAAACGCCCAAAACTATGGGCAACACCAAACGCATACTGACTATCGGTGTACACAGTCACACTCTTTCCTTTCGACAACACACACGCTCTCGTCAGTGCAATCAACTCTGCTGCTTGAGCTGAGTTCTGTGGAACACGTGAAGCTTCAACAATCGTGTGCAAAGTCGTAACTGCATACGCTGCAGTCGTATCGCCATTCGGAAGCTTAAAGCATGAACCATCCACCCATAAGGTACCATCAGAATTCACAAGAGGAGTATCTTTCAAATCAATTCTACCCTTCATTTCTTCCTCTGTCCTGAGAAAGCAATCATGCTGTTCCTGAACATCTGTCTCTACAGAAATCGGCAACAACGTAGCTGGATTCAACGTGTTGCATCGCTTTATATGCACATGACTCGCCAAAAGTGTCAACTCATAACCTGACAACCATGCACTCGTCAAGTGTTGCGTCTTCGTTCTGTTTAATAAAGTATCCACTGCATGTGGAACCATCACAACCAACGTATTATCTATCACCAAACCAGCTGACTGTCGGATAAAAAACAGCCGCTGCCGCTGTAGCTCTCAAACAACTCGGCAATGCTCTAGCTACCGAATCCAAAGTCGACGAGAAATACGCACATGGACGCTGCTTATCACCAAATTGTTGAGTCAAAACTGACAATGCACAACCCTCTCTCTCGTGAACATAGAGTGTAAAAGGCTTACTGTAGTCGGGGGTACCCAACACAGGAGCAGAACACAATGCATTACGTAATTCAGAAAAACTTTTCTGGCATTCTTCAGACCAAGGAAGAGGATTCGGAGTATCCTTAAGGGTTAGTGCTAACAGAGGTTTCGCAAAAATTCGGAATCCACTGTCTACAGTACGAGGTAATACCCAAGAAAGCACGCACTTCTCTCTGAGTAGTTGGTACAGTCATTTGCGCAATCGCTTGAATTCGTTCTGGGGTCAACCTTCTTCCCTCCTTCGACAAGAGATGACCTAAGTAGGTCACTTCGTGTCGACAATACTGCAACTTCGAAAGTGACACTTTATGATGAAGGTCAGACAAATGTCGCCACAAAGAAAGAGTAGCTGCTTTCCAAGTTTCCTCATCATCAGCAGCAATTAACAAATCGTCCACATACTGAATAAGAGCAGCACCAGCAGGCAAGACAATCGCATCAAGCTGCGTTTTCAAAGCCTGACTATAAATGGAGGGACTTTCACAATAACCTTGAGTTGCGTGCTTAAACCGGAAGCTTCGTCCTCCTAAAGAGAAGCCAAAAATATCTCTACTCTCCTCGGCAATCGGGATACTGAAGAAAGCATTCTTCAGATCAATAACCGAAAACCAGGCAGCTGAAGCAGGAATCATAGTCAGCAAATCAGTAATATCCGGAGCAACAGTAAACTGTGGCACAACAATTTTGTTGACCTCTCGAAGGTCGATCACAAACCTATACACAGGCGGCTGAGAAGAGTCAGTACGCTTCAGGACAGGCAAAACAGGACTGTTACACACATTACCTCTCGTTTCTTCAATCACACCTTTCTCAATCAGATCATAAATGATCGCTAAAAGCGCTCTTTCACCATACCTAGAAATCCTATATTGGGGAATACGCGGCAATCTAGCATTCGCTTTAAGTGTCACAACATAAGGTGGAATCTCCAAAAGACCCACGTCATTAGGACCAGTAGCCCAAAGAGTATCAGGGAGAGAACGCAATTCCAGTGGAAGCCGATCTTTAGACAAATACATCGGAGAAATCACTTTCTTACCCAATGTAAGCTGTACTCGCGAAGGAGAACAGTGCAATGTCGCATGTAATCTCTTCAACAAATCCAAACCCAACAGATTCTCACCACAACCTGTCGTTAGAATGAGGGGTGCTTCCAATTCACAAGGCCCAATAGAAAGAGACAAGGGACTAGAAACTGGATTACGAACTGGGGCGCCAGAGAATCCTACCGAAACATTTATTAAGCCAGACAAAGGTGCGCCAGGGAGTTTAGAGTGCATGATAGCACTCTTCGCTGCACCAGTATCCAAAAGAAAAGGCTCTATCACACTAGATGTAACTACTGTAACATAAGGTCCACTCTGGTCTACTGGAACCGACACTACTCCCTCTCTTTGTCCATGGCTGTCCTAGCAATCAGTACAATCAGCATTCTCACTCTCAACATAGTAGTCATCAGCATAGTACTGAGTCGACTGACCAGACACAACTTTCTGTTGATCAAAACAATTCATAGAATTCTGTGGGGGAAAAGAACGTCCATTCTGGGGGAACACACCACGTCCCCTACCCCTAGGCACTTGCTGAACACTTCGACCTCTCACACCAGAAGCACCATTCGTACATTGTAACAGAACCGGACAACTATTCTTGAAATGGCCTTCTTCTTTACAATAGGCACACTGATTAGGGCCAACTAAAATTCGCTGCTGAAAAGACTCGGGCTTCTGCACCACCCTCTGAAACTGTTGAGGCTGCTGAAACTCACGCTGATTATAACGAGGCGGATACGCCTGTTGCAAAAGAACCTTCGTCTTTAATTCTTTAGTCTTTTTCTCTGCTTTCTCTTTCTCATCTTTATCCCTATTCTCGTAGTACTGTGCAGTAGCCAATATCTGGGCCGACGAAGAAACAGCCCATGAGCTCTCAGAATCTTTCAACTTATTACATAACTCAGGAAGCAAATTATGAACAAACTTATCCACAAACAACCTTTGGCCACCTTCCGTACTCATATCTTGACCATTGTGATCTATGAAAGTCTCTTCGAACCTAGTGAAGAAATCAGACACACTTTCATCTTTCTTCTGCTTACATGCTGCTAACTTATCCCAATTCACTCGCATAGCAGGCATCAGAGTCTTCATGAGATTGATAATCCTACCAGGGAGGTCCGCAACTAAAGGCTCAGGTTTAGCTCCACCAGCCTGTCTACCATCCGTGGCAACAATATTCGCCCATGTATCACCTAACTCTTGCTCAAGATTCTCGTGATCAATCTACGCCCACAAAGGTTGAGGAAACACGTTACCCAACAACATATCTATGTCAGCTAAATCCATGATGCATGCGTCGACTGTCTGGGACAATTCTTTGTAATATCCAGCAGGATTCTTATGGGGATCAGGTAAAGTCTGCTTGAGAGCCAAAACCTCAGCTCTCTTCCACGGAACATGTACCCAAACACGCTGAAAATGACCCGGTGCGGCTTGAATACCCTGATTAACATTAGCCACAACTGCCTCCTTCCATACCGGAGGAACTTCTCTCATTGGATACTGTCTCACTTTTCTCCTAACAGAAGGATCAGGCTCAAACAGTGGCTGAGAAGGAAACTCGCTCCTAAACGTAAGTATCGTCGCAACTGCTTTCTCGACACCGAGACCCACTATCGTCCCTTTCACAAACTCGGACTGTACATTAAGTAACTCCAATGGGATCTGACCCAACTCACTATATTCCCATTCCTCATGGAGGAAAGTTCACATAACATTAAAGACATACCTCTGCTTCGGTGCTTCCCATTGTTGGAAGACATCCATAACTGACTCTAGATTATATCTCGAGATATTTGAAACCCATCTACGAGCCATAAGATCTAACACTGCCCGTTCTTCGGGACTAGGAAGCTGGCTACGTAATTGTTTATGCACAGAAACAGGGCTCACACTCAATGACCCAAAAAAAGGAGACAAAAGACCACTAACAGTATCAGTCATTCTTTGTCCAACAGAAGAAGAAGCTGTCATAAGGACAGGAGACAAAGTATTGTGAGCAAACAGAGAAGCAGTAGCAGAAGAAGTCGCAAGTATAGGAGAAAAAGACAAAGGAGTTTGAGGCGGAGCTGATAGCAAAGTCGGCGACCCTAGAGAAGGCTGCGCCGTAGGAGGAGGAACCAGCTGAGGAGGAGCTGGCGGCTGAGCAACAACAAGAGGCTGAACAGCTGGAGGTTGCGGAGGTGCCGTAGCACTCTGCACATAAGGGGGTGGCAATCTCAACAAATATGACATCAAAGGATCCTTTCAGGGTCCTTCTTTGCACCTTGTAGAAGAGGTGGCAAAGCTGGATAACACTTATCGACGGCCATATTATGTTGCCTATGCAACTCCTCAATCGCTTGATCTTCTTCATTGTCTTTAAACTGCCTAGCAGCTTGCATTATCGATATACCCTTTTCTCTCTTATCTCTTTTCGCTTGTTTAATTTCTCTTTGTTTGGCTTCCTTACGCCAAAGGAGGAAAGAGTCAAACATTCCCGGCCGGGCTTTCTTTCTAAATAGTACAGTTTCCAAATGATTTAAAATCTCGGTAACATAACTACCATGTTGGGGCCATCGTAAGACACTGTCCTTCCTAGTATAGCGGACCCATGCTTCATTAAACGTAATGGGGCCCACGCCATGTTTAGAATAGAGCTCATAAGTCGGAGTTCCAACCGGAGGTATCGGACATGAGTCCTCCAATCAGGAATCTCTATTACAACCACAACAAAATATCTTTCTAATTCTGCAAAGATCAGGCATCTCCGCTCACTAATCTAGCTTCAAACTTCAAGGGATTACCAAAAACGATAGTCTCGCAAATATACGAGTCCCTCGGCTTTGGTGCTTGCAAGGACCAAATCAAAGACAGGAAGGTACCCAAAAACTAAGGACTGGGAGCGACCCACTTATACTTAACTGAGGTATCAATCACGTCACCAGAAGACCCATCTATCGTCTCGCGATACAAGTCATCACAAAGGGGGTCCAAGACAGGGCGACAGTCAGGGCAGCAGTACTTTGTAGCCGTCAGGAAAGCGGGAAGCCTCGCAGCAAAAACCTTCAGTCCACATTCGACATGCCGGGGTCGATGGAGTGGGGGCCCTCTTCCAGAATCTTCGCCCACAAAGGTTGAGGAACCACGTTACCCAACAACATATCTATGTCAGCTAAATTCATGATGCAAACACTCAGGGAGGGTATGTGTTGAACTGTAATTTGGAAAATTCATGATTGATTAGCAGTGTTTGGGGCTTGAGTGATGGGCGCCTATTTTATTTTCCCTGTAGGTGATTATCAGCCCTTTCACACTTAGCCAGATTTAATTAGTTTGCAGGGGTGTTCTCTTTTTTTCTGGTTATTCAGACACAAGAAAGTAAATTTAGTTATCAAACAAAAACCTATGCAAAGTACTGCAATTCTGTTTCATTCTCTACTTGTTCTGCAACAGCAATGCACTGGTCCTCGTGATTCATGATGGTTCGGGGTTACTCGGAGTCACTCAGGACTGGAGGGGTATCATGAAAGAAGAACTCAGGGTGGGACTGGGAGTTGAAGAACTACCTCATTAACACACAGCAAGAAGCAAGAAGTTGTCAAGTATTGCCTTCAGTTTAAAGGCAAACCAAGAGTCTGAAGCCTAGTAGTACTCAGCTATTTGGAATAGAGAGAGGTGTGTTTGTGAAACGCTGCTATGTGTGTGTCTGTTGGACTTGTGGCAGAAGTCAAACTCAGAATGCCCCTCATGTTTTTTATGCTCTGCCTCTGAGTCTTCTTATCTTAATACACGCCTCATGAAACTTGCCTTCCTTCTGTCCTTCTCTTCGACTCTAAAATACAGTTTCTCTTTTACAATCCGCAGGCCTTCTTCTACTGTCCTTCACGAATGAAAGGCGTAAGCTAAATGAGCTCAACAACACTCCTGCTTACCTACCAGACCAGTGCAAAGAGGCCACAAAGAGTGGAAATTCCCAAGGAGAAGGCAGACACACCACCCAATTTTGCAATACAGTATAATTTTTATTTTAACATTCATATTAACTAAGAGAAGTGGGTGGTTGGGTTAACACCCTAACCTAGAAGACATAACATTTGGATATATGGTAAATTGGGTCTCGGCCCGGGGCATAAGGGTTGTTTGGAATGCATGTATCTGTACTCTGTCATACCCATTCCTTTGTTTCCTTCCAATAGATTGATGGTGAATGATGAGCTGCTGCTAATTGCCGAGATGAATGTTGGCCTCGTGTTGTAGTGTTTGTCTTTGTCAAAACTTTCTCCGAATCTCATTACCCATCAATCCATCAAACCCCTAACCTTCTTCCTCCGAGCTCTGTGATTTATTGAGCTGTGGCTTAAGATTACACCATCAATGAATCACACACTTGGTGAGGCAGATGTGCTAAAAGCAACACCAATTTACTGTACAATCATCGAAGCAGTAACCCACACTAGCCCATTACCAACCCACACATTAAAAATGATCCATAGTTTTTTAAATGTTATCTTGAGAACATCAGTCATCAGCATCATCATCACTAACTGTAAACGCCTAACCTAAGCGTGTGGCCTCCTGACTTTGAGTCAATTTTTGGTTACTTGTGGATTTCACAAATAATACTGCTAGCTCCACATTAGCCAAAACGTACTAATATTGCTATGTTTTCTATTTTAGCACAAAAAGGCATTCTCATTGTGTCATCATCATCACGTACGTGGTGTCAATTGTCTGTAAGTCTTTGATAAATGTATATGACCCACTTACTCAGTCTTTCTACTTCCATTTAGTTGCCTACGGTGGATAATCATCAATCAATCATTCAGAACAATCCTACAGTTGGATCTCACCTGGGTGGAACTGGAAGTGGGACCTCACTTGTGAAGTTGTGGTGCCTCCCCTCTTATTGCTGCACATGTATTCAGGTAAGACAACTAGTATGGATGTAATGTTTGATTTAGTAAGACATAAATTAACTGCTACTGTTTTTTATCTGGATAGTTCAAGCTCTCAACTCAATATAGCCTAGGTCATCTCATCAAGGCAGTATTCCCCATAATGGTCAAGACAGTTCGAGAAGTATAAGCCTAGACTCTATAAATCAGTGCTACGATAGCTTTAGACTTAAGTTACAAGCACAAAAACAGGCCGCATAAAACTACTTGAAGGCAGCAGTGCAAAGTAAAAGTAAAATAAACTACTTCAAGCATAAATTTAGATTATAAAAAGTATTTTCCCCCTTTATTTACAAAGCAACCCACCCTCTCCACGGAAACAACATGCCCACCCCTCTCCCAAATAAAAATGACTCTGGCCCCAAAACTCAAAATGTTCATCAAAGTCTCTAGAGTCCCACGCGCAAATCCCTTCCCGCCCTCTTCACCCAGCCTCAGCAAATAACAAATCCCTCCCACCAAAACAAAATATTAAAAAAAGGGTTCGAAGATAGCTTATGGATCTAGGTCGGGAGCTGGTCCATGCTCTGCTTCATTGAGGTGAGCCGGCCCTCGAAAGTGTCCAGCCGCTGCAGGATGTGGCCAGCAATGGCCTGTTGCTATTCTGGTGGTTGGGACAGTGGTAGCAGTTGGCTGGCAGTGGCACCATTGATGGATGGCTGTGTGGCTGGAGACTGAGGTAGACCAACTGCACTGGTGCCCAGGGGCTGAGCATTGATCTCCTCCTCCTCTTCTAGGACCACCAGCCGCCGGTATTCAAGCTGGATATGCTCCAGCCTTTGCCGTCATAAATAATGCTCTTTGCAAATAATTGTTTTAAATAAAAGCGTGGCACAGTAGCAGTGCATAGCTCGTCCGCTATGGCAATTGGAATTTATTTGATGTAATGCTTATGATTTGGAGAATAATAAGGCCAATTTTATGTTTTCTTTTACCCACACATCTTGTCAAATATAAAAAAGCAGTGATCATGTGGCAGACTGGCAGAGAATAACATCACAGGATTCAAAAACAGCGATTGGATTATTTTTTTCTTCTAAAGGCTTTTCAAGTACTTATAATAAACAGAGTCAGGCACTTTCAGTAGAAAAATAAATGACTTCTTATTGATGAGTACGGCATTTTTCACTATTATAGAGTATGAGCTGTGTGTGGTGATAAAATAATGAAGCCATGCCCATTGCTAGTCAGTGCCTCTGCTAGTTTGCTACCGGCTGCAGCTGTAGTACACAATTTTCTAATTCCAATGGCCCTGCTCTTCGCCAAAAGCATTTCTCTCTCTACCATGTCTACAGAGAGGATGATCAATAATAAATAAGATACTACGTCAATCGCACACCTCAGGTATGAAATGCGGATATTAATATTTTATCCTGTCTGCCATAAGTAGACTTTGAGGAAATTGAATATAATGGACTGCACTACAGGTAAAGGAGGGGATTATATAGATTTTATTTGGCACATTTGTCACTGTGTATCCCATATGCCAAACTTGATATCAAATCATGCATTTACTCCCACTTTAATCTGTGGCCTCGCCCGCCACCACGTTTTCCAACAAATTCATGTGCTTGGCAAGAACCAAGGAAAGGAAACATGATTTTCTCTACTTTTGAGAATAACTTGGGTTTCAACACTGGCTGGGGCAGACGCAGACCATCCAAGTGATGGAGCCTCTCCTCTTTCTGAGGGTGTGGTGGGGTAAAGAATGTCAAAAGAGTGATGGACTGTCCAATGTGAGAATAAGTCACAACTTTCAGTAGAAAAGCCACTCTAGTCCTCAGCACCAATTTGTGGTAATAGGGAAGCTAGGATGACAAAGCTTGCTGCTCACTCATGCAAAAAGCTGAGGTGATCATGATGAGAAACACCATGTAGGGTACAGCTGTTCTTGGGGCTCAAAAGGGCTATACATTTGGAAAGCAAGGACCAAATTAAGGTTGCACTTTGATATCACGACAAAGGGTTTAGGAGGAAACATGTGGATTAAACCTTGAGAAATTACATCAAAATAGGTGATTTCAACAAGGTCAGTTGGTTTCGGTAAACCAAAAAGGCCAAAAGGGCGAACAAAAGGGCGAACAAATAACCTTTAACAGTGCCCACTGCCAGCTAAAGACAAAACAAACAGTAACACCTCTGACAGTTTGACCTACAATGTGTCTGTGTTACAGGTGCAAAAAACTAAAAGAACAGGTCTTTTTTCTGGTCATTGTACACTCATCTCTCTCCTGATTTAGGATGGATGTTTCAAATATTAATACTGCGACTGCACACTGGATAAGGAGGATCAAATGTATCTCCTTCAAATATCCACCACATTTTTAACATTGACCAATACTCTCACCAATAAAATTTTAAGTCAAACAGGACTGAGAGTATTTGAGACAATTTTAAAACATGCACCATACTTGAGCACTTTTCACTCACCATCACCACTTCACCCTGAAACAGCTCAGCTGTAATCAGGCGTTGAAGCACACCCTGGAAACATTCGGTGACTATGGTGGGAACCCTATGACGAAGCAGGTCACCTACTAGGCAGGTGAGTGAGGGTTCTTTTATAAAACCTACGGGTTCCTTAGGCAGTATTAATATTTGAAACACCCATCCTAAATCAGGAGAGTGTACAATAATCAGAAAAAAGACCCGTTCCTTTTGTTTTTTCTTAGCTTTAACTGGGAAGACGAACTCGCTCATGTCCTAACTGCGCACTATCAATTTGTTGTTGAGACTTAGGGTGTGTTACAGGTGCTACACCAAGCCAGCATCCAATATAAACAGACTTTGTAGAAGGATGCCTGGCTGCCAGGATAGGCTTCACTATTTTAGGAAGGTGAACGAATGTTGTGAACTGCTGCCACTCAATCTCCACACATAGAAGTATAGGAATACAGCCTTTACAACAAAGTCTTTACAAGACAATGGCTTTACCACGCAGGTATGTACCATGCAGGATAAGTATTTGTACCTTTACCAAGCATGCTTTTAAAACACAGGAACGTTTTTTAAAAACAATAACAGAATTATTGTTATTTTAAAAAAGGGTTTAGGTGCAGGTGGTGTAAAGGGAGGTAAGGGTCATTTTAGGGTTTCGGGGTTGGTAATGCCAAAGCGAGTTAAAGTAAATTTTAGGGTTTAGGGATGGGTAATGACAAAGGGAGTTAAGTTTACTTTTAGGGGTGGGAAGTGTTGAAGGGAGGAAAGGGTAATTTTAGGGGCGGGCAATGGTATATATATATATATGGTACTTGGGATTGAGGGCGACAATGACTGAATAAATCGATGCCGAATCCTGAACCACTTGTGTCCGTGCTTCCTTCCATGGTGTGCCGTGGGAGGTGGATTGTTCGGTTCATATATATATGAACCGAACTCCCGAGGCTTCGCCGGGAGCAACGTTAACTTTTAAGCCTCACACTGACCTTCTGGTCGACGCTCGCTGTGCCCCTCAGTTGCGCTTTGGAGTTCCGTGCACGGCACCACTTTTAGCAGCTTCTCCCTTCTCCCTCCTGCACGCCACCCAGAGCGCCTCCCGCTGATCGTCTCCTCCTGAGACGGGCGAGTCCTCCATCTTGGGCGGCTCTGGGTCAGCGCTGCAGTGTTTGGGCCCCTCCCCCCCTGACAAGTACTTCAGGCGCCTTGCGGACCTCGCGCCTTCACCACTCAGCTCACAGACCTCCCGAGGCTTCGCCGGGAGCAACGTTAACTTTTAAGCCTCACACTGACCTTCTGGTCGACGCTCGCTGTGCCCCTCAGTTGCACTTTGGAGTTCCGCGCACGGCACCACTTTTAGCAGCTTCTCCCTTCTCCCTCCTGCACGCCACCCAGAGCGCCTCCCGCTGATCGTCTCCTCCTGAGACGGGCGAGTCCTCCATCTTGGGCGGCTCTGGGTCAGCGCTGCAGTGTTTGGGCCCCTCCCCCCCTGCCACTCCCCCTCATGTGTCCCTACATAATGGTCGGCCAGTCCCGGCAGCGCAGCGGACGAGCGCAGCGGGCGCGACAAAGGCGCGCCGAAGTTGCGCCCAAGTTAAGCCCGTCTGCGCCCGTCCGCGACGGGCCGGGACCAGGGGCCACAGACCCTGCCCTTCCTTTGGTGTATACTTCTGCCCAAATATCTTCCTTTTCTGCTTCTGCCCCCCTTTCCCCCTCTGTAGTTCAACACTTAACTTTGCACGGTATTTACGTTCCCCACTCCCCCTGTCTTCGCCCTGCCCCTTCTACCTCCCCTCCCTCTACCTCCCGTATGCCCTCTGTTACTGGCCCCATTTCCGGCTCCTCAGCAGCCTCTGCTATTCTTCTTAATACTCGCTCTGCTGTCAAAAATCAAACTGCCCTTTTCAATCTTCTCGATACTGATTCTCCTGATTTTCTTTTTCTTACTGAAACTTGGTTTTCCTCTGACTCTCTCCCGGACCTCCTTGCTATTCTCCCTAATACCCACTATGCTCTTCGCGCTGACCGCCCTGACGGCAAAACTGGAGGGGGTGTGGCGATGATAATTCACTCTTCCATGAAATTTCAACTCCTCCCGCACCCCCGTATATCCAGTGTTGACTTTCTGGTGGCCCGCTCTCTTAATCTCCCAGTACCTCTTACTGTGGTCCTCATGTATCGCCCCCCTCAAAGTATGCCTTTGTTTGTGTCCACCCTGCAGGATCTCCTCGCCACCCTGGCGGTAAATAACTCTTCGCTGCTCCTGCTCAGCGACTTTAACTTTTGGCCGGGCGACCCGAGGGAGGACTCCTCATCCAAAGACTTCTCTGCTACACTTCAGTGTCTTAATTTCTCACCTCATGTTTCGGCCCCTACCCACATTCATGGCCATATCTTGGACCAAATTTGGTCCTTACGCTGCAAACTCTTACCCGCTTCTATTCTCCCCTGTGTCTGGTCGGACCATTCTATGATCTCTTTTTCCATCTATCTGGGTCAAGCTGAGAAAGCCCTCCTGCCTAAAAACATCTTGGCTCGAAGCTGGAACCAGACTGATCTCAATGCTCTTTCTTCTTTATTGGCTTCCTCTGCTCCTATCCTGACTGACCTGTCTCTGGAAATTCAGACGGACGTCATCAGTACTTGGCTCTCCTCTGCTTGCGACCAGGTCGCCCCTCTTAAAAAGGTCAAATCGGTTCGCCCTCACAACGCTCACAAGTGGTTCACCAGCGACCTTAAATCCCTTAAATTAGAGCTCAGGCGCTCGGAGCGTCATTGGCGACGCAACTACAGCCCTACCCTCCGTCTCAAATACAAAGCCCTCCTCAATAATTATAAAAAAGCCATTTTAGCAGCCAAATCCAAATACTTTACTGAGAGAGTGGCCCTCTCGGCCAACAAATCCCGTGAGATTTTCTCACTAGTTCATAGTCTGGCCACCTCTGATCGTGCCTGCCTCTCCCCTGCCCCATCCCAGTCTCTCTGTCTTTCTTTGAATGACTATTTCATCAATAAGATCATTACCATTAAGGCCAACATTCCCACTGTGTCTCAACCTGAACTTTCTGATTATCCTCCCCTATCTTCTTCCGTTCTGGATCATTTTGAACCCATTTCATCTGAGCTCTTCCTCGACCTGCTTGTCAAGGTCAAGTCCGGCTCTCCTGCGGATTGTGCTCCCGCACGGATTCTCAGAACTCTCTACACTAGCTGCCCCGCCCCCCCCTCACTTTCCTCAACTCTTCTTTGGCTTTGGGCTGTGTTCCTTCCCCGTTTAAATCTGCTATAGTTTTCCCTATTCTGAAAAAAGCTGGCCTTGACCCTTCTCTTCCATCCAATTTCAGGCCGATCTCCCTTCTTCCCTATTTAGGGAAGATTCTCGAAAGCCACGTAACATCTTGCCTCTCCACCTACATTGAGGAGAACCATCTTTTGGCCTCCCACCAGGCGGGCTTTCGTCCCGGTCATTCCACTGAGGGCGTGGTCCTCGCGGTCCTGGATGAACTTAAGTGGAAAGCCGCCAGCAACCTCCCCCAAGCCTTGGTCCTTTTGGATCTGTCCGCTGCGTTTGACACGGTTGATCATGCCATCCTTCTCGACCGTGTCAGCGCAGCGGGCATCCAAGGCACTGCTTTTTCCTGGATCGCGTCCTTCCTTCAAGGCAGATCGCAGGCAGTTCACCTCTCTGGTTTTTCTGCTCCCCCTCGCCCTGTCACCTGTGGGGTCCCTCAAGGCTCTTCCCTTTCCCCACTTCTCTTTAATCTTTATATCCGCCCCCTTATCTCTTCTCTTCTCGAGCTGGGGGTCTCTGTGTACAACTACGCAGATGACCTCCAGCTCGTCTTCGATCTTTCATCCCCAGCTGAATCTCTCCCTAAGTTTTGTTCCACCCTTGTTTTTATTTCCCAGTGGATGAACTTCAATCATTTGAAGCTCAATCCGGACAAGACAGAGCTTGTCCTCACTGGTGGTTCTTCTAACCCTTGGTCCCCAGCTCACTGGCCCCTTTCTTTCGGTCCTCCCCCCTCCCCAGTTTCCTCTGTTCGGACTTTGGGCATCAAGATCAGCAACGATCTGACCATGCATGCCCAAATCAGTTCCGTTGTGTCTTCTTGTTTTTCCTCCCTTCGTCTAATCCGCAAGATCTCCCGTTTTTTTTCTGTTGACGCTCTCAAGACCATCATCACGGCCCTTATTACATCCCGCTTGGATTTCGGAAATGGCTTGTACGTAGGTATCCCTACCTACGAAACTCGCCGCCTCCAGGCTATCCAAAACCAGACGGCCCGTCTTATCCTTCGCCTTCCCAAATCCTCTCACATCACCCCCACCCTCAAGTCTCTCCACTGGCTTCCGGTCCGTCTTAGATCTCACTTCAAACTAGCTTGCTTGGCCTTCCGGGCGCACGCCCGCTCTGCCCCACACTTCATCAACTCTCTTATCACTTCTCACGCCCCTAGCCGCACCCTTCGTTCTTCATCACTTTCTCTCCTTCACGTCCCTCGCTTCCGCAAATCACGCACCGGGGGTACTTGATTCTCTGTGCTGGCCCCCCAGATCTGGAATAGTCTCCCTCTTTCTATTCGCTCCATCCCTATTTTTTCTCACTTTCGCAAAGCTCTTAAAACTTTTCTTTTTCTTCAAGCATTCCCTGGCTAAATCTCTTGGGTCCTTCTGTAGATACTGATGTGTTTCTCAGCGCCAGGAAGCCGCTTGGCCGCAGAGCGCTTTATTAAGTCCCTTTTTCATTTCATTTCATTATATATATATATATATATATATATATATATATATATATATATATATATATATATATATATATATATATATATATATATATATATCATCCAGACCTTTATCGTCGAGATAGGAAGAAAGGCGCTGACTCCGTGGATTTCACAAAAAAGGGAATTTTATTTACCCTGTGATGATGGCTTTACGCGTTTCGGCGGACAAACCGCCTTGGTCACAACAACTTCCCATTTAAAAAACGACAGTTTATATACACATACAGAACTCGATCGTCGGAGCAATTGATGATGTTCATTGTTTACTGCGGCTGCTTAGTAGACATAGAAGAAATCTATTGCACATGATTCATTTACAAGATTTCGTTGTACTCAAGCATTTCTCTGTTGATAAAGTCTGCTGCAAGTGCAGTTTGCGATTTATAAAACATGATTGTAAATTAATTCAAGTTCTAACAAATATAATAGTTCGCAAAGCATCACATTTCGAAATACTCTGTGCCCAGAACAATAGTAATGAACTCATTAGCAGATACATGTGCCAATACAAATGCATATATACGCGACCAACAGCCGAAATAATAACATAAGAAGTGCTCAAAATAAACACCAACTGTGACAAAATTGTGACAAAATTCATTGTTACAAAATAGTCAAACCACACCTTGATTTTATCTCGGTACTGAATCATTATATACCTCACAGGGTATCACCATGTCATTAATCTGTAATTGTGACGACTACCTCACATTGACATTTGAATTGTTTGAACGGAATTGAGCCCCAGTGGGCAAACCCATTGATGACTCATTATGTGCTTTCATGTATGCACCACAATCATGGCAATTTAAGTCAATTCAGTACAAAATTGTGTGGATTCGAAATACGTGATTTTCCTATTCTAATTACCATATGTGCTCCTAACAACTAATGAAATTAATCGTGTTTAATGTTTTTTAATTAAAGTGTTTTGATACTATGGTGTTTCACTAGTATCCACACTATGAAGTTTCAGAGGAGTGGGATACGTGAGTTGGCATGGAACTAATGTATGTTTGGTCTGCTCATAAAATTACAGGTAACGGGCTACCTTCCAATAAGATGTGATGTTACAGGTGTACACTTAAAGCTTTGTCAGAATTTAACCCATTTGGTGTTTTGGTGTCGAGAAGAATGATGTATCTCGACTCCAACCTCCTGCTAGGAGTCTATTGCCACCTCTGATGTTTTTGCTAATACTATCGATGACAAAGTATTGCAGGTCTTCTGTTCTCCATTTGTGAAAAGCGTTAATGTGGCGGGCCACCGGATAACTTTGATCATCCATAGTCACCGCTCTTAAATGCTGTAAGATTCTTACATGCACCGGATGTAAAGTACTTCCGACATAACGCTTTTTGCAAGTACATTGAAGGACGTAAATTGCGTAGTCTGTCTTGCAATTATAGGTCCCTTTCAACTCTAATGGTGTTTTCCTTAGTGGGAGGTGTACTTTGCTGACATTGACAGCGTACTGACAAGCTTTGCACTTGGTGCACTTAAAAAATCCTTTCTGATTGGAGAGCCAATTGGTATTTTTTGGTTGGCTCGGAATGTTGGATACCAGTTCCTGTTTCATGGATTTTGCCCTTCTGTATGTAATCTGCGGCAACTTGGCACATAGTGTTCCTAATGCCGGATCACTACGTACTACGGGCCAATGCCTGTACAAGATTTTGCGTACTTGGGTATGATAGGCATTGTACCCTGTGATGATTCTTGGTGTCTCATTCTTTTCACTCGATGTTACTGTTAGTTTGTTCTTAAACAACAAGCTCTCTCTACTCTTCGTCAAACACTTATCTTCAGCTGTTTTTAACACTTTTTCTGAGTAGCCTCTTGTGCGCAATCTTTTGAATAACTGGACTTTTGATGATTCAAAACCTTCTTGCGTACTGCAATTACGTTTCATTCCGAGACACTCAGCATAGGGGATACTGAAATCAGGCTGTGTGGATGAAAGCTTCCGGCATGCAAGATGGTATTGCCGGAAGTAGGTTTTCTATAAGTCCTCGTTTGAATCTTGTTCTCAGAAACAAATAGTTCTAATTCCAAGAAAACAATTGAAGATCTGCTGGTGTTACATGTAAACTTTAAGTTCAAAGAATTCTCATTTAATTCCTCAGCAAATTGTCTTGCACTCTCTTCACTGCCCTTCCACAGCAAAAAAAGTCATCAATATAACAACTGTATTTCAACACATTGTTGGACATTTGTGTGCTGTATTCTGCCATGTGTACTTGCTCCTCCCACCAGCCCATATGCAAATTAGCATAGCTGCGGGCGAAGCAAGTACCCATGGCAGTCCCCTGAATCTGACGATAGAGAAGCCTGTTGAACATGAATGTATTGTTTTCGAGACACCATTCCACCATTTGTAATAGCATGGCCGTGTGCTGATGTAGTGTTATGTCCCTAGTGTCAAGATAATGTTTGATTGCATGCAGCCCATCATGGTGTCGAATACTTGTGTACAAACTCTGTACATCTAAAGTTACCAGGACAGGGTCAGAATGCCAGTCAGTGTCGTACATTTTTGTTAAAAAATCACCACTGTCTTTTATGTACGAGGGCAGTTTTTGTACAAAGGGTTGTAAGAAAAAGTCAATGAACTTGCTGGTATTTTCAAAGAGCCCCCCAATTGCCGATATTATGGGCCTCCCCGGGGGGCACAGTTCATCTTTGTGAATTTTGGGAATGAGGTACAGGTGTGGTGTCACCGGATAATTGTTCCTTAAAAACTCAAATTCTTGCTTTGAGATTAGACCTGCGGACTTCCAAGTGTACAAACATTGATGATATCTCTCCTGTATGCTTGTTACGTTAGTGGCACTGATTCTGACATAACAATCCCTGTCAGATAAGTGCAGTGAGGCTTCTTTGTTGTACATTTCTTGGGACCATAGCACCACATTCCCGCCCTTGTCTGACATTCGTATCATGATGTCCTTTCTCGCCTTGATTTTATTCATTACACTCTCGTATTCTGTTCTTTCATTTCTCCTTGATTTCAAAAAGTCATTGCTGCTTTCTAGGGACAGTTGTTTCAATTCTTTGATCACCTTATCCGAAAAGATATCTAGGTTATCCTTTGGCATTAGCATTAGTGGACAAAAGGTTGATTTGGGTCTAAAGGGTGTTTTAGCTGATTCGGAGATGTTAATACCGGCATGTTGCGCTGCCATTTCTGTATTCCACATATACTCTTGGCTTCCCCCATCTTTGTCCAATTCAGCCATCTCCTGGATAAAATCCATATCAGCCACTGTCCAACTCGCTTGGGATTGAGGGCGACAATGACTGAATAAATCGATGCCGAATCCTGAACCACTTGTGTCCGTGCTTCCTTCCATGGTGTGCCGTGGGAGGTGGATTGTTCGGTTCATATATATATATGTATATATATATATATATATATATATATAGGCGGGCAATGGTGTATATATATATATATATATATATACATACACATATAGGTGTATATTTCTGGGTTTTGTCGGAGTGCATCCAGATCACTAGTGGTGCAGATGTGAGGCATACCACAGACACCTCTAAAAATGAACAGCAATTTCACTCCATCAAGAGAAATTCTGCACTCAAATCTGGGAATAAAGGGCCATATGTATCATCAACCTGATTTGCGATTCTGAAATAGCGATTTTTTAGAAATCGCTATTTCAGAATCGCAAATTGGGATGTATGTACAAATTTGCAATTTTTTTGCGAATTCTTAGTATTCATTAATTGCGATTAGCAGATTGTGAATCGCAATGAAGGAATATTTTACCATTCATTTCTATGGGCCAGGAGGCCCATAGGAATGAATGGGAAGTTATTCTCAATTTGCGATTCGCAATTTGAGAATTGCAAATTGAGAATAATTTCAAGGGTGCAGGGGTGTCCAAAGGACACTCTGTTGCACCCCTGAAATAAGCATGTGCGTCACATAGCACTTTGGCCCCGGGCTAGGGTCCCCGGGGCCAAAAATGCCGAGATAGGGCAATAGAAGTGGGGGGAATAATATATATATTAATATATATATATTTTTCTCTCGTGATAGGAGTTTCCACCCTATTGGGGCTCCCAGTGTAATGTCATGGCGCATTCGCGGATCCACCTTAAATAAATAATGAAATGAGTACATAATTCAGAAGGTAGTGTTGCATTTGTGAATTTTATTTATAGAGCTAGTGAGATTGAAGTTATTAATCACATTAAAAAGAGATAGTGTTAGAATTAATATAAAAAATAAAATTTAGTTAACTTGAAAAGTGTATTGTGTTGTAGTACATTGAATTTGTGCTTTTGTTTTGAGAGTTAGCAATCGGTTGACGAACCTGGATTTTTGAAAAAAAAGAGTATGTATGTTAAAAAATAAATATGTTTCACTGTTGGGTTATAGGGTGGCTCTAACAAGTTCCATTGTTTTCATTATTACTTTGTTGGAGCTACATGTAAGTGCGGATGCACAGCTTAAGGTTGTTGAGAAACACTCTGTTTCCGTCATCTGTGAAGTGAACTCCATCACATCTGTAGATGTCATGCATGTCAAAACGTAGATTGTTGTTATAGATGTAGCCCATCGTATGGTCTCTGAGGTAAGCAGAAACAGCTTTATTGACATTCTTCCTAGCCTTCTCAATCTGTGGATAGAATTGATTTGACAACTTCCATATCTGTTGTTGGCATATATTATAGTATACAAAGACAGTTTTAGAGAAAAGCAACATCAATTGTGCAGAGGTATACTTCATTAGAATTTCCAGCCCTACCCCAGTCAATGTGCCTAGGTCATTGCCACCACAGTGCACAATCATGAGGTCAGGGGTTGGAGATGCAAAAAGGTTTTAACCAAAGGCATCAATTGGTGCCACTTTAATGCTCTCTGTGCAAACCATTTAATATCCACATTTTGCAAACCTAGGTCTTTGTCAATACCTCTGTGTTCAGCATACCTTTTGTCCCAGAAAACATGGCTTTGGCCTACAATCCATACTGTAAGCATTTTGAATGGATGTGTAGAAGGAATCAAAAGACGTCTGTAGCTGAGTAAGTCAGTTGGTGAAATGAGAGGTATCTAAAATGGTGGAGATGGTGCTGTTTTAGAAAAAGTAGATAACTGATTGGCTGGTCATAAACATTGTGTACTTAAAAAATAGGATGCATGTTACTTGCCTTAAGAAGCATATTTCTTTTTTTTTTCTTTTTTTAAAAAAGTTTTAATTTTTTATTTTTGCAAACACATCAGATTACATTGTAAAGCATAGCATTCAAAACATGAAAGTAAAGAAAACATTCTCCATTAGAGAAATTAGAAAAAAGAACAGAAAATATAAGTTATGATGACATTACTTCTCGTATCCCCTTGAATCCATTCTTGAATCGGCGCCCACATTTTTTCCCCCAGTTGTTTCCTTTTTCGTCCTTTTGTTGCATAAATAGCAAGTTCAAAATTAAATTTGGCTTGTAAACGAGCCCTCCACATAGGAAAAGAAGGTGGGTAGTCAAGGGGTCGCTCACAACTGACCTCACCAGCGGGTGTGACACAAGAGCATCACGGTAGATGCAGTCCTTCTAGGCGTGTGCGCCTTTCGTAGCTCAGAAAGTGTAGAAAGCAAAGTTGCAGCACCAACTCTGTACACCGGTGTTTCGGAATTATTGTTCCTCATCAGCAGAGTGTAGGTCTCTTCAGGGTTTGCTGGACAGGCTGCCGAAGTATTCACAGGTATGGTACAACTCAAGGCACGTAGGAGCGGTATCCGAGCTCGTCAGCTCAAATGGTTCAAGGGAACCAGATATAGGTATGTAGTCAAGGGGTCGCTCACTACTGACCTCACCAGCGAGTGTGACCCAAGAGCATCACGGTAGATGCAGTCCTTCTAGGCGTGTGCGCCTTTCGTAGCTCAGAAAGTGTAGAAAGCAAAGTTGCAGCACCAACTCTGTACACCGGTGTTTCGGAATTATTGTTCCTCATCAGCAGAGTGTAGGTCTCTTCAGGGTTTGCTGGACAGGCTGCCGAAGTATTCACAGGTATGGTACCACTCAAGGCACGTAGGAGCGGTATCCGAGCTCGTCAGCTCAAATGGTTCAAGGGAACCAGATATAGGTATGTAGTCAAGGGGTCGCTCACTACTGACCTCACCAGCGGGTGTGACCCAAGAGCATCATGGTAGATGCAATCCTTCTAGGCGTGTGCGCCTTTCGTAGCTCAGAAAGTGTAGAAAGCAAAGTTGCAGCACCAACTCTGTACACCGGTGTTTCGGAATTATTGTTCCTCATCAGCAGAGTGTAGGTCTCTTCAGGGTTTGCTGGACAGGCTGCCGAAGTATTCACAGGTATGGTACAACTCAAGGCACGTAGGAGCGGTATCCGAGCTTGTCAGCTCAAATGGTTCAAGGGAACCAGATATAGGTGCTAGTCAAGGGGTCGCTCACTACTGACCTCACCAGCGAGTGTGACCCAAGAGCATCACGGAAGATGCAGTCCTTCTAGGCGTGTGCGCCTTTCGTAGCTCAGAAAGTGTAGAAAGCAAAGTTGCAGCACCAACTCTGTACACCGGTGTTTCGGAATTATTGTTCCTCATCAGCAGAGTGTAGGTCTCTTCAGGGTTTGCTGGACAGGCTGCCGAAGTATTCACAGGTATGGTACCACTCAAGGCACGTAGGGGCGGTATCCGAGCTCGTCAGCTCAAATGGTTCAAGGGAACCAGATATAGGTATGTAGTCAAGGGGTCGCTCACTACTGACCTCACCAGCGGGTGTGACCCAAGAGCATCATGGTAGATGCAATCCTTCTAGGCGTGTGCGCCTTTCGTAGCTCAGAAAGTGTAGAAAGCAAAGTTGCAGCACCAACTCTGTACACCGGTGTTTCGGAATTATTGTTCCTCATCAGCAGAGTGTAGGTCTCTTCAGGGTTTGCTGGACAGGCTGCCGAAGTATTCACAGGTATGGTACCACTCAAGGCACGTAGGAGCGGTATCCGAGCTCGTCAGCTCAAATGGTTCAAGGGAACCAGATATAGGTATGTAGTCAAAGGGTCGCTCACTACTGACCTCACCAGCGGGTGTGACCCAAGAGCATCACGGTAGATGCAGTCCTTCTAGGCGTGTGCGCCTTTCGTAGCTCAGAAAGTGTAGAAAGCAAAGTTGCAGCACCAACTCTGTACACCGGTGTTTCGGAATTATTGTTCCTCATCAGCAGAGTGTAGGCATCTTCAGGGTTTGCTGGACAGGCTGCCGAAGTATTCACAGGTATGGTACCACTCAAGGCACGTAGGAGCGGTATCCGAGCTTGTCAGCTCAAATGGTTCAAAGGAAGCAGATATAAGTAAGTAGTCAAGGGGTCGCTCACTACTGACCTCACCAGCGGGTGTGACCCAAGAGCATCACAGTAGATGCAGTCCTTCTAGGTGTGTGCGCCTTTCGTAGCTCAGAAAGTGTAGAAAGCAAAGTTGCAGCACCAACTCTGTACACCGGTGTTTCGGAATTATTGTTCCTCATCAGCAGAGTGTAGGTCTCTTCAGGGTTTGCTGGACAGGCTGCCGAAGTATTCACAGGTATGGTACCACTCAAGGCACGTAGGAGTGGTATCCGAGCTCGTCAGCTCAAGGAAAAGAAGGTGATTCAGGGCTAATCCATTCCTGGGTGATACATGCACGGAATTCGGACATCATAATAAAAATCAGAGACCGTTGTTCTTTTTCTAAAAAGTCTAATGATAGTCCGAATAAGATCAACTCAGGGCTGAGAATTATTGTTCTCCCCAATATAATCTGTATACATTTTTGAATGTCTGATAGTATAACAGCTAATTTAGTGCAGGAAAAGAACATATGTATTGCATCTGCTCCTATCAGAGTACAGCGATTACAGCGTATACCAACAGTAACCCCCCATTTCATAACTTTAGCTGGTGTATAATAAAGATCAAACATAACCATATAAAGCTGAGTTTGTGATCGCCCAGAAAATAAAATAGAATTGGCTAGGTCAATTGATTCTTTAAGCAGAGCATCATTTACTCCTAATTTCACAAACCATTTCTGTTGAATCACAGATAAATCATCTGGGAGGTAAGTCATAAGTAAATTATAAAAGTAGCCTATTTTGTTTTTAGAGTAAAGACTATCTATCAATAAAATCTTTTGGAGGCCTTGTCGGTCATTAGAAGATAATGAGTTTAAAAAACTATAAAGTTGTAAGTATTTAAAGTAATCACGGCTTGTTAGATTAAATTTAAGCTGAAGTTCAGAAAAAGTGATTATACGCTTATCTATCCATAAATCACCCAAATGGTTTATACCATTATTCTTCCATCTATTCATCGCAGAGTCTCTAAATATAGGGGGGAAACAATGTGGTGAATTTAAAGGAGTATATCTCAAAAATGTTAGAATCCCAACAAGTCTCCTGATAATTTTCCATGTTTTATATGCAGCAGTTATAATCTTAAATTTAGTTTTTTTGTAATAGCTTGGCTCTATTATTTTAAAAAAATAACCTCAAGCTTCAATGCCTAATGCAAATTCATATATCGATGGAGTATGTGCTGGAGAAATCGGAGCTTTATTGCCTACAATTAAAGGGGATATAAATTGTAATACAGCTGCCAGAAAATAAAACAAAAAATGTGGAATGGCCCATCCTCCTCTAGACTTTGATAGGATCATTTTTTTATAAGCTCTATGATTGCCCTTATATCCCCATAAGAATCTCCCTGACATATTTTCTAATTGTTTGAAGAAGTCTAACGGGAATTCGAGTGGCACTGTTTTAAATAAATATAAAAATGTTGGTAAAATTAACATTTTTAAGACATTGTTCCTCCCATGTAATGATAAATGTAAATGATCAATTCGTTCAAGAGTAGAGTTAGCTTTTTTCAAGATTGGAGTATAATTAAGTTTGGGAATATTGGAGATTGGGGTAGTTAACTTAATTCCCAAATAGGTTGCTTCAGGAACTATTTTAATTCGGGCGGGGGATTTTGGCCAACAAAAAGTATTTGTGTTTAAGATAAATTTAGTTTGTATCCTGAAAAGGACCCAAAATTTGCTGCCAATTCTTCAATTTTGTAGAAAGCTTTTTCAATGTCTTTAGTTACTACCACCACGTCGTCTGCATATGCCAGGGCCCTATAACTGACACCTGCAACCTCTACTGGGATTATATCTTCTTCCTGATTTAATTGGTTAAGAAAAATATCAATGTATATGGCAAAGAGAAGTGGAGAGGATGGGCATCCTTGACGCGTTCCTCGCTGGATAGAAAATGAAGCAGATTTATTAGCCCCCAATTTAACACAAGATGTCGGATTTTGATACAGGGCCTTCAAAGCTGTTATTATACCTGGACCGAATCCCTTCATATAAAGTAAATCTCAAAGATAAGGCCAGGCCACCCTATCGAATGCCTTTTCGGCATCCAGTAGGGTGATTCCGACTGGTGTACTGGTTCCTTCTGCCCAATCCATCAAAGCAATGATTCTCCGAATATGATCTGCTGTATCTCTATTTGGAATAAACCCATGCTGCCTTCGGGACACAATTGTAGATATGATTTTTGAAAGTCGAGAGGCTAGTACTTTTGAATATACCTTACTATCGGCGTTTATTAATGATATTGGCCTATATGATGCAGGGTTTAAAGGATCCTTATCCTTTTTAAGAAATGACATGATTACAGATTGGCCCCAAGAGGATGGTGGTACTCCTCTTTGTGCCTCGCGAAAGGTAATCAACATATCATGTTTTATTATGTTCCTAAATATCTTGTAAAATTCCAGCGGGATGCCATCGGGTCCCATAGCCTTCCCTATTGCTAGTGACAGTAGGGCTTTTTCAGTTTCCTCCCATGTAATTTCTGATTCTAAAACTAGCTTTTGAGCACTGGAGAGACATGATGAAAGGTTTAAACTACAAAAATTCATAAGAAGGTCTGGGGAATAAGATGCAGTGTCATATTGATATAGTTTAAGATAGAACTGATGAAAAACTTCCAAAATTGACTCAGGTTTGTTATGTATCTGCCCTGTTCCATCCTGTATTGAGTTTATAGTGTTAAAAACCTCTTTCTGTCTAATTCTCTTGGCAAGTAGTTTTCCGCAATTTTCACCCATTTCATAAATCTGAGAGTGAAAAGTTGCCATCTGTTCCGCTAATTTAGACGCAAATGTTTCATATAGCCGCGCTTTATAAATAACTAGATTAGATTCAATATCACTTGTTGCCTGTGTTAAAGCAATTGCTGTTGCTAATTTCTTCTCCCAATCCAGAACATTTTTATAATTTAGTTCTGTTTTTTGTCGAATAATTTTTTGTTTTTTAATAATATAAGATAATGACTCTCCACGTATCCCTGCTTTGAAGGAGTCCCAGACATTCTGAACAGAGGCCTTTCCCCTATTAATTTCAAAAAATGATTTTGTCCATTTTGCCATATACTCTAAATAGTCAGAATCTACTAGCAGTTTACGATCGAATGTCCAGGTTCTGAATTGGGATGTAGAGATCATATCAGTTTTGACTTCGATCATTATCGGATTATGGTCCGAAATTATACGTGGGTATATCTCAAATCTAGTATCATCAAGTAATGCCGTTTTAATAAAAAAGTAATCTAAGCGCACAAATGTTCTATGTGGAGAAGAGAAGAATGTGAACCCTGGTGCTAAAGGATCTTTTTCATAAGCTACATCGGATAGACCATAACCCATTATCATAGAGCGGAGTGCTTTGTACGATTTTTTTTTACCACCTTGATAATGTGCATTATCACGTATATTCACATTGGGTTCTATATGAAGATTTAAATCTCCGCATAGTATTAAAGAAGGTGACCAATCAGCTAATTCTAGATTTAAAAAGTTTAGGATACCTGGATCATATACGTTTGGAGCGTATACTGATCAAATAGTCCATAATTTGTTAATAATTATAATCTCAGTAATTACCCCTCTGCCATATTGCTCCGCCTTACTGCGAATAGAATTACCTAAACCAGTCCTTATTAAAATTGCCACTCCTTTTCTAGTAGTCCCTTGACGTGTGCATGCCAATAAGTTCATCCCCAAATCCTTATACATCTGTCGATCATTCCACGTAATGTGTAACTCTTGGATACAAAGGATATCAATCTTCATAGTCTGGATAATTTGCGCAGCCATCCCCCTTTTTTTTATTATTTAGGCCACAAATATTCCAGGAGCATATTCGTAATTTCTCCATCTAATCAATTATTATCTGCATAACATGCATATCTTTCAATACATTTATCAGTATACAGGAAATCCATCTCAAAATCATATAAATCTCTATACTCAGACAGTAGTTGCTATGCATCAGATTATACTGTTTACTAAGAAGTCGGAAGAAAAGAAAAAAAACAATCAAAATAGTCATACTAGTACATTTTCTGATTTTGTTTGCACCCTCCCTTCTAAACCCAGCCCACCCCAAGCTCAGCCCGAGCCAACCCACCCCCCCTCAACCCCACCCAAACGGGACAAAGGGACTTTCCAGTCCCTAAAGTTGATGACATGAGAAGCGCTGAGTGACTCGCGTCACATAGCTCTATTCTACATTTCTTGTTCGTTATCTACATCCAGTACATAATTAAAGAAGATGATAATACCTCATCAATCGAATAAAGATACTGGTTAAACTAATGATATGAGAGCAAGAAAGAAAAAAAAAGAACATAATTTTCTAATAATAATGAACCATCCATGCTCTGAAATTAAGAGCCATTGAACGCTTAGAACCCATTGAGCCAGTACAATAATCGACCAGAAAATAGTCATATCAAAACAAAGCTCTTTGGCTGCCCCCTCAGAGGTTAGAAAATAGGAGCATTCTTTATGAACTATTTTGAGTTTGGCAGGATTCAAAAGAAAAGCTTGCGCGCCCTTAGCTTGGAATAAAGGTATAAACTGGCGAAACTGCCAACGCAGCTGAACAGTGGCGTGGCAGTAATCTGGGCGTACAAAAAATTCCAAGCCTTTTCCCTTGCGCTTCCTATTTGGCCTAGCTAAATCATAAAGGGCCTCCCTAGCCAAAAAATTATTTAAAGAGATCAATATCGCTCGTGGTTTAAGTACAAACCAGCTTGCAAAGTGTGTTGATGTTATTTGTCTACAGGAGACATGGCTATGCGGCAACACCCAGGTAGTTGAAGGTTTCGTTCATTTTCACAAACCAGCTAGCAAAAATAAAAAATTTGGACGCCCCTCAGGGGGTATGGTAACACTTGCTTCAACCAGTTTTGTAAAAGAGTCCAAACTAATTAGTTCACTATGTAAATGGCTGTTGGTTTGTAATGTATGTCATCTAGGGTCCAATGGGAAGGATGTCCATCTGATCATCATAAACGTATATATCCAATGGGGGTCTCAAAAAGAATATGAGAGAGAATTAAGCCTCTTTAAAAAGGATATAATTGACTTGACAGAAAAGTATGGGAAGGATACTTTGGTAATAATGGGCGATTTTAATCACAAATTAAATTTTGGAAGGTTGGATCATTGGTTCGAGGATATGCTGAGTGCCTATAACATAGATCCAGCAAATTTCCCATTATGTCCAACGTCTAGCCAGGATGAAGTTCTTGGAAAGTTCTTGGGGTCCAAGTGTTTAATATGCCTGAACGGCAGGAAGGATACTGATCGACCTGCTACACAGACCTTTAGAGTGGGAAACCAACATTGCCCTATAGATTATATCTTTATCCAGGCGTGGAACTATGTATTGGTAAAACAATTCTATGTTATTAAGCGCAGAGATAGCGACCACAATGCATTGTTTTGTGAAATTGTAGGTGGGTTATTGGGCACTTGTGAAAGGGTAATCCCCCAAAGTGTGGAGTATCCCAAACGCATGTCCACAAGACTGACGGATGAGTATGTGGAGAAACTGGTAAGTTTTCAACAAAACCTATCAAAGGAAAGGATCGAAGGGCATCAGGTGGCATGGTATGAGGATATAATAGTACAGGCGGTGCAGTGCATAAGAGTGTACCTAAATGATAAGAAACAAGTCAAGGCAATTGCACAACCCAAGAAAGGAAAGTCCAAGTGGTTTAATCAGGAATGTCAGAGTAAAAAAAGTGTGATACGAAAATTAGAGCGACGCCAGAGGATCAGCTATGACCTTGGGTATGTGGAGCTCTTGCTTGGGTTGAAGAAGGAGTATAAATCCCTAGTAAAGAAGCAGAAAGGGATTTTTAAAGAAGAATGCTGGGCAAACCTTTTAGAAACAATTGAAAATAAAAATATAAAAGGATTCTGGAGGTTGATACAGGATGCTGCAGGAAGGGTACCGGGTACTATGAGCTGCGTTGTGGAGGAGGCAGCATGGGTAGACTATTTAAGTAACCTTTATAATGCTAAAAAGTCCCCGGAAAGCGAGAAGAATAGACCAACTCGGATAAGGGATGTAGAAGGTTTAATACCAGACTTCTCTATAGAGAAAGTGAGAGAAACTATAAAAAAATTAAACTTATCACGTGCAGCAGGTCCAGATAATCTTCCCGCCATCCTAATTAAAACCCAGATAGATTGGTGGGCTGGATTTTTATCCCACATGTTTGTGGCAATCCTGGCTTTGGGTCATTTCCCCAAATCCTGGAGAGGTGCCATAATTAGACCCTTGCATAAAAAAGGAGAAAAGAAAGACCCTAAGAACTATAGGTTAATTAACCTATTAGACATCGGGGAAAAGGTATTCTCTAAAATAGTCCTGGGAAAATTGAAAGAATGGGTGGAGCGGCAGTCAATAGTTCCAATAGAGCAAGGTGGCTTCAAGGAGGGGCACTCCACTATTGATCACTGCTTCCCACTTTGGGCTGTAGCCAGGAAGTCCATGGAGCTGCAGGGCAAATTGTTTTGTTGCTTCGTGGATTTTCGAGCAGCCTTTGACTTGGTGGATAGGGACTGTTTGTGGGAGACATTGAGAAAGTATGATGTTCCGGCGGATCTTTTGTTAATTATCCAAGAATTGCATAGCCATAACTGGGCACGGGTGATTAAAGATACCTCTGGCGGCCTTACAATGGAAATACCGATAAACAATGGGTTGAGGCAAGGCTGTGTTCTGGCCCCGTTACTTTTTGCCATATTTTTAGCAGACTTGCCCCTTCTCCTGGGTACTGCCAGAGGAGCGAGCCCTAAAATAAATGGTAAGCATCTGTCCTGTCTGTTGTACGCAGATGACCTTGTAATAATGGATCAAACAGAGGTGGGGCTTCAGAGGAAGTTAAATGTATTCAATGAATATTCTATCGCAAAGCGACTTACAGTAAACATGGATAAGACAAAAATTCTATGTTTTGGGAAGAAGAGCACGACGTTTAGCTGGTACTTGGGCCAAACCAAGCTAGAAACTGTAAGTGAATATAAATACCTCGGGATTTGGTTCACAAGGTCTCTGAAGTGGGATTCCCATTTGGAAGCGCAGAAACTAAAAGCGCATTTAGCGGTATGCGGGTTGAAAAGATTCAACCATAGCTAAGGCGATATGTCACATAAACCTCTCTTGACTGCCTTCAAAGCTATGGTTCCGCCACAATTCCAATATGGGACTGAAGTTCTCTGCTTCGATGGGAAAAGCACCTGGGATAAAGAGGAGGGAAAATGTTTAAAAGCCTTGCTGTCCCTCCCTGGGTCGGCAATGATCCAGGCAGTTAGAGTAGAATTGGGCCTAACCGCATGGAATGTTCAGGTGCAGATGAGTCTCCTCAGATTCTGGAACCGTTTGGGTCAGGGGGAAGTCACTAAGGTATCACAATGGTGTATGAAAGAAATTCAGACTAGTGAGTTAAAGTGGGCGAAGGCAACAAGAAGGAAACTCCTGGCCATTTGTGATTACCTGAATGTGAACATCGACCCTATGACACTCCAAATTAATGTTATAAAGAATGTTCTTAAAGTGCATGGTAAAGAAATTTCTAGGGCGACAGACCAAATGTATCTGAGAGAGAAAGACTCTGTAAAGTTTATGAGCTCAGGATGGGAGAAAGACTCTAACTTTCCATATATAGACTTGCTACCAAACCGTTGGATAAGAGCAGAAGTTCTTAAATTACGAATAGGTATTAATCCGATATTTACAAATAGTGCAATAAAAACTGCCCTAATGCATCCTGATGGTAAATGTGTGTGTAAACTAGGAATGAAATGTGATATTTTGCACATCTTGCTGGATTGTTACATGTTTTTAAATGTACGTAAACAGTTTCTCCGCCCGATATTTTTAAAATATGAGGTTGAGGATCGCACTAAAGCACGGGAGCTTTTAGTTGACATGGAAAATCTTGACATTGCGATAGCTATCGGGAAATATATGCAGGGGGTATTTAAGTTCCTGATCTGTCTGGAGACCCAAAATAGCCAATAGTCCTATAATCCAAATGAAATTTGGTTTTAAATTGTATAAAGGTTGTTTTTAGGATAAATTTTACTGTTAAGAATATGAATTTGTGTTATGTGATTTTAAATGATAAAGGATGAACTGTGGTTTATAGATCAAATGGTCTAAATAAACATATTTTTGACTTGACTTGAAAGTATTGAGTCTTGTCGAACATTTTTTTGGAATGGGAATCTTTGGGCCCTCTGTATTTCAGTTTCCCATCTCCACTGGCTTAATTCTGGGAAGGCCTCTGTAAATAATTCCGTCACAAATTGTCAAACATTTGTCCCCTCATTTCCTTCCGGTATGCCTAAAATTCGAAGATTGTTCCGACGTGACCTATTTTCCAAATCCACGAGCTTCCAATTAATCTCTTCCTTTAATCCTTCCATTGCCAATATTTGAGTCTTTTGCTGAGCCATAGAGTCTTCAATTGAAGAGATCCTGCTTTCTGTTTCTGTTACTCTGGCAATGGTTTCATTAGATGCCTTCACCACTTTTCTTAAATTGTTTTGTACTTTTTGTACTGCTCCCGGTGTACGAAGATTTTCTGCTCTTGTTTCTTCTCTGGGGTGAAGCATAACCTGATATAAAACATCTAGGGTAATTACAGGTGTCTCTGACCCCTCTAAAACAGGTTTTGATACTCCAGGTAATGTAAATGTTGATGCAGAAGGAGAGGGGTACCCATTACCACCTTGCATAGTGATATTTGAATTTTCCTCATCCCCCCATTCCGGTCTAATTGGAGATTCTTTAGCCTCCGAATCCTCAGCATTACTAACAAAGTCTTGCCCGGGATCAGAAAGAGACTTTTCAAAATCATCCAAGTCTCTATCTCCATCTACACCATCAGAGTCTAAAGCTTGGGTCAGGTCTGTCATTGAATAGAAATTTCCAGCAGAGTCACTAGATTCTGTATCCTCTACTGGAATCAGTGAGACTAAGACTTCTGGCACCCCATGTACTTTATCAGAGACTGGGTTTAATTCAGCAATTGAATCTGCTAGCACAGTAGATAACCCATTATTAGAACTTGTAACCATCTGCAACTGTTTATCCTGCATATTACATTGATTATTTCCGTTTTTTGATGCTACTGGGAGTGTTTTGTCGAGTACAGGAGTCTTTTTAGTAAACATCCCCGGAATCTTGGGAATAGCACCAAGCCTACATCCCCCAGAATTCACCATGGTTGTACTTTCTGGAGCTGAAGAGTTAGATATAACAGAAGCTGTAGGGGGGGGGGCGGAGGAATATTTTCAACCTCATCTGCAGGAGTATTCACCAAATTCACTGTTTTCACAATATTCACATTTTCAGCTGAAACCCCTTTTGTCTGACCTGAGTCTTGTGCTGCAGCGGTAACTGCCCTTGTCTTCGGTTTTTGCGGTTTAGATCCCGCACCAGCAGTCGGATTTTTTTGGAGCCATTACCGCTGAGCAGTCCCCTCTTCGTCTCCGGTGTGATTGGTAGGGTAAACGTGGATTCCGAGCCGTGAGGTCGAGCTGAAACGAGTCCTGCTGTTCTATCCAACTTCGAATTTGCCGCTCTGCCTGCAATGACTGCTCCCGCTGCCCTCGACGATCCGACTGCAGAGCCGGTTAACTCGCGTCAGGTGTGTGCAGTGAGGGCGAAGGCAGAATCGGCTGCAGCCACACCGAGCGAACTGACCGCTGATAGCTCCTCCAAAGATCAAGTCGCATACCAGTCTCGCTCCAGTCTCACTCCGTAAGTTACACCCAAGCACGTTTTCTCTTCAGTTCTTTTTGCATGAAGTAACGCGGTTCAAATACATTGAGTAGTGATTTCATAAAGTAGAATAGAGCCGGACGAGAGCCCCGATCTCAATGCTGCTCACTCGGACGCCAGTGCGTCCGCCATCTTGCCCCTCAAGAAGCACATTTCTGATTGATTATTGAAAAACATTTGAAAGGTACAGTACATAGGATAAGGTAATATTTTGCAAAAGTCAACCACACCTGCTATTTGCGTTTGTAAGCTAGTGGGCTGAAATTAAAATAGGGTGAACTTGTGACCTTCTGGTACAGTTGAATGTTGCAAAAAGTGTTACTATGGAAACTAGTATTAAACAGAAGGCGGGAAGGATTGAATCAGAACTGTGGTTTTGAAATGTGAAATGCTAATTTATATATAAGTGATATGCTACATAAATCTAGAGGGTATGCGGTCTGAAATATAGATATTCAAATATTTCTATGTTTGTTTTGATGTATCCTGTCACTAGTAAAAGACACAGACATATGCATGCATACATTCAGAAATATGGTGAGACTTTCAACAGTGACATGGGAAGAATTGCTGTTTTAAATTTTGGTAGGCCCAACATTCTCAGGAGGTGGTGAAAACTGAAGCTGCAAAAGAAAAGTAAGTTTTAAAACATGTTGGCAGAGGGATTAGTAGTTAGGGTACTTTGTATGAGTTTCTGGCAAGGTACACTTGAAGTACGGTGTATACATTTTGGTGACTGCTTCCAGTGGGAAAAGCAGTCTGTCAAGTTTAAAAGTCTTTGTGGTCTTGTGACTGAGGTACATCTCTACTTGTATATGTATTCTCACACGTTATGCATGTGACGACGCTAGACATGTGACGCATATGTGTACAACTATTTGTATGATTCTTTTATGCATGATGCAAGTACCAAAAACGTTCAGAAATATCGTTAGACTTATAACACTGACATGTAAAGGATTGCTGATTTAAATTTGGGAAGACCCAACATTCTAAGTAGTTGGTAAATAGTGAAGCTGCCAGAGAATAGTTAGGTTTAAGACATGTTGGAAGAGGGATTAGGGATTAGGCTACTTTGTGTGAGTCTCTGGAAAGCTACACTCGAAGTACGCAGTATACTTTTTGTTGTCTGCTTGAAATGGGAAAAGCAGTCTGTCAAGTTTAAAGGTCTGTATGGTCTTGTGACTGAGGTATTTCTCTACTTGTACATGTATTCTGACACCTGATCTGCATCTGAAGATGCTAGACATCTAAAACATAGGTATATAACATTGTATGTTTCTTTTTATGTATGACGACACTAGCAAAAGGCACAGACACATGCATGCATGCTTGCTTTCAGGAATGTGGTGAGACTTACAACAGTGACATAGAAAGGATTGCTGTTTTAAATTTTGGTAGGCCCAACATTCTCAGGACTTGGTGAAGCTGCAAAAGAAAAGTGAGGTTAAAGACATGTTAGTAGAGGAATTAGTGATTAGGGTACTTTGTACGAGTCTCTGAAAAGATACACTTGAAGTTTGCCATATAAATATTGGTGTCTGCTTCAAATGGGAAAAGCAGTGTGTCAAGTTTAAAAGTCTGTGTGGTCTTGCGACTGAGGTATGTCTCTACTTGTACATGTATTTTCACATGTTAGGCACCTGAAGATGCTAGACGTGTGAAAGACAGGTATACATACATTTGTATGTTTCTTTTATGTATGATGCCACTAGCAAAAGGCACAGACGCATGCATGCATGCTTTCAGGAACATGGTGAGATGTACAACAGTAACTTGGGAAGGATTGCTGTTTGAAATTTTGTAGCTCTAACATTCCGAGCAGTCAGTGAAAAATGACGCTGTAGCAGAAAAGTGAGGTTTAAGACATATTGGAAGAGGGATTAGTGATTAGGGTACTTTGTATGAGTCTCTGGAAAGGTACACTTGTAGTACACCGTATATATGTAAGTGTCTGCTTGAAATGGGAAGTGCAATCTGTCAAGTTTAAAGGTCTTCATGGTCTTGTGACTCAGGTATGTCTCTACTTGTACATGTATTCTCACATGTGTGATGCAACTGAAGATGCTAGACGTGTGCAACACAGGTATAAAACAATTTGTATGTTTCTTTCTATGTATGACACAACTAGCAAAAGGCACATACACTTGCATGCATGCTTTCAAGAATATGGTGAGACTCACAACAGTGACATGGGAAGAATTGCTGTTTAAAATTATGGTAGGCCCAGCATTCTCAGGAGTTGTTAAAAACTGAAGCTGCAAAAGAAAAGTGACATTTAAGATATAAATGTAGGTGTCTGCTTGAAAGCGGAAGTGCGATCTATGAAGTTTTACAGTCTGCAGGGTCTTGTGAGTGAGGGATGTCTCTACTTGCACATGTATTCACACACGTTATGCATCTGAAGATACTAAAAACACAGGTATACAACTATTTGTATGTTTCTTTTATGTATGATGCCACTAGCAAAAGGCACAAACATATCATGCATGCTTTCAGGAACATGGTGAGACTTACAACAGTAACATTGGACGGATTGCTATTTTAATTTTGGTGTTTCTAACATTCTGAGCAGTCAGTGAAAAATTAAGGTGCAATAGAAATGTGAGGTTTAAGACATGTTGGCAGAGGGATTAGTGATTAGGGTACTTTGTATGAGTCTCTGAAAAGGTACACTTGAAGTATTCCGTGTACATTGTGGTATCTGCTTCAAATGGGAAAAGCAGTTTGTCAAGTTTAAAGTTCTGCATAGTCTTGTGACACAGGTATGCCTCTACTTGTAAATGTATTCTCAGGTGTTATGCATCTGAAAATGCCAGACGTGTGAAACACAGGTATACAACCATTTGTATGTTTCTTTTATGTATGATTCCACTAGCAAAATGTATAGACACATGCATACATGCTTTCCGGAATATGGTGAGACTTACAACAGTTTTATATATAGGTTAGACCTGCACACCTTTAGGAATCAAATTAGAATTCAAATTTGTATGTTGAAAAGTGATAAAAGAAATAAGAGACACATTATTTCAAAACAAGTTGGATTAAATGTTTTATTGCAAGCGTTATTAAAATAAGAAACATGAGAAAATTGTTGCAACCTTAGAGACAATTGCCGTGCACTGCACAGGTTCGGATTTTTCCGGGTCCTTTTGTTGTAAGTTTTACACAGGGGTTAGGGCTATACCCCTTCACGCAGTAGCACGCATAAACAGACATGACTTTATCACTATTCAGCATACAAATTTGAATTCTAATTTGATTCATAAGGGTGTACAGGTCTAACTTATATATAAAGCAGTTAGACTCTCAAGCCCATACCATGGACCAGTACCCCCTACCCAACATGTCTTTCAAAGACATTGGTGACTTGACCATGAACCAGGCAGACACTAAAGTTTACACTGCAGAAGACGCTGAGTGCATTTATTCACTTATCAATGAAACACATACTTTCAGCACGTCTGCAGGAACTACAACACAGTTACTACGAAAACAAGAATACACTATGTGTAAGAAAATCAATCAACGCCTCCACGTCACTACATTAATTGACCACAAAGTGAATCGCATACAGAGGGGGTTTAGAATTGCCTTAATATCGATGCGCTTCAAATTCAACAAAACATTCATGGCACGTTGGTAAGCCATATTAAATAAATGTTCTCTGGATCTCATCCTACTTATCATTGAAGAACTGTCCACCATTCTTAATGAACTCACGCACGACATCACGAAACTCAAGGATGAACTCATGGAACGCATGGAACAGGAGGATTGGACAACGGTACTAAATGATATCAACAGCAGACTCGATATATACGCCAAAGAGGTACATGATCGTAAAATACGTAAATTCAGAAGAGACACAATTGATTACAAATTAGGCAAGGTGTACTCGTGGGCTGAGGCATATGCCCAGAAAAGATTTTTTAGAAAAACAGGCAACACTTCGTCTGAAGAAAGCGTAGTAAATGATCAAGAACTATCCTTGCGAAGACCTCCTGCTCCAACAACAACTGAACAAAGAAAGAGGCTTACAGAAAGTTCAGCATCTACATCTGCTGATAACCCGTCTTTTTTGGCACAAGGCCAATCCTCAAACCTTCCCCCAGACAAAATGAATCTTCAAAAAGAAAATGAACCCGTAGGGGACAAATCAAAAAAGTCACGGAGCCCAGCAGACCCCAGAGAAACCTCAAAAAACGAACAATTTAGTGATGAAAATATCCAAAAGAAACTTCAGTGCAGAAGACATTGGTGTACTAAATAAAGGCATGTCATATGTCCCCACGTATTCATCCGAAACATTAGAAAGTGAAGTAGCTTTATTCAAGTTCATGCGAAAATTACGACTGAGATGGCTTTCTTTCACCACCACCCAACACCAGGAGCAAACAAAACCACTAGAAGTATTTTGCCCCAAAAGTAACTTTATGGCTCCATTTTCGCACAAAAGCCTTGAAAACTTTGAAATGTTAGTAAAAAAAGACTTAGAGAAAAAGGAAACCTAAGTCACCAATTTAACCAAGAGAGTAACACACGCTCTCAACTCCTTGAGACAGGACAAGGATGTAACCGTTCAACCAGCTGATAAGGGGGGAACGCTTGTCGCAATGGACACCGATTTCTATGAAAGAAGTGTGAATCTACATGTCAACAACACTGAGACCTTCATTCAGTTGGATTCGGATCCCACCAACGAAGTTAATAAACTGCTTGAGTCCATTTTGCTAAAGGCTGAGAACAAGGGTCTGATTAATGAGAACACCAGAAGGTTTCTGCAGAATACTACGCCTAAAACACCGCACATATGTATGCTTCCCAAGATCCATAAGGATGCTGCAAATCCTCCCTTTTGACCAATTGTAGCGGGATGTGGATCAATCCACGAGCCCATTGGACAATATTTGGATTACCATCTACAACCGCTGGTACAATCATGGGACACATATGTTAAGGACACTACTGATTGTCTAAAAAAACTAGAAGCCATTAGTCATCACTTTTCAGAAGAGATTTTACTATGCACCATTGACGTGGTAGCTTTATACACTTCAATTCCTCACAATGAAGGTTTAGATGCAGTGGAATGGAGACTTTTGCAAACAGCTACACAACGAGACATAGGAGTTTTCCTTTTGGAACTGCTCTACTTTTTGTTGTATCATAGCTATTTTTCCTGGAAAGATAATTTGTTTCTACAATGCAGAGGTACTTCCAGGGGTATTCCTGGAGCCCCTTCCCACGCCAATACTTTCATGGCTCACTTTGAAGTACAAACAAAAAGCAACAACAAAAGACCCTGTCCACAGGACGCTAATTGTGTCAGTTACTTAAATAATAGAACAGTCTGTACGTACTGATAACGATTATCTTCCCCTACGTATTTTTATTCTCATAAGGAGACAGTTCACTGCACCTCACCCATAAGTTTCTTAAATTCAGACTAAAAGGCCAATCTACCTTGACAGTAACACAGAACACCATATAGATAATGTCTGACACCTCTAATTAGTACCGGACATCCACACCATCAATATTGGACCAAGTTCTACTTAGAAAAATTGTGCAAGAAACGAATAACTGGTATGTAATCTCCAGACAGGCCCCTGTCTCATCATCGGTTGTCAGTGGAAGCAGAAGACATCTGCTAGTGACAAACAGTTACATAAATAGGTGCATAAAACACAGCATCCACTTCTCTTCAATAACTTTATTCATAGAGAAATGAATGTCTGTTGTTGAAATAAAAAGGCTGGTAGCTATTCACGCATACCATTACCTATTGCCAATGCCAATGTCACTTTGAAGTACACACATATTACATAACCCTACATGGCAAAATAACCTCATCACATATATGAGCTATATAGATGACATTTGGTTATTTGGAGAGGATCATGTGACATATTGGAAGGCTGTATCAATGATCTCAATCAATGTAACCCGTGGATTCAATTTACGTTCATCATTCATCCAGAGACCATTCACTTCTTGGGTATTGAAATCCACCAAACCACAATGGGGTTAAAGACTTCTCTATACAGAAAATCTACAGATGTGAATAATGCTTTACATTACACTAGTGCTCATCCAAACTCTCTTAAGAAACACTTGCCTGTGTTGCAATTTATCAGAATTAAAAGAATTACATCTCAGGAGGAGCAGTGCAAACTTTTAATTGATGAACAACTCAGTAGATATAAAGACAGGGGATACCCTCCACAAGGTTTAAATGATGCTAAAGAAACAGTGGCACAGAAGAGGCGGGAAGATCTACTACAGAAATCTGTTAAGCCTAACAAAAAACTGGAAGTGTTTGTCATGAAGTATTCAGCGCAATCCACCAGGATTAAAAGAATCATAATCAAACGGTGGGCGATCATTGAACATGAGGCTGTGTTGTGTGGCGTTTTAAGCTCTGAGTAAATTTTCCCGATTCATTATATAGGTACAATTCACATTGCCCTTATATATGCATAGAAATCAAGCCCTTATTCAGGCATAGCCCATGCAACCCAAAGACAGGCATGGCTACTTTCACCCTTACCAAACGTCACAACGACTTCTTGGAAAACCAGCTTAAGCAGTCAAGGACTTCCCCTTGCTTGAATATTGATTTGTCCAAGAACTCAGTTACTTTACAAAGAAAAACTATTCCCTAGAGCAGTGGTTCCCATACTTTTGACTCCTGAGGACTCCCATTGAGTCACCACTGGAAGCCGGGGACCCCCAAGTAATTTGTATGAGTTAAATTTCAAACATTAAAACAGCAATTCGAAAACAATACACACATGTGCACACAAAACAAATACTCAAAGTACTAAGGATTTTGGGGCCAGATGTACAACCATTTCATTTAGCGCCTCGCAATTGGCGACACATTGCGAGTGGCAAATTGTGAGTCGCTAAATGAAATGTACAACAGTGTGTTTAACACTGTTTAGTATTCCAATGGGGTCGGAAATTGCGAGGTTCATTAATATTAATGAGCCTCTCACAATTTGTGAGCCCATTAGGAATGCCAGTCCTCCCAGCGATGGTGGCCTACATATAAGCATGGGGTACGCTTACTTCTAAGCCGTTTTTTTATCAAATGCCTCTTACGTGTGCTTATTTGCCCTGTGCAGAGTGGAGATTGTGCTCTTCCTCGTAAGACGCTGTAAGAAACAAGCGAGCATGCTGCTTTTGTGTTTTTTTGTCTTTTTTATATATATTGCACCTTCTTGTTTGTTCTCTTTGTATGCATACACGAAGTTTGTTAGCCTGGCATCATTCGCTGAGATAACCTTCATTCAGTCGGAAGCAAGCTATTTTATTTAGGGTTACTCATTAGGACACTCACTTTTTTTGCACCATTCCGGTCACGTTTTCTCTACTTCGGGCACTGTTTTACATGTAGGCACGCTTTGATCATGGGCTAATATAAAGAGTGTGCAAATTCTCCTTTTCTGTCCTTTGAGCATATGTATTCAGCTCTGAGGCAGATCTAGAACTGATACAGTTGTCTATCTTACTTCTAATTTTGTAGTTCCAGACGGAAGTTGCTTGTTTGATTGCTACATCGCTGTTACTACACTACATGTACCCCTGAGGAAGGGTTGATCATAACCCGAAATGCATTGGATCACATTAAAAATTTTGTGTTGCAGGATTTGATGTTGTTATGTTTACAACATAGCGCATTAAGCTGTTGCATTTACTTTTGATTAATTTCAATGTCCTCTGTTTTTGATGAAATTTTTCAAAACTTATGATGAAATAGGAGATACATTATTTCAAAACAAGTTGGAGTAAATGTTTTATTGCAAGCCTTATTAGCATAAGAAACATGATAAAATTGTTGAAACCTTAGGGACAGTTGCTGCGCACTGCGCATGTTTGGATTTTTCCGGGTCCTTTTGTTGTGAGACTTACAACAGTGAAATGGGAGTGATTTGTGCTTTACATTTCTGGGGTTCTCTTAGTTCCTTCTGTGCTTGGCTTGCCTCTGTGCACCTCTGTTGCTTTTTTGTGCGGTTCTGTTGGCTCTTTCTGCATTTCTGTTGTTTCTTTCTGCACTCCTCTTGCCTCTATCTGCAACGTTCTTTCCACTTTCTCCACCTCTGTTGCCTGTTTGTCCACCTGTCTTGCCTCTTTCTGTACCCCTCTTTCTGCACCTCTCTTGCTCTATCTGCATCCTCCCTTACCTCTTTCAGAACCCCTCTTGACAATTTCAGCACCTCTCTTGCTTCTTTCTGCATGTCTCTTCTTCCTTTCTGCACCTCTCTTCCTTTTTTCTGGTCCTCCTTGCCTTTATCTGCACCTCTGTTGCTTCTTTCTGCACTTCTCTTGCCTCTATCTGTACCCTTCTTCCCTCTTTCTACACTTCTGTTGCCTGTTTGTGCATCTCTCTTGCCTTTTTGTGCATCCCTTTTGCCTCTTTCTGCACCTCTTTTGTCACTTTCTACACGTTTCTTGCCTCTGTATTCCCTTTTTGTTGCCTCTTTCTGCACTTCTCTTGCTTCTTGTTGGGCCTCTTTTGCCTCTTTTTGCACCTCTCTTGGTTCTTTCTGCACCTCATTTGCTTGTTTCTGCAGTTCACTTGATTCTTTGTGTGGTTCTCTTGCTTCTTTGTACACGTAGTTTGCCTCTTTCTGTACCTCCCCTACCTCTTTCTGTCCCTCTCTTGCCGATTTCTGTATGTCTCTTGTTTTTTTCTGCAGCTCTTTTCCTCTTTCTATACCTCTCTTGCTTCTTTTTGTATGGCTGTCTTTTTCTGAACCTCTCTTGCCTTTTTATGTACCTGCACTCTTCTTGCTTGTTTCTGCTCCTCTGTTGCCTAGTTGTGCACCTCTATTGGCTGTTTCTGTACCCCTATTGCCTCGTTCTGCACCACTCTTGCCACTTTCTGCACTTCTTTAGCCTCTTTCTGTACTTTTCTAGTCTCTTTCTATACTTCTCTTGCTTCTTTCAATACATCTCTTGCCTCATTCTGCAAGCCTGTTAGTTCTTTTTGCACATCAGTTTCATCTTTCTCTTTCTGCACTATTCTTCCCTCTTTCTGTACATTTGTTGCCTACTTGTTCACTTTTCCTGCCTGTTTCTATACTTTTCTTGTTGTTTTTGCATCTGTTTGTTCTTTCTGTACTTCTTTTGCTTCTTTCTGCACTTGCCTTGGTTCTTTGTGTACCCCTCTTGCCTCTTTCTGCATCCCTCTTCCCTGTTTCTCTACCTCTCTTGCCTCTTTCTGCTGTTGTCTTGACTCTTTCTATACCTCTCTTGCCTCTTTCTGCACTTCTCTTGCCTCTTTCTGCACTTCTCTTGCCTCTTTCTGTAGTCTTATTTCTTCTTTCTGTACTTCTCCTGCTTCTTTCTCCACTTCTTTTGACTGTTTCTGTACCTCTTTTAAGTTCTTTCTACACCTCAATTGCTTGTTTCTGGAGCTCACTTGCTTCTTGCTGCACTTCTCTTGCTTTTTTCTATACCTCCATTGCCTCTTTCTGTACCTCTCTTGCTTCTTTCTGTACGTCTCCTGTCCCTTTTTTCACATCTGAACTTTTTTGCACCTCTGTTACTTCTTTGTGCATTCCTCCTGCCTCTTTTTGTATCCTTCTTCCCTGTTTCTGTACCTCGGTTGCCTGTTTCTGTACCTCGCTTGCTTTTTTTTACACTTCTCTTGCCTTTTTCTGCACCCGTCTTGTGCTTTTGCACCTCTCTTGCCTCTTTCTGCATCTCTCTTGGCTCTTTGTTCACTACTCTTGCATGTTTGTGCACCTCTGTTTGCTTCTGTGTGCATCCCTATTGCCTCTTTCTGCACCTCTGTTGCCTCTTTCTGCACTTCTCATGTTTTTCTGTAACTGTTTTGCTTCTTTGTGCATCTCTCTTGGCTCTTTCTGAACCTTCCTTTTTCTTTCTGCACCTTTCTTTCTCTTTCAGCACCTTTCTTCCTCTTTCTGGAGTTCTTTAGCTTGTTTCTTAATTTATCTTTTTTTTATGAAGAGAATGTCAATGTAGTTGTAAGTAATTGCTTAGCGGTTATTATAAATATTGACATGTAATTAATTTAAAATTGTTAATTGATGTAACAAACTATTAAAGCTATTCTTTGTTTTTTAGAAATGTATTTTATTTGGATCTCAAATTGAAGGTGGCAGGGAAACATGAAAAGAGAATAGAACAAAGAAAATAGTACTAATTAAAGAAAAGTAAAAAGAGTGCATTAGAAAAAGAGCAAAATGTTACTTAGAATACAATCTTCTCTGGTAAGAGCACTAGACACTTCTTAAAACAGTTGTAGAGAGATTAAAGAAAGTCAATAATAATGAAGGGAATTTTTTTTTTACAACAAACCAGAACGAAAAGAAGAATTGTAATGGTAAAAAACATTAGATTTTGGAAAAACAACACATATTATAAGAATGCAAATTTAAAAAGATACATATAATGTTTAGAAGTAGAATAATTAAAAATGTATTAAAAGATTGTAAAAAGTATTGAAGAAGATGAGTGGCATATAAGAAGAAGCAACATATTGAGAGTGTAGTAGATACTGCTTTTGAATTGAAACGAGAATTATTTATATTAATATTGAAGAGAATGAGAACATTGGATAAAACAATGGTGTTTGTGAAAGAGAAATGTAAAAGAAAAAGACTTGTTAATAGAAGTAACTTTTGTAACACCTCTACTGGTGAATGGAAGCACACTTCTAGCACTGTGCCTTTCTTTAACGAAGAAAGCTGTTTGCAAGAGAACACATTAGTACGTGCAGTTAATACTAGAGGTCGATGCTATGAGATGAAAGATGGTTGTCCCATTCTAAAAGAAAAAATGGTTGTTAGGAATGTGGAAGAATTAATAACTGAAGAAGTTCAAGGGAGGAGTACACATGCAAACACAAGGAGATGATGGACGGAGCACTGAAACTTTTCAGACACTCACCCCCAGTCACAAATCTGGGTTGAATCCATCATCGTCCTTTAGCTCACTTTGCCTCCTCAGTTCAGACCCAGCTATATGCAAATCAGTCTTTATAAGAAGGTAAATGTTGATGAAGAAGTAATATGCTTAGAAGATGAATCACTAATGTCAAGTGGCCAAATAGAAAAAGTGGATAAGTCCAGGAATGAAGAGATTAATGGACATTATACTATACATTCGAAAGAAATTATAGGAAACAGTATTGAATTATTTCAAATGAAGGAAGCAAAGGGAACTCCCATGAGTGTATGGGAAAAAAGTTTAAAAGCTTGTTGTGTTCCACAGATATTTCCCACTGGGGAAGGTGGACAATTTGATGAGCGAGCTGTACAGATTTCAGCTTTAGAATACCACTCAACAGTATTGTACTGATTTGTCTGCACTTTCATATGCAGTGAATCACTTATTAAAAACAGGAGTTCATCTTCAACATTTTTCTGCAAAAGAATTCATGGACAAAGTTCAACAAAGAGATGAGAATTTTGAATCTCAGTTTATTCATTTGATGCCGTATCAACATGGTACCAATGAATATTGGTTTCATCGTCATGGTGAACTTAAAAGTATGTTAAGAAACTTAGGTACACATACATGGTTTGTAACATTTAGCTGTGCTGAACATGCGTGGAAAGATTTACTTGAATTTCTCCGAGAAGCAAATTCAAATTTTAAAAACATTGAACTGAAGACACCTAGAGAACTCTGCTCCTTGGATCCTGTAAATGTCTGCAGGTATTTTAACCATAGGTTTCAAAGTATGATGTCATTTATTTGCAATAAAAACATTCCTCCTCTTGGAGAAGTTACTGATTTCTTTTGGCGAGAAGAGTACCTAGTCTGAGGGGCTCCCCATATACATATGCTATTATGGATAAAGAATACACCAAATGTGGAACTGATAGTGATGAAACTGTTTTGTCTTTCATCGAACAGTATATTACATGTGGCATTTCAAGAGATGGAGGTAAAAAGAGCTTGAGACTGCAGATTTTATGGTTTCAAAGTCATCAATGTGGAAAATACTGCAGACGAAAATACAAGTGTAAATGGAAATTTTATACAAAATGTCGTTTTGGATTCCCACGTCCTATAATTTCTAAAGGAAAAGTAAATCATATTTTTTTCAGCAGTAAGGCATACAACAACTAGGAAATCTAACAAGAATACATGCAACTTAAAAAGAACAGAAGATTCAAAGTACATTAATGACTACAATCCAGTTATTTTGAAAATGTGGCTGCAAACATAGATATTCAATACGTTGCAGATAATTCAATTGCTGTTGCGCGCTTTGTTACATCATATATAGGGCTCCCGGTTTTCCGTTTAAACGGATTTTTACATATAAATACAGACGGAAAACATGTTTTCCTTTGTCTGTATTTATATGTAAAAATGGGAAAATACTAGCACATTTTGAGCGCTGCTGTGCTCCAGCAGAGTTGCCTCGCCACACCCTCTTGCTGATTCTAGGGCTGTGGCTGCCTTCAGTAAAGCGAAACACCAGCTTTAGTTTTGCTGGAAATTTCTTTCAATTCACTGGCATTTTACGCTCCTGCCGGCCTTTTGTTAGCTGCCCCAGCCATGTCTGGGGCTCCGCTCTGCCCCTCGAGTGAGCCTGGCCAGCCATTTAAAAAAAAAGTTAAGTACGGGAGACTTGGGATGGAGTCAGTGGCGTATGCAGTTTGGGGGCACATAGATTCAAGTGTAATCTCAGACACTTCTAAATAATTTACTCTGGCGCTGCTGTTTGTCCCGTACAGCTCGTCATATTGTGTTGTTTACAGCCCCCCTCATCTCACTATCACAATGCCTGCGACTCCTGTTCATTGTGCCTGCACAACGGGTGGTCGTGGCAGGAGACAAGGTGCCTTAAGCTCCCAGATGATCTGCGGCTGCCAGCACCAGGAGGCCTGCATTGTTCTCAGCTTCCCACCTCAAGGTGAATCATGCTCACACACACCGCATTCAGCCCCCCTCCCTTCCCTTGCCTCGGGCTGGGATCTCACTCTCACAGACATGCCTGGGGTGGACAGGGGGGAGTGGGCAGCGGAGAGAAGAAACCCAATTCTGCTTCCCCCCCCTTTCTTCCTCTTACTCCCTCTTTTTGTCGCGCTCCTCCTCACTTGCAGAAAACTATGACTGTTCTTTCCTTTCTGTCATTCATTCCCCAGTGAAATGGATCCAAAAAAACAAGCACTGGCAAAATAATGTACCATGGTAAGCAAAGGAACGATGGGTTGGAGTGCTAAACATGTGTTTAAACTTAACAGACCGCTACAGTGACATTTAAGTAAGCAATCAATGAGACATTTAAACAACAAAGCCCCATAAGTGAATATACTACATCTACAGAAAACTGAACAGCGTGACTATTTTAATAACACGTTATTCCAAATGTGTAAAAGACCATACTGTGGTTATTTAGACAATAATGTATCTCAATAACTTTGAGTCATGAAAGGGGCATCTTAATGTTTGATTACGCATTTCTTTATTACGAAAATAAATGTCTCAGAAAGAAGGATTAAGAGTAGGCTGGCATTTCCTAAGTAGGCTAGGTTTTCATTCATGATAATGATACATTCATTTGTGGGATTAAGTCTGACAATGGATGAACCAGCGATTTAGACAAATAAAATTGTAGGAGAATTTAGGAATTCATTCTTGGTCTAATACAGTTTTGTGGCCTAGTTGCACAGACCTAAAATACTGAAAGCTGTTCACGCATTATTTCTGGGTGCTTTGTTGATTGTGCTATGTCACCATTGCTGACACAGAAGTGCATCTTTCAATTACTCAAAATAATGTGTTACTAATATACAACTCAATGATACTCATTTTGCCAGTGTCACGAAGATGAGAGGTGAATTCAAAGGGTTTAAACCAACAGCGCAGATAATGAACTTCACAGGTCTTCTGTTTTGCGCGTGCACCACTCGACACCTGGGCGTGATAATGTCAGAGAGAGCCTCCACACACATCGCCTGTGCTCTGCAGAGGCCCCGTGTTTTGGGCAGCAGGCAGTGGAGGAAACTGTGTCTCTTTGAACAGTGTGTCCATACCAGGCCACCATCATCCAGCCCACGGGGCCGCGCACGCTTAACTGGGTCCCCACCACCACGATCTGTGGCAGCTAGTTTATATCAGCCCCCACTGTGTTAAAGACATCCTGCAGTTTGTTGATGACGGGAATCAGCGCCTCAATGACGGCGGCAGGAATAAATGGTTTTATTCACACCCAAACCAGAATGTTGTTACTTTTTTCAGGCAGCAAATTACTCTTGTCTAGTGGATAAATTGAATTGAGTTGCTTTTAGGTGTTTATAGCGGGGCACAATTGGGTTGTAGCTGAAGGGAGTGTGAGTTTCTCTCAGTGGGGCAGGATGGTGTTCAGTGGAGGAGACGATGTAGCACTCTGTGCCGATGACAGAAACTGCAAGGCTCTGAGACAAATGGCTTATGATAGCACTTTTAAGCGTATTTGGGACATTCTGCGAATAGCCAAGTTTTCCAATGAATGTATTGTGTTGACCAATAACAACCGAATGCATGTGTGCATTGTCAATTTAAATAAATATGGAAAAATACTAGCTGCAGCATTGCCTTATGCTTGTCGCAAAAATAAATGTGGATAAATACAGACAAAATGCCCAAAAAATAAATATGGATAAATACAGACGGAAATGGCAAAAAAATAAATACCATAAAACCGGGAGCCCTAATCATACATTACCAAATCTGAAAAGACAGAGATGAACAAAATGTGGGAAGAAATTTCAGCAGAGAACAGCCTTAGGAAGAAATTGTACAGCTTTAGCTTGAAAATGCTTTCCCATCGAGAGATTAGATCTCATGAAAGTTCGGATTGATTGAGGTCTGCTAATTAATATTCAAAGTCAAGAGGAATAATTTGGGTAAGTCTAGGTCTTGCCTCCACATGAAATAGAGTATTGAAATCTTTACAAGAAATCGAATACTTAGCACAGGATGAACCAGAAAGTACAGATATTGTTAAAACTAATATGTTGGATACATACTATCCCAAAAGGAGTCCACATCTCAAAAACCCATATCTGTATGAAATACTTCAACATTACAGCTTTAAAAGAAAAGTTACAGAGAATATAAAAGAAGAGAAATATGCAGTAATTGGATGTGATGGATGTTCAGTAAAACATGCCAAAGGAAATCTTATTAACCACTGGAAACTCAGTTGCGAAAGTCTAGATAAGAGAGAATTTTCCTATTTAGGACTTCTGCAACTGCCCAAGCCTTGGCGTAGTGAAACAGAATTACTTGGAAATTTTGACTGCTATGAAGATTCTTTTAATGCAACTAAAGGTAGCATTCAGTGCACGGTTTTCCCAACTTACCAACAGATGGTAAATGATGAGATTGAACAAGAAAGTACTATTGCAGCTGAAATAGCTAGCGAAAGTTCACAAGGTAGTCAAAGTTATGGTCCACGGTGTCAAGATCCACTGGGACAACCGATTATTGAAAATTAAGCAGCAATAGCTATGATAGAGGTAGAAACTGCAATGCAACAAACACAACAGGAGATTATTCAGTTGGAAAAGTTCGAAAGAACAATTAATATTAAACAAAAAGAAAAATATCTACAAATCAAACAGCAGGTACAGCATGGTTTGCTGCACAAGAAAAGAATGCCAATGTTCATCATTTAAACCTATTCTATTGTACATCAATGGTCAAGCAGGAACAGGAAAAAGTTTCTTAATTAATGTTTTGACCAGTTATCTACACAGAGGTGTTGTAACATCTCTAACTGGATTAGCAGCACACAATATTAAAGGGATTACTTTACATCGATCACTTATGCTCCCTGTTGATAATGATAATAAACTGGAATATCAGAAGCAATCTGGTTAAGCTTGTTACAAAGTCACAAGAGTGCTGAAGAAAATCCAACTTTTAATCATTGATGAGGTGAGCATGGTCTCAAACTTAATGCTAACCTTTGTACATTTAAAGAATGCGACAGACTTAAAAAAGATTACGGTATTCTGTTTGGAGGAAAACTTTTAACTGTATTCGGAGACCTACTACAACTTACTCCTGTAAAAGGACAACCTGTTTTTAAAACACTTGTCCATGAAGACACAATGAAATCTGTGGGAAGTATTGGAAATATGACCATTTGGTTACATGTTGAATTTAAAGAACTTGTTAAGAATATGCGACAACAAGTGATCAAGATTATGGAAATATTCTTCAAGACATAAGAATTGGTGTTTTTACAGAACATGGTAAACAAGCTTTAGAAAGTCGGCTACTAAGGAACTTGTTTACAACTGAAAACACAGCAGCTGAAGTAATGCACAATATGCTTACAGCAAACAAGTCTATAGTGTGCCTAATGCCTACACTGCAAGAGTGTTCTACATTTAATTAACAACTTCTGAATAGATGGAATAGAATTTTTGATTATGAAATTTGATCAAATTAAAGAGGTAAGACAGATTGGGTATTAAGTTGTACATTTTTTGCTTGTAAAAGAATTGTATGTTCACAGACAACAGTTTCCTCTGTCTTTAGCATATGCAGTAACTATTCATAAACCTCAAGGTTTAAGTATAGACAGAGTGTTTGTAAATATTGGAAGTACGGTGTTCAAAGAGGGAATGACATATGTTGCATTGTCTCGAATAAGAACATTGTCTGATTTGTATTTGATAGATTTTGATGCGAAAAGGTTTAGTGCCGATGCGAATTGTATAAGAGAGTACAATTATTTAAGAAGACTTTTTGCTCGTGATTTAGGGAAACGTCAAAAGGGAAATGTCAAAGATGCAACCGAGGTTCAAAAAAGGGAAGCGACTGAAGAAAAAGTTGAAAGTATAAAGAAAAAAAAAATTGAAAGTGTTGATGATATTGTAGGATACCAGTAAGAAAACAGATCAGGTACCAACTGTTATGCTAATGTGATTCTGAATGTTGTGTTTCATTTACCACATCTTCATCATGAACTCATGGGAAATCGTGAAAAAAGATTCTGTCCTTTACTACAGCATGTATTTCAACAGTTGATAAGTGACAGAAGTAAAATGCATACTGCTTCTACCATTCGTCATCTTTTAGACATATGTACTGGTTCATTGACATTTACTCTCAACATACAGCAAGATACACAAGAATGTCTAATGCTCATGCTTGGAGTATTAGAACATGAAGGAATAAACATTGAAAATGTATTTGGACTAAGTTGCAAGTGGAACTATAAGTGTGAAGAGTGTTCATTTACTTCCACCAAAGAAATATAAACAGAATGATTCCAATACTTGACAATACCAGACTGCAAATCAGTACCTTTTAACAAATTGATAAAACAGCAAATCAGGATATGAGATGCTGACATTGTAGATCAGAGATGTTGTCTACATTACATATAGAAAGATTTGGAAAAGATCTCATTTTAATGTTACAACGATGTAGAGCAAATAGAAGAAAATTGGAAACAAAAATTACAAATTTTAAAGCAGTTAGAAAACATATCAGGTACCAACTGTTATGCTAATGTGATTCTGAATGTTGTGTTTCATTTACCACATCTTCATCATGAACTCATGGGAAATCGTGAAAAAAGATTCTGTCCTTTACTACAGCATGTATTTCAACAGTTGATAATTGACAGAAGTAAAATGCATACTGCTTCTAGCATTCGGCATCTTTTAGATATATGTACTGGTTCATTGACATTTACTCTCAACATACAGCAAGATGCACAAGAATGTCTAATGCTTATGCTTGGAGTATTAGAACATGAAGGAATACACATTCAAAATGCATTTGGACTAAGTTGCAAGTGGAACTATAAGTGTGAAGAGTGTTCATTTACTTCTACCAAAGAAATATAAACAGAATGATTCCAATACTTGACAATACCAGACTGTAAATCAGTACCTTTTAACAAATTGATAAAAACAGCATATCAGGATATGAGATGCTCACATTGTAGATCAGAGATGTTGTCTACATTACATATAGAAAGATTTGGAAAAGATCTCATTTTAATGTTACAACGATGTAGAGCAAATGGAAGAAAATTGGAAACAAAAATTACAAATTTTAAAGCAAGTCAAATATTTATTTAAGGAAGAACTTATACAACAACAGCTATTATTTTTCATGAAGGACTTACTGTAACATCTGGACACTATACTGTTTATTTAAAGTGTAACAAAGGATGGACACTTTAAAATGATCCCCACTTGAAATTCAAACCTAGATTGTCTTATGAATTACCAAATTCCTATTTGTTATTTCTGCAGCCAAAGTTTTTAGTACATCATTTGGCCTATAAGGAAGATGTGAACAGAAGGTAGACAGCACTGAAAACTTTTGGTATTTTTAATTTGTGTTTTGATTAATATTTGCGCTAATTGATATTTCATTTAGAAAATTGTGTTTAAAAGCAAATAGTTTATATATTTGTTGTCTACATTATACTAGATGCAAATGAGGGTCTACATTTTGGCAAATGTATTTGAGATAAATAATAGAGTTAATATAGATGAAGGAAGTAATTAACAAAGTGTAGATAGGAAAACGCATAGCTACACATATTGATAATGATGTTCTATGCTGATTTGGTTTTTTCCTCCTATCAATTTGATTTTTTTCCCCTGCTGTTCAATGATGATACACATTGAAATCACTGTGTATGGTGAAGTTAAGTGGAATCTGAGAAAAGCAAAAAAGGAAAACTGAAAATGTAATGTAATTCAAAATTTATGTTGTGTTCTTTAAAATATAATATTATAATTTCTGTAATACATTATCATTAATTAACAGTGTTTCTTTTTCATCTTTATAATAGCTACTATTGAAGTTTGAAAACTGTTTTAATTTTGTTGAGGATAATAGTACTTAAAATAGTTCTACTGAGTAATGTATCTAAATTACTTGAAAGGTAAGAATACATAATATAACATGCATGACAACCTGGATTTTTTTTTAAGTTAATGATATGTTATTTGTTTCTAATATAAATAATGTTCATCCTTTACACTATTTGAAAAGTATCATCATATTTCTGAGGATTAGCATTATACTTACTCTTAATAAAATTGCATAGACCAATAAAAGTGCTTTTATTGCAAGTTATTTACTCCTCATTATACAGGACAGGTGTGTATTGAACTCCCTATCCAAGAAATTCTCAGATGCCTACATTGAACAGATATGCACTAATCAAATTACAGAGGGACTACCCATCCACTCTTTGAATGAAACAGACACTGTGAATGCACTCATGCAATCATGCAGGAACTACCTGTACACTCATTCATTACTATCTATGCACTCATAGAATCAGCCAGACAGTGCTGTTCCACCCACCTAATCATCTAGCCACTAGCTATGCACTCATCCATTTACTCAGGCACTGCCCATGCACTCATCCAATCACCCAAGCAGTATCCCTGCACTCATGCAATCACCCAGGCACTACCCATGCACTCATGCAATCACGCAGGCACTATTCTTGCACTTCACATTCAAAAATGCATTATACATGCACTCATCCATTTTCTCAGGCACTACCCATGCACTCATCCAATCACCCACACACTACCCCAGCACTCATGCAATCACCCAGACACTACCCATGTACTCATTCAATCACTCAGACACTAATATTGCACTCAACTATTCTTGCGTCTACAGACGAATTGGAGAAACAGCAAAACTTCGGAAGATCACACTACATACCAGAACGCCATGACAGAATACCACCAACTCATCCAATCTACCAAAAGGACCTTCATCCAGAACAAGATCCTCGCCAACTTCAACATCATCAAGCAATTCACCAAACCCCCCAGCAAAGCCACGGATATCACCCCCCTCTCAGGACCGCTGCAACAAGCTCAGCTCCTACTTCATCTGAAAATCAAGTCCCTCTATGGCAATTTCAACAAAAAGATACCTGACTCCACAGCCACTCCCTCCTCCAGTAATGCCTGCCAGCCCACCATCTCCTCCTGGACCCCAGTCACCACGAAGACACCGAATCAACCATGAAAGGCATCCACTGAGGAGCATCCACGGACCCCTGCCCTCCGCACATCTTCCACTGAGCTGCCGCTGCCATCGTACGGGAACTACGACACACTTTCAATACCACCTTCAAAACCGGCACTTTTCCCAAAGACTGGAAACGTGCAGAAGTCAAGCCCCTCCTCAAGAAGCCCATTGCAGATCCTCCGGACCTCAAAAACTACCAACCCATCTCCCTCCTCCCCTTCGCCGTCAAAGACACAGAGAAGACAGTCAACATCCAACTAATTTAAAATAATCGAAGAGAACGCCTTCCTCGACCCCTCCCAATCCGGATTCTGAAGCAACCACAGCACCAAGACTGCTCTACTCGCCACGACAGGCAACATTCGTACCCTCCTCGACCAAGGCCACACCACGTCCCTGATCCTACTCGCCCTCTCCGCAGCCTTCGACACTGTCTTTCACAGCACACTTACCGCCAGACTCTGCGGTACCAGCATACAGAGAACCACCCTCGAATGGCTCCGCTCCATCCTCACTGGCAGAACCCAAAGAATCAGACTGCCACCCTTCCTCTCTGAACCCACAGAGATCTATTGCGGAGTACCCTAAGGATCATCAATCAGCCCTACGCTCTTCAACATCTACATGACCCCCCTCGCCACCATCATCAGAGAGCACGGACTCAGCATAGTCTCCTAGGCTGATGACACCCAGCTCATCCTCTCCCTCACCAAGGACCTCGTCACCACCAGACTCAGCTTCTAGGAATGAATGAAGGACGTTGCATCCTGGATGAGCAGCAGCTACCTGAAGCTCAACTCAGAGAAGACAGAGGTCCTCATCCTCGGACCCTCCCCCTCTGCATGGGACAATACCTGTTGGACCACCACCCTGGGCACTCTCCCCACCCCCACAGACCCAGCCCAGAACCTCAGCATCATACTCAACTCCTCCCTCTCCATGACCCGACAGATCAACGCCGTTGTCTCCACCTTCTTCAACACCCTTGGCGTCCTTCGGAAGACCTTCAAATGGATCCCCCCCGAATCAAGAAAGACCATCACCCACGCACTCAAAACCAACAGACTGGCTTACGGAAACGCCCTCTAAGCCGGAATCAACAAATCTCTGCTCTGCAAACTCCAGACCATACCGAACACCGCAGCCAGACTCATCCTTTGCATTCCTCAACACAAACACATCATCCATCACCTGCGAGACCTTCACTGGCTCCCCGTTGAGAAGAGAGCAACCTTCAAGATAATAACCACACCTACAAATGCCTCCACAATAAGCATGGGCGAATTTTGCGGATCTCGCGTTCGCGAATTTTGCGGATTTGCGAACTCGCAATCCGCAAAATCCGCGAATTCCCGCGAATTTGCGGATTTTTTTTTTTGTGTTCGCCCGTGTTTCTGCCAGTTCGCGAGGATTTTTACAATTTCGCAATTTGCGTACTTACCTGTCGGGTCGCAAGTTTTGCGAACTTGTTGTTTCTACGTGTCCAGCCTGTTTGGGACACTCTTCTTCATCACTGCCACTCTCTATCACCACTGCCACTCTCTGACTACTCATGCCACCCTCTGGCCCACCCATGCCACCCTCTGTTTCATCACCACACCCTCTGGTTGTCCAGTGTACATTATTTTCGGCAAAGCAAAGCACACCTTCCCTGCCTCAAGTGACCTGAATTAATTTGGGGCTGATTAATGTGTCACAGAATATTTTTTTAGCTGGCACCTGCTTCCTTAGTGCGCCCTGATTAGTGATCTTTTGCACTTGCTAAGTGCTTTCATTGTTGTAAAATTAGTTACAACACCTGCCCTGCCCCAACTGACAATAATGAATTAGGGGCTGCTTAATGGATTTTAACTTCCAGCCTGGCTCCTGCTTGTCTCCCTTAGCTGTAATTCAGGACCTTTGTGGCATATGTGTAACTATTCTGAGGTTCAGAGCAGGGTCACATAATAGTTGCAACTGGCAACTGAACTCTGGAGGGGCCCCTCAGGAAGCACTACAGGAAATGGCTACTAATGATGAGCCTGAACTTTTGAACCTGGCAAGTAGTTTCAGTTTTGCTAAGATCGTATTTCTGCAATTTAGCACTTATTCGCGGGGCGCGAAGTTGTACTGGGAAGCCGCGAACTCACGCGAACAGTGCGAGCAGTGCGAGCAAAATCCGCTGCTCGCGGATTTGCGGATTTTGCGGGAGATTCGCGAATCGCGCGGATTGCGAATTTCCCGAAAATCCGCAAAATCCGCGAGCGAAACGGATTTTCCGCCCATACCTACTCCACAACACTGGGCCCCAATATCTCAATGAAATAATCTCCTTCCACGTAGCCAGGAGAAACTGCAGATCCGCAGACCTCGCCCTTGCCGCAGAGCAAGAGAAGTGGAAGATCCTTCTCCTACATCACAGCTAAAACCTGAAAAGAGCTCCCGATTGATATCAGACACGACCCCTCTCTGCACACCTTCAGGAAGACCCTCAAGACCTGGCTCTCTGACTGACCGGAGCTGCTCCCCCTCCCTCAGCGCCTTGAGACCCTTACTGGTAAGTAGCATGCTTCATAATTCCCTGATTAATTGATTGAACCATTTACTCAAGCACTACCCATGCACTCATCCATTCTCTCAGGCACTACCCATGCACTCATCCAGTGACCCAGGCATTAGTCTTGTACTCATCCTTTCACTCAGGCACTACCTATGCACTGATCTAAGCACCCAGGTACTACCCTTGCACTCATGAAGTCACTTAGGCACCACCTATGCATTCATCCAATCACCAAGGCAGTAGCCCTGCACTCACTCATGCACTATTCTTGCACTCAACAAGTCACTCAGGCATTACCGATGCACTCATCCATTCTCTCAGGCACTACCCATGCACTCATCCAATCACCCATGCACTATCCCTGCACTCATACAATGACCCAGACACTACCCATGCACTCATTCAATCACTCACTCACTATTTTTGCACTCAACCATTCACTCAGTCACTACCCATGCACTCAACCATTCCCTCAGTCACTACACGTGCACTCATGCAGTGACCAAGGCATTACTCTTGCACTCATCCTTTCACTCAGGCACTACCCATATACTGATCTAAGCATCCAAGGATTACTATTCCACTCACGAAGTCACTCAGGCACTACCCATGCACTCAACTATTCACTCAGGTATTACCCATGCTCTCATCCAGTCACCTTGGGACTACCCATGCACTCATACATTGAGGGACACACTGCCCTTGCACTCATGCAATCATTAAGGTAGTACCCCTGTACTCAAATATTCACTCAGGCAGTATCTTTACACTCGTGGATTTACTGATGTACTACCTATGCACTCATTCAATCATCCAGGCACTATTCTTAATTATGCAAGCAATCAGTTTCACTACATACCATTTCTCTATTTTTAACCAGTATAGGTGGTACAGTGAGAACCTTTTTTTCTTTTAACTATTAAAAAAATGTATTTTCTAACAATGTTTTAGTTTTTTTGTTATTTTTGACTTTTTAGAAGAAAAAAGAACTTGCAGGCTCCAACATCAATGTTTCTAAAAAACAAAGAAACACAAGATTGTGAAATCCCCCCATAAATTAACATTTGTGTTTTTTTAGTAGATGAAATATTGCATCAATGGATTGCTCTCCAACACAGAGGATAGTTTGGCATTTTCTGCAGTTTATGCTAGCATCCGTTAGTTCAGGGTAAATTTGGGAATGAGATGTAGTGAGACGTGCTGCAGCCAATGTAGATGGCTGATTAGGGTCAGCCTAGGCAGCTTGCCATGACTTCTCTTGCCAGTTGAGTAGAGTGGATCCTTTCCAGGTGCTTCTTCATGGATGATGTGCCCCAAGAATATTTTTTGTCCTAATTCCTAGACAGAAATTTGTGGCAGAAAGAGCAAGTAACTTTACGTGCATTAACTTTCTTATCACCTTTTGGAACGGTGAAAAATGCCCAAACTATACTTTCTTTCCTCTTCTTAATGGGCTTCTCAACTTCTTCTGGATCCTCCGGCTGTTCTTCCTCTGGATGAGAAGATATCATTTCAAAGATTCAGAAAGTCAAAATACCACCAAAAAATACTTTGCAAGAACCTACAACAAAGATGTTCTGACAGGCAGACACACCCAAAACAAGAAGAAAGCAGCAGGTGTTGGATCCCCCTTCTAACAGTATGAAACCTTTTTTAACCAATGAAAAGCTTTCTTTCCATGTCACTTGGAGTCAAGTATGGGTCAGGGACCCATCGCGTGTACGTCGCGCTCTCATAAAATGAGCTAAATTTAAGTTGAAAGTATAAATCGTGATCAGGAAATTGTGTTTGAGATTATTTTAGTGAAAAGTCTTTAAGCAAAACAGATATTTAAACTTGCAACATTGATATTTCATTCTTTTTCAAACTACGCTGGAGTCACGACCCCTACGCAATCCCGGAAATACGTGCTGGCAGGGTTCTCCATTCCTACATGACAGGTGCGCGATGGTGCGGCGTAAACAAAGATGTGTTTTAAAGATCTTAAAAATATTTTACAACTACAGTAATACAAATTTTTGGGATTCAATATTAAACCTCTTTGTTTAAAAAGTATGTATTTTAGACGTACATTCATGTAATGAATTCGCGCACCGAACGCGAAGATCCATGACTGGTGCGCAATACCGTTGCGTCGTCAAAAATCTCTTCAAAACAAAATGTATAACTTCGATATTACTATTTTTTGCACTCAGTAATAAATCTCTTCGTGAAAAAAAATATCAATTAATTCTAAATATGTATTTTAGACTGATATTCGTATAATGAATCCGTGTACCCACCACGTAGGTTAGCGATTGGTGCGCGACCTTATATATATATATATATATATATATATATATATATATATATATATATATATATATATATATCTGCGCAAACTCCCAAAAACGCAGCTTCAGGTCCTAGTGCAATTCAGAACCCACGAGGCAAATAGGAGACGGACCGCATTCAGGATTCACAGGTGTTTAATGCAAAGATTGAAAATTGCGAGGGCAAGACGCGTTTCGGGCTTACAAAGCCCTTGTTCACATGCATTGATTCAATTAATTTTTTTTGGTTTTTATAATGCAGCGCAAGCCCGCCTCCCCGCCACTTTACATTCAGGTCACATGATCAAAAAGGTAGAAAAAAGACTCTACGTTGTAAATGACCAGCTACATTACATGTACTACACGAGTTACATTTACAAGAATAACTTTTGATAAAGAAATATTTCTTTTTAAAGAAGCATTTATTTTCATAAAAGTTCTTATTTAGTTATTTTTGGATAAATCCCTGTGCAAATGATGGCATATGTGCAAAGTTCGCGACCTATAAACAGTGGGGGAGCGGGAAAAGGTGGTGAAAGTGCAAATAACAAATTGTCATTGAATCGCAGTCTGCAATTCATGGAGTAACTTGTATTTTGTGCATAAATGCAGGTAGAGGGAAGAGGAAAAAGGAAAGAGTGCTGTGAGTGCATGATGATATTAATCTGTGTAGAAGGGCGGAGCTGACATGCCTCAATTAGCATTTCTGAGAGGAACTCACACACAGCGTGTTGCTTCATTCACGGGACGCTTTGGGCGCTGAGGAAGGCAGTTAAGCTGCCGAAATGCATTCGCAAAGTTTACAATAAAGAGGCGTCTCCTACCTGGTCCTCCTGGGAATCTGTCTCTTCTTTTCTTGTGGAAGGAGGTTTGTGTGCATATATATATACATATATATATATATATATATATATATATATATATATATATATATATATATATATATATATATATATATATATATATATATATATATATATATATATATATATATATCTGCGCAAACTCCCAAAAACGCCGCTTCAGGTCCTAGTGCAATTCAGAACCCACGAGGCAAATAGGAGACGGACCGCATTCAGGATTCACAGGTGTTTAATGCAAAGGTTGAAAATTGCGAGGGCAAGACGCGTTTCGGGCTTACAAAGCCCTTGTTCACATGCATTGATTCAATTAATTTTTTTTGGTTTTTATAATGCAGTGCAAGCCCGCCTCCCCGCCACTTTACATTCAGGTCACATGATCAAAAAGGTAGAAAAAAGACTCTACGTTGTAAATGACCAGCTACATTACATGTACTACACGAGTTACATTTACAAGAATAACTTTTGATAAAGAAATATTTCTTTTTAAAGAAGCATTTATTTTCATAAAAGTTCTTATTTAGTTATTTTTGGATAAATCCCTGTGCAAATGATGGCATATGTGCAAAGTTCGCGACCTATAAACAGTGGGGGAGCGGGAAAAGGTGGTGAAAGTGCAAATAACAAATTGTCATTGAATCGCAGTCTGCAATTCATGGAGTAACTTTTATTTTGTGCATAAATGCAGGTAGAGGGAAGAGGAAAAAGGAAAGAGTGCTGTGAGTGCATGATGATATTAATCTGTGTATATAATGCATAAATGCTAATTTAGACATTAGAGGAGAATTGATAATTTCCTATCTGTCTTATTAAAAACATGCATAAAAACATTTAATACCAGTATAAATACATCATCATATAAAAAGATTAGAAAAAAGACACCATGTGTAAAATGAGTGCTAAAAAATCTCACATCTAAAATTCATGAATATATAAATATAAAAGTGAATACTATATACAGTGAAGAAGCAGAACAAGATGAAATGTGCTAGGAAGTAGCTGTCAAGGAACTTGACCAGCCACTTACATCAATGTATACGAACATGTTATTAATTAGGTGCAGTGTCTCAGAAAGGGTCACCTCCCTAGATCACAGGGAACCTGACCTATCTAGGGAGCCACTAAGATGCTGTTAGGATGACAAGTTTTCTTAGTGCGGCATATATATATTAGAGTGAGCGTTTAAAGAAAGTGGCGTAGATCCTCGGTATTATTGAGGCCATTAGGACATTTACTGTCGTATTCGAGGATCAAACTCGACTCTAGTCGCCTCAATTTGAGCTCCCGATTGCCTCCTCTTCTAGGCTTGGGGACAGAAGCCACTACATAGTAGGAGAGACAATTGAGGTCTTTATTGTGGGTGCTTTCAAAGTGGCGAGCCACTGGATATGCCTGGTCACTATGTAAGATAGCCCTGATATGCTGCAATATCCTGACGTGCACTTGCTGTTTTGTGCTGCCTATATAATTAAGGCCGCAAGTGCAAGTCAGGACATACACAGCATACTCGGTTTTAGAGGTATGGCTACCTTTAATTGGGATATCAACAGTAGAAAAAGGAGTTCTATAGTGAGTCTTGTTCACTCCAAACTTGCATGCTCTGCAAGTTGTGCATTTGCGAAAACCTGCTGATATTAACCAATTGGGTTTCTGTTGTAATTCAGGGCTGCTCTGATCTAGAATTGCGCCCATATTTTGTGCCCGCCTGAAAGTGACCAAGGGTTTGTCAGGTAACATGCATCCCAGAACAGCATCTGTCTGATATATAAAGAAGATATCATAATGAGACAACAAAACATCTTTTATACTATTAAAACCAATCATACAAAAGTTAGCAAAAAACTGAAAACAATTAATGTAAAATATTACGTACAAATTTTCTTTTTATATTAATAATTCTGTACAAAATTAGGAAAAATAAAATAATGTTCAGATTTCGTACATTTTTTTATTTCTTCAAATAAATAACACTAGAAATCTTTAATCAGCTATGCTATATATATTTTTTTTAAGTTGCTGAGGGAGTTTGTTCGATTTGGCAAACAACCTCTAAATCCATGGGCTAAATCCATAATTTTCCCACTGACCTTTTACACCTTTTGACCTAGATTTCCCATTGACCTGGACTAATGAGCCAGTCCACTATTTGGACACACAAATTCACATTGACCCGGAGACAGTATTTAAAGAAAACTATGGGTGGGCAGTCACCAAGCTAGAGGAAGACGCTGAGGGTTGGCTATGTCTGCCTATCTCACTGTTGGGGCGGATATCGCTGATGAAAATGATGGTATTACCGAGGTTTTGATTCTTGTTTTTAAACATCCCTATGGTCCTACCAGCTCATGTTTTCCAAACCATTACCTCTACACTGACTAAACTGGCGGGCAGGAAAGCAGCCACGAGAGCAGTGGAAGGTCCTAACTTTACTTTGCTATCTGGGGGGGTTGAGAGCTCCTGATCTGGACCTCTATTATAGAGTAGCACAGAGCACACATGCCTTTCATTGGATACACACACTAGACCTGCCACAACTGCACATCGAAAAAGTGGCGGTTGCCCAACGGGACCACCCTACCAGACTGTGTCGCCCCCAGATTGTCGTACAGGGATCCTGGATTCCATTAATTCCAAGGTGCATGCATGGCATGACTTGGTCAAAAGACAAGACTGTAGTATATTTATTCTCCACTGGTTCCACTGGAATGGTGCGCCTGGCTCCCTATGAGCAGAGATTGTGCAGCGCTCAAGGCACTGCAGGGATCGGGGTATAAGGGAGGTGAGAGACCTTTTCCTGGATGGGAAAGCCTGAACATGGGAGGCGGCAGTACCTGAAGGTATGGTGGTCACCCCATTAGGGCAGTTCCAATACCATAGGATGAGGCACATGCTGCGCGAGATAGTAGAAGACATGGCGGAGCCCCCGGAGGTGACCCCACTTAATCTCATACTGAAAGCGGAAACCCCTGTTAACTAGTGTCCAGTGTCTACTGTGTTATCCAGTCATATCGCAATAACTTCTACACAAAAACTAGGGTGGAGTGGCAAATGAACCTAGGCATGAATATAGGCGATGATACTTGGAGATTCAGCTGTGAGGCAACTCGTCGGGTGTTCTTAAATGGCTGGCACCGGCCAATCCATTTTATGTATTTATAAAGAGTTTACAATACCCCTGAACAGCTATTTCGCTACAGGCTCCGGGAGAATGCCGAGTGTGAGAGATGCAAGAAGTGTCCAGCTGATTTCATGCACATAGCTTGGCAATGCCCAACAATTGCCAAGTTCTGGGAAAAGGTATTCAAAACACTGAGTGACATCACAGAGGTCCCTATGCTCCCGGATCCATTAGTTGCTCTGCTTGGCTACACTAAGAAGATAAACAAGCATTTGCAATGCAATAGGTCTCACATTTATGAGAGTTGGACAGATAATTAAAATACATTGTCATTTACAGTGCCAATCGCTTAAACTCTCGCAAATGCAAGACCTATTGCATTGCAAGTGCGTGCTTTAAAAAAAAAAAAAGTGTTAGGAGAGAGTGTCTCGCCTGCAACAGCATGCAGGACAAAGCTATTTGAGAAAATAGTGCCCAGAGGCTGTAATTAAAGCCTACTGAGCAACAACACACATAACAGAGGCTGTCGCCATGGGAGGTCACTAAATGAGACAGGCGGTACTAAGGGGGGTACTACTAAGCCTTTTGGCTGATGAACAGCCACAGTTTACAGTGGACAATGACACAAGCCAATAAAAAATGTAGGCGGTGAGAGGGCGTAGCTTCAAGTCCCTGCCGCAATACAGCATGTCTCGCAGAGCAGCGCACGCGCTGCCAAGGCTGAACCTAAAAACAAATATGGGTGCAGAATTGCAACAATAATGGTAATAACTTGGTATAAAATGATGTAGGATTGCACTGGACCCACAAAACCTCCCATACCGCAAACACACTATATTGTTTGTCATTGCATTTGCTGTGTAGACCTTGCAGTTTCCCACAACCCAAAATCAAGCAGTCTTTGCACATGTAGGGCGAACACAAGTAAGATGAACCAGCACTTTCTCCCCACAGGCTGCATACCACTCCAGGTCACCGAGATCGTGGCCTGTGGAAGCCCCGGCTGCACAGAGAGAGTGGCTGACACAAAGGTACCGCACACCCGGGGCATCATTAACAAACTGCGAGGAGGTGTGATTTACTCCGTAGTACTCCTGGCTCTTCTGAAGTTAAGTCACGCCTTCTCATGGAAAAAATCTTTGAGACTCAGACGTGGAAAGAGGAAAGAACTGGCAAATGACCTGAACTGAGATAAAAAAGAGACAGAGGTGGACATTTACAGTAGGCTGACAGTCCTCCAGGCCCTCAGCTCTGCAAAGGCCATTGCACCTGCTTTCCCAGCTGAGACTGCCCACCATACACACAGATGCGGAGCCTCTATTAAAGGAAGTAAACATCTGCCGACAGCCCCATGTTTGATGTGATTGATTGGCAAAGAATACTTTTAACAATAACTCCCACAACAACAGAAATGTATTTATTTATTTAGATTTATAAAGCGCCTTATCACCCAGGGGTCTCTAAGCACTTGTCAGAAGGTGCAAACTGGTTCGGTGGAGGAGAAGGGAGCGGCTAGGACGTACCCCAAGCCTCCAGGAAGAGCACAGTTTTAAGCTTCTTCCTGAAGGGTAGGAGGTTTGGTTCCTTGGGCAAATTCACTGGCAAGTTGTTCCAGGCCACGGGGATTGCATTGGAGAATGCTCGCCCTCCCATAGCGGATAATTTAAAGCGGGGACAGGCCAGGAGGGTGGTATCTGCTGATCGAAGAGTCCTGCTGGGAGCGTATGGGACTAACCGTTCCTTGATGTACTTTGAGCTTGTCCATACAGGGCTTTATGAGTGGTACAAAGGCCCTTGAACATGATTCTCTGCCTAATTGGGAGCCAATGGAGCTCATGTAACAGTGGTGTAGCATGTGCTCGTCTAGGTTTTTTTTAAATTAATCTTGCCGCGTTGTTCATGACTATTTGTAATTTGGCCAACAGTTGTTGAGGAAGGCCAGCATACAACGAGTTGCCATAATCCAGACGCGACAAGATCATAGCTGATACCGCCCGTTTAAGGGTGGCAGAGGTCAGGAGTCGTGATATTTTCCGCAGTTGTCTTAATAGACCTACGCAAATACCGACAACTGAGGAGACTTGCTTTGCCATGGACAGTTTGGCATCTATATGAATGCCCAGGCTTTTCACAGCCGCCGCTGGTTCTGGAGAGGGCCCTAGCTCTTTTGGCCAGAGAAGGTCATTCCAAGGGCTAGCCACAGTAGTAATCGCCAACACCTCTGTTTTGTCCGGATTTATTTGTAGTGAATTTGCTGACATCCAATTAACCGCAAATTTTAATATATTTTGTAATCTAACATATGCCGAGGGAGAATTTTCAATTTGAATAATAATTTTAGTATCATCGGCATAGTTATACAGCCGGCACTCCATCTGGTTTAATGCTGAGATCAAAGGTTGCAAATAAGCATTAAAAAGAAGAGGTGAAAGTGCAGAGCCTTGGGGCACTCCACATGAGAGACCTGCAGGGTTGGAAACCCAATTTGCCAATTGGACTCTCTGAGAACGGTTTATGAGAAACGAAGTTAGCCAGGCGTGCGCGGTGCCCTGAATGCCGAGGTCCCCCAACCGCGACAGTAACTGGTCATGATTGACCATGTCAAATGCCGCGGAGAGGTCTAACAGCACCAGGGCACACAGAGTCTTTTTGTCTGCTCTGAGTCTCAGATCATCCAGTACAGAAAGCATAACCAATTCCGTGCTATGATGGGCCCTAAAGCCGGCCTAGTTTGGTTCTAAAAGATGGTTATTTTCAAAATGGCAAGAGAGGTATGGGAGGACATGCTGTTCGATTACTTTGGCTAGAAAAGGCAGCTGTGATATAGACCTAAAGTTTTTCAAAATCTTGGTGTCTGCACCAGGCTTCTTCAAAAGCGCGATCAGGCGAGCCTCTTTGAAATCAGCAGGGACCTGTCCTATTTCCAGGGAGCTGTTAAGGAGGGAAAGTACATCATCCTCTATTCCTGGCAGGGCTAGTTTAAATATCCTGGGTGGGCAGGGATGTCCAAGGGGTTTTCTCCCTGCACATGGGGGCCATTGAACAACTTACGTAGATGCTCCCACTCCACTAAACTCTAAATGACGCCAAGAGTGTCTCCTTCATTCAATGCTCTAATTACAAAGACAATCAAAACACTTACATTCCTGCGAGGAAAAGTACATTTTAGCTCAAGAAACTGAAGGACCAAAAATTGCGCCTCATCTTATGAGAATCATCAATGACCAGCAGGTTCGTGCTCAGAGACTTCCTCTTCAGAGTATAGGCCCCATCGGTGCTGTCTGCCAAATCCACAATCCTCTTGAAGATGAGGATGTAGCAAATGAGGATGGTGATGAAGGGGAGGAAGAAGGCTACGGTTGAGGAGAGGAAGGTCATGGTTGCCAGCCGCTGGCTCCAGGACCTGGTGCAGAAGTTCTCCATGCAGGCCGTATGCCCGTCAGGAAAGGTGTTAGTCAGAGATCCTGACATGCCCAGAGCCGTCACCACCGCACCAATTACCGTCCAGATGACAAGAGACAGGACCACGTGGTAATATGGCTTCTTCAGCGTCAAGTAGCGGACCGGGTTCAGCACATGTAGCGGTCAATGCAGACACAGGCCAGGAACAGGGTGCAGCCGTACATGTTGGCAAAGAACAGGGCGCTGGTAACCTTGCACATGGCCTCCCCAAAAATCCAGTCATTTTGGCGCCGGTGGTAGTCCAGCTGCAGCGGGAGCATGAGACTGAAGAGGATGTCAATGAGGATGACATTGTAGAGGAAAACGGTTACCCGGGCAGCGCGTGCCCTCTTCTTGAAGCAGCTGTAGGCGGCTGCCAGGTTCCCTGCGAGGCTCAGGATGTAGACAATCCCATAGACGGCAGGTAAGAGGCGGTATTGGAATATGGCCTCAGCAATCCACAGTTTAGGGGGCACCAGTCCCGTGTCTTTGTCTGTAACGTTTCTCGCCCAGAGAAAAAATGTTGGGTTGCTGCTCCCCGTGTACCCCCAAGACTCTGTCGAGAGAGTCACCATGCTCTCCATGCTTCCAGCAACAAAGCAAACAGCAGTTCTAACGAAAAGAGGAATTTGGTGTGTGTAGGGTTTTGACGGGGAAGTGGGGTGGGGGGAGGTTAACGGGAGGAGTCAGGGTCTTTTGATAAGCAAGAAAAGTCAAGGGAAATTTCACAACACAGGCAAACTGAGCTGCTTCCTTGAAGCATACATAACAAGCTGAAATTAAAGTGTGAACATTTGAGTTATCATAAGATGTACAAATTGTGGAAATATGCAGATTGTTTTGGCAATATTGGGCAGAACAAAAGGAAGAAGAAGCCCGCGAGTGGTGCTCCTGCGCCACTTCGAGCCATTGCCTATTGGTGTCTATTACGCGCACCAAGCGCATAATAGACACCAAGAGGCCATGGAGGGAGCAATGCGCGTGTGCGATTCCTTCCCAGCCTGAATTCCCTGTTTTTTCACCTACTAAATGTCTTGTGCTGCGCAGTGCACCGCTAGGCGGGAGACCTAAAAAGGGCATCAGACGCTTGATTGAAATGGGTGTGTTAATAGCAAAACGCAGATTAGCAATGTGCTGGTATCGTGGCCCGCCTCCCACGATTCAGGAGTGGTCATTCTGTATTGTAATACACAGTCAGAGCTGTACAGTGAGCTGCTTCCACCCCCGAAGCCACCCCAAGAACTTCTGGGGATTATATCAAACATATCTTGCTGGGAAGTCTCACCCGGCTACGGACTCTATACCCGAGGCGGAGGACTGATTACTGTGTGCAGCTGCAAGGAGAACTAGTACGCTTTTGAGAACAGATAGGTTTTTAGGTCTCTCCTAAATGACATCAGGTTGTCATTTTGTCTAAGGTGTAAAGGCAGGGAATTCCATGCCTTCGCGGCTGAGCAAGTGAATGAGCGGCCACCCCAGCGTGCTTTCTTGATTTTTGCCGTAGTTGCCAGATGCAAAGAAGCCGAACGAAGAGTTCTAGGCGGCACATAAGGCAATACTAGGGGTTGCAGCACGGCCGGGCCAGTTTGATGAAAAGATTTGTGCAAAATGCACATGGCCTTGAACAGAGTTCTGGCAGCCACTGGGAGCCAATGAAGCTCTTTTAGGGCGGTTCTCGCTGACTGCCATCGAGGGATATTAAACAGTAAGCGCGCGGCACAGTTGAAGTTTTTTTGTCACTGTTGCCGGAGCCCCTAGATATAGAACGTTTCCATAATCCAGCCGAGAGAGTATCAGGGCCTGTACCATGACCCTTCTCGCCTGGAATGGAAGTAAGGGGAGCACTTTCCTGAGCATTTTCATTAGCCCCATGCATACAGAGGCTGTTTTAATGGCTTGAACCGAGAAATCCAGTGCACTATCCAACCAGATTCCTAAGCTCTTTATCTGGTCCTTTGGGGGAGGAGGAACACCGAGACACGCAGGCCAGTTCAAAGACAGAGAGGTAGGAGGGGGGTTACCTAGTAACATAATCTCGGTCTTCTCCCCGTTGAGTTTAAGGTGGGAGAGTTGCATCCACTCAGCAACAGCCTCCAGACACGGGCCCAGGGTGTTAGACGAACCCTCCTTGTGGTCCAGAGAGACCACAAGTTGGGTATCGTCCGCATAGGTGACAATCCGCACACCGAAAGGGAGGACTATTTTCTCTAGGGGCTGCATGTAAACATTAAATAATGTGGGGCTCAGGGAGGAGCCCTGAGGAACCCCACAGCTGAGCGGATGTTTAGATGATACCACCTCGCCTTCAAATACCTGGAAAAAGCGTTCCTCTAAAAAAGAGGTCAGCCACTTCAGGGCCGCGCCCGACACCCCCATGCCCTTCAAACGATGTAGTAGTGTGGCATGGTTAACAGTGTCGAACGCGGCACTGAGGTCCAACAGTATGATGGCAGTTTTTCCACCTTGATCCATTATTGCTCTGGCAGCCTCTGTGACCGCCAGAAGGGCGGTCTCAGTGCCATGCTGAGGACGAAACCCTGTTTGGGAGACCTGTAGAAGTTTATTAGACTCCAGGTAGTCCCCTAATGTTTTGTTGATATGTTTCTCCAACAGCTTACTCATCCACGGAAGCAGCGAAATAGGACGAAAATTGGATAAGTTGTTGGAATCCAAGTTCGGCTTTTTCAGCAGAGCCCTAACGAGTGCACACTTCCATGTGGAAGGAACAGAGTTGGAGGTAATGGAGGTGTTCAGAACCTCCAGCATAGACGGGCGAATAGCGTCCATTGCTTTCACCAGGGTCTGAGGCGGGCCGGGTCATTAGGAGACCCTGAAGTGACCTTCTGGACCAAAGTATCTAAAGCACTTGAGTCCAGAAGTGGAAAGGTGGCCAAAGAGCATGGTACCTGCGAGTCTGAGTCTGAAACAGAAGGGGAGAGTATACCATTGTTATTTGTCGCAAGTTGAGAGTAAATGGCCTGAATCTTCTGTGAGAAGAAGGTGGCCAGATCCTCACAGCGGGCCTGTAGCCCCTCTGATGGTGGTCTTTCAGATGGGGGGGATATCAGAGATTTTGCGATTTTAAAAATTTCCCTCGGGGCATTGGCTGCCATACCAATTTTGGTTTCATAAAACTCAGCTTGGGCAAGTTTTATCTGGCTCTTGTAGTGCCTTATTGCTGATCTGTACTCTGAACTCTTAAGTTGAGAGTGGTCTTTTCTCCATGCTCTCTCTGCTTTCCGGCAGGCTTGTTTTAACAGCCTAAGAGCAGGAGAGTACCATGGGGCGACTTTAGGTCTTTTTATTATTGGCAAAGAACACTTTGGAAGAACTACATCGAGAGTACTAGAAATCCAATTATGAAAATTAAGGACTGCTAGATCAGGATTCGTCATTTTCCGGGGCGGCTGTTCAGAGAGAGCCTGTTTCCATGTAGAAAGCGGAAGGGCATTCCATTTCCTGCCCCAATGCCTATCTTGAATTTGACCAGTAGTAAAGGTGTTTATAGACCATGTGAAGGGGACTAAGAAATGGTCCGACCAAGGCAATGGCACCGGCGTTTCCACTGAAAACTTATCTAAGTTGCTAAAAATATGATCCAAAAGATGACCCTTGTTATGTGTTGGCTGAAACCCCTTTTGAGTTAGGTCAATAGCCTGAAGGTTTAAGCGAAGATTGTTAGCAGCGGCGTCAAGGGGATCATCTAAGTGCAAGTTTAAATCACCTAGCAAAGTGAAGTTGGCTGAGGTAAGTACAGAGTTAGCGACCAAGTTCGTAATGTCGGAAATGAAGTCACCGGGAGAGCCCGGTGGTCTGTAGACCAAAATTCCAGAAAAGGTACTTGTGGGGGAAAAATATAAAGAAAAGTATAGGCTTTCACAAGTTGAGGAATTTGAGGGGGTCACACGGCAGCTATAAATGTCCTTATAGATAATAGCCAGTCCCCCGCCCCTGCCTAACTGGCGATCAAGGCGTTTGATGGTATAGCCTTGGGGGATGGACCAAACTACTACAGGATCGTTTTGGAGCTGCAGCCACGTCTCAGTTAAGAAAAGGGCATCAGGCTTATATTCTTCAATCAATAGAGACAATTCTATGTGATGTTTGGGGAGTGAGCGACAGTTAAGAAGCAACATATTGATAGAATGTGAAGACTGAGGTTTACTGGTTTGTTTGCCTATGCTAGAAGAAGGTAAGCTCCAATTACAGGATTGACAGCGTATTTTAGTGAGATAAGGAGGGACTGAGTGCCTACAACAGAGATTGGAGGAGGCTCGTAGAGCGTACAGCGATGAGGCACTATATGAGATACGCAGACCTACCATAGTGCCTAGCCGCGAAGCCCGAAGCGTCTGAACGGGGACTGGCGCAGACTGGCTTCTCTTTGGCGCCTCTTCGGCGCTCCCGCTGCGCGTCACCGCTGCGCTGGAGATGGAGGCTTATACAGATTAGGAGGTGTGGGGAGACTAGACCGTCGCCCTTGGTGAAATCTCCACCCACCAAGGAGCGAGCCGGCAAATATCAATGTTATTTGATAAATGTGGTACTGACGTGTGTAATCAACTTGTGTAACCTAACTGTTATTGTAAATGTACTCTGGGCAAATCTTGCCTCCCACAGTGTGGTCATGTGCCGCTATGGGCAATCCAAAATGGCTTGGAAGCTTCTACTGGAGGTGCTGGGGTCTGGGAGGTTTGTTGTCCTTGCAAGCCTGGACACCGTCTGCTGGATCTCCTACCCTGGCTCCAAAGGGACTAAGGTGTCAGCTGTTGGTGTGATGGGCCTTCATACTACCTGTAGGTGAAACCCCTAGCAATGCCCTGAAAGAGGTGAGCTTGTTGGGGATAGTGCATTGCAGGTATGCAAAGATCGATGACCGTGCAGTGGCTCTACTCATTTTGAAGCACTTAAGAGCGGAGTCAGCCTTCTCGCCAAAAAGGCTGGAGCCGTCAAAAAGCATATCCCTGAGTAAAACTTGAATGTCACCCGAAAAGCTTGTAGATCTCATCTATGCATGGCGCTGGAGAACCAGGCTAGTGCTGACTGCTCTGCCAAAGCAGTTGGTTTTGTCCAGGCATCACCATATGCCGTACTTGGCTGCATCCTGGCCATTTTGAAGGGTCTGTGCCAAGTTGGTGCATCATCATATTGTGCAGAAAATGTGTCTTCCCCATTACCATCATCAACAAAAGCTGATTAGTGTCCGATCTGAACATCTGTCGGAACACTGGAGGGTGGCACCTAGGCAAAGCATGGTATTGTCAGACCGTACTGGAGCTGGGCGTGTTGGAACTGTGCTGAAATAGGACTTTGGCTGAGGTTAAGACAGATTCGGTTTGGAGTCAGTCGGGACAATGGGGTCTGTGTCCTCCTATGGTGTCGGGGTCTGTGTCCTCCTATTGTGTCGGGGTCTGTGTCCTCCTATGGTGTCGGGGTCTTTGTCCTCCTATGGTGTCAGGGCCTGCGTCCTAGCAGAAGGAACTGGCATGGATCATGGTGCCGGGCATGAAGTTGGCTCTGAAGTCGGAGCTGAACCTGAAGCAGATGGAGAAACAGATGGTGCTGAGAGGGTCCTGTGGCAGTAACTTGACTGGAGTCCTCTGTGGATCCAGGGGGCCAGAAGGCATCTCAGAGGGAGCTAGTAAGGTGCCTCAGATGCAAATCATGGTCTCCTTACACATCTCTAGTTGGCTTTACACGACTTCCTGTGATGTTCTGTGATGTACAATTTGGCTTTGTGTTCCTGAATTGCCTTCAGTTCCATCAGGACACACTCCTCGCAGAACTTGGAGTTGTGGCCTGAACTCAAAAACCAGAGACACACATTTTGGGGATCTATGACAGTCATCTGTTTGCAACAGTGCCTACAAGGCTTAAACCCTGTAGTTTTAGGCGAAGACATGTTGCCTCGCACACTGGGAAAAAATGAGAAGAGAAAGAACTTTTTCAACTGATGAGAAAAAGTAAGAAGCTTGCTTCAGATCCGTGAACAAAAGTTTGGAAAGAAAGGAAGTGATGCTTAGGTGGTGCATACATGTTTGGTCCAGGCGTCGCTGCTTCTGGGGAAGTGCGGAGTAAATACAGAGATGCACAAAGCCACCTATTGGCACCCACGGGCTATGCTGATTATGCAGAAAAATCTTCCTGCTCCAGTCTGGGGCCTGCGGATATTCTAAAGGTGATGAATCTGGGGTAGGAAATATCCATCAGAAGGTATGCTACTCTTACAGACTCTGACCCCAGGCAGCAACAGTCATGACAATGTTAAAAAAACAGATCTATCAGTATTGAGGATGAAATGCTGCCATATAAATTATGCAACAACAATCGTACCAATAAGTGCTTTGAATCAAGCAACTATAACAAAGTAATGGTCTAATCAAGGCAAGTGTAGATGTATCAAGAGATTGTGGCCCCTAATTATCATTGTGTTGTGTCGCCCCTGTTCTCATGCAAGGAGGCATAAGGGCGACACAACAAAAAAGTTAGATTTAGCACGCCACGCAAAGCCACCTTGCATGGCTTGATAATTCTGGAGTTACACAAGAGAGCGTAAATGACTGCCTTGTGTTACTCTGTCTCAGGGAGGCATTCCATAGGTGGACCTTGAATGTTCACGTGTATCCACCCATGGGTTTTGGCATATGCCCAGATTTAACATTAGTGGTAGACCTGGGAATGCGTCAAAAATCTACGCCTTCTCAGGGGAGGAGTAACAAGGAGACATTTCTTCTCTTTTTTTGATGTTCAGGTGTGCTGCATGCTTCATAAGATTATTTTTGTGCAGGAAGATGTCCCTTCCTACACAAAAACAAGCCTGCTTCCAACACAGGTACCCTTGCACCGTGGCTCTAGGCAGCCACAAGTGCACCAGCGCAAGAAAAGGGCAGGAATGTGTCATATGATGGTAAATACAGCACTTTCCAGCCATGTCACGCAGCACAGCTCAGCTCATCAAGGAGGTTTACTGCGCTGCACTACGTGAAAGTAGGATCAATATATGCCCCCGTAGGTTTGAAAACGCCAATCCATTAGGACCAAGGAATTGGATCAAAGTTATAAAACATACCGTTCATATAACAATAAAATGAATAGGCAAGCCATCAAGTAGCAAAACATAGGTAAAAGAAAGTACAAAACCTCTTTAATACAAGGATTACTTTATGTTAATAGCATGAAATGGTGAAAAGGCTCAGTTCTATACTGAAAAGTAAGGTGCAAAGAAAATATAAATACAGAAAAGTTCATAGAAAAATAGACTGTCCTATCATTGGTTGTGACGTCATATTTTTTGTATAACTGAAAGCAATCTTGAACCTAATTATTATAAATGTTTAAACAGTCTATGTTGTAAGAAAGCTAACGTTTTGGCTCCTAAGGTTGACATAAGCAGGGGCATCATCAGGACAGAGTAACTAGACAGTTAAGAAAGCAACCTGAAAGAACAAAAGATGCAGAGCTCATCTCCCACAATGAAGGAGTGACAAAAGTGGAAAGGGTGGACTTATCTAAGATTGGGTCATAGGAGAAAGGGGCACTTGAATAGGACAAAAACAGTCCAGAACAATAGCACATCAGGGTGATAAGGGACTGCTTCGTATCTAAAAGTAATGAGATGGTATAAAAATGCAAATTAATTAAATAGAAAGCTATAAATCTAGTGTCAAGACATTGGAACACCATTAGGTGTGTGGGAGAACACAAAATACTAAATAAACAATAGACCGCATTCCTGAATTGCTTTTAAACAATATAGGAATCCAAAGACAACAAGTGGAAAAGGTGTGGCGCAGCAGCCAGGGCGACTGACGTCAGACACTGGGGATCACGGTTCGATCCTTGGCACCTGCGGCATGGGTTTGCCCAACACCATGTGACTCTGGGCAATAGCTCGCTTAATGTTCCCGGCGCCAGGGAACCTATGGGTAGCTGTGCTCTTTACAAAAACAAGATTATTAAAGGCAACCACATTTGTGTGCTGTGAGGGGGGTACAAAGACACATACCCTAAGAAGCAGTGGGGGTCAGGACTAGCCGTAGAGAAATAAAAAGACTAAAGGGCATATATACATGGGCATTGTGCCACCAGTGCGTGACTTTTTACAACACTGCTGTGGTGTAATGCTCTGCTCCATATTTATAAGGCGCCGCTAAGCCACGGAAGTCACCCTGTAAATGTAGGGTTCCTCGCCGCAGTTTTCTGAGGCAAAGAGGTGTCTGTAAATCTGAGGCAGTGCCAAAACGTAACACCTTTGAAAAGGAGGCATTAGAGTGGCGCAACAGGGAGAAATACTTTTATTTCTCCTCAGTTTTTTTTCTTTCAATGTTTGCTGCATTCTTTAATACACATGGAAAGGAGCAAAATGTCATTAATGATTGTTTTTGCGCAGGAAGGTATCCCTTCCGGCGCAAACAAAATCATCCATGAAACGCAGGCACCCTTGCACCATGGTGCAAGGGTTCCTACACTGGGCCTAGGCAGCTTTTTTAGCACTGGTGCAAGGGAAAACCCAGGGTAGCACCACGCTGCCGAACTTTGTTGTTAATATGCCCCTAAGTGGCTCCAATGTGGTCAGCGAATAGGGCAATGCGAACACATACTGCAAGAGGTAAAGGAATCCAGTATAAACTCAGGGTTTGGAGCAAGATACTCCCGACGGCAGCCCGTTCACGGCAGGAAGGGAACAAAACCCCAACAGTCAAAGGTGTAAATGCACTGCCATACCCTCGAAGCGTGTTAAATGAAAAGCAGTGTAGTGTGAGGCCAAAGCGTGTGGGACTTCGAGAAAGCGGGGAATAGAAATTTGTAGACAGGAAACAACTGTCAAAAGGGAAATAAAAACTGGAACATGTAAGATAAATTGTAAAATACGACTGAAATCTTGAGAAGTGATTTTATATCGGTGAAAATGAAAAACTGGAAGAAATCACTCATAGAAATGCAAAAGTGAGTGTTCACAGGTGCAAGTATAAAAGTAGAATAGCACGAATAATCCCAAGATGCATCACAACATAAATTGGAAAAATAAAAGCAATTATGGAAGTAAGGAAAAAAGGACAGACATAATGTAGTTTATACACAAATAATAAAATAGACAAACCCAATGATTGGGTGCATTACTAGGACGTTGAAGTAAATTTAAGATTTAAGGCCTCACAGACGAAGGGGCCCAAAAATTGTGGAAAAAATGGCGGGCCAGGTGTTCCACTCTTCGTTTTCCACATATGCCAGGGGAGTCCTAGTCTGGGTGGCCCCTGGAGTCCCGTTTGCTGTTCAGTACGTGGAAGCTGACATTCATGGGAGATACCTGCTCCTTAGAGCAAAGCTGGATGGCAGGGATGTCACCATACTGAACTCTTATGCACCAATCACAAATGACCCAGCCTTTTTTAAGTCCCTATAAGAGGTCCCGATCCCGGACATGGAGGTACCAATGCTTTGGTTTGGAGACTTTAATTGTGTCCTAGACCCCACTCTTGACAGGTTCCCACCCCGTGCTGGCACGAAACCACGAATAACAGCGAAACTCAGGAAGGTGATGGGGAATATAGGCGCTCAGGATGTCTGGCGCCAGAAAAACCAGACTCAGAAGGTATATACCTGTTTTTCCTCCTCTCTCAATACACATATTCGCTTGGACAGGGTCCTAGTCGCACACCCAGAGTCTACCATGTCCCTTAAAGTTACCCATCAGGCACATTTCCTATCTGATCACTCTCCTGTAGCGTGTGTGGTGAATTGGGGGGCCCAGTTATGTCGTCCCCGGACCTGGAGGTTACCAACAGACATCCTTCAGGACCAGGTGGGGAAGCATCACATAGAAACTGCTATAACCGACTATGTGGACCTTAACTGGGGGTGGGGGGGAGGGAGCTCACATTGGCCATGAAATGGGACACCTTAAAGGCGGTGGTGAGGGGGTATGCATGGGCCTAACCTGCGGGGTTCAGAGGCAGCTCCAAAGAGAGCTACAGGACGCAGAGAGCAGCCTCTTGGGTCAGCAGATCTCTGAGACTCCTGACGCCATGACACAAGAAGGGGATCAGGACACTCGGACACGTATCCACGATATCCTGTAGAGGCTCGATTAGTATACCCTCACACAATATAGACAGCGCCTTCACAGGGAGGGTGATAAATCCAGTAGACTTTTGGCCTGGATTCTTCGACGGGAACAGGCCCCGGAGAGCATTGTGGCCCTGCGAGGGCCTGTGGGGGCGTAATCCACTCTGAAGTGGGACTGCTACGAGTCCTTCAATCTCACCTCCAGCGGGTGCACGCCGCGGACCCCATAATTTCCGAGGCCTCTTATCTCCCTTACCTTCGCGAGTTGACCCTGCGGTCTATTCCCAAATCAGCGCAAAAGGACCTAGACAAAGCTCTGACATTGGGTGAGGTGCGTACCGCACTGCAGCGCCTACCACGGGCCAAGTCCCCGGGAAGCGACATATTCCCTCCTGAATTTTATCAGACATTCGAGGGTACACTTTCTCGACTACTATTGCAGGTGTATCTTGAGGAGTTTGATAGTGGGACTCTCCCGCCGAGCATGACGCTGGGGGAAATATGTATGATCCTGAAACCGGGAGGCGGGGGATGCTCATGAACCTTCATCGTATCGTCCGATCACGATGATCAACACGGACGTAAAGATCTTATCCAAGTTACTGGCCTCGCGCTTGACGCCACATATGTCTCGCTTGGTCCATGAAGACCAGCGCGGTTTCATTCAGGGGCACAATACGGCTATGAACCTGCGGTGGTTGAATCACATTATACATGAGGAGAGTGGTCGGGAGGAGCAAATGGTGTTGGTGTCTATCGACCTCGCCAAGGCGTTCAACACAGCCGATTGGGGGTATCTACTCGAGGTCTTCCGCGCAGTGGGGCTGGGTCCCAACTTCTGTCCGAACGGATATGGAACAATGGGGTATCATGGTAGGGGACACGTGCAACGTCATCTCCCTATATGCAGATGATGCCTTGTTCTATTTGACTGCTCCCAGGGATGCACTGCCGATACTGCTGCAACACTTAGATTGGTTTGGGAAGGCCTCTGGGTTACGACTTAACCACAGTAAGTCTTTGATCTTCCCACTGGCGGGACTTGACTAGGTGCCCTTGGGAGACTTACCAGACCTCGGGCTGCAATGGGAACAAGAGGGGTTCCGTTATCTTGGAATACAGGTGGCTCTGACAGACACGCAGGTGCTAGCCCTGAATGTGGATCTTATACTCACGTCCTTACAACAGTCGGTGTCGTTTTGGAATTCTTTGCCACTGTCATTGATGGGACGGCTGGCCGTCGTCAAGATGGTAATGCTTCCTAGGAATTTATATGTCCTCCAGAACTCACTGTGTCCGCTCCCACCACGAGTTTTCCGCACTCTCAATATGCTGCTCACGTCCCTGTTGTGGGCGGGACGGCGCAGTAGGGTAGCTCTCCACACTGTTGTCCACAGCTACGAGGAGGGGGGCCTGGAAGCGCCACGCTTCGACTTATATTACTATGCGGCACAGTTACAACATGCGGCCAATGGTTTACAGACGTGGACAACTGGAAGACGCGCCTCCTTTCAATCAATCAATCAAGACATTTATAGAGCGCACTACTTACCCGGAGGGTCTCAAGGTGCTTGGGGGGGGGGGGTGGAAGGGGGTGCTGCTACTGCTCGAACAGCCAGGTCTTGAGCTTCTTCCTGAAGGAGAGGTGGTCTTGGGTCAGGCGCAGGTCGGTCGGGAGGGAGTTCCAGGTCTTGGCGGCCAGGTAGGAGAAGGACCTTCCTCCTGTTGTCGTTCTTCAGATGTGGGGGACGGCGGCGAGGGCGTGACTGGCTGATCAGAGATGGCGTTTGGGAGCGTAGAAGTTGATGCGGTTGTTGAGGTAGCTCAGGCCTTGATCGTGTAGGGCTTTGTGTGCGTGGGTGAGGAGACGGAAGGTGATTCTTTTGTTGACGGGGAGCCAGTGCAGGTCTCTCAGATGTCCGGAAATGTGGCTGTGTCGTGGGATGTCGAGGATGAGTCTTGCTGAGGTGTTCTGGATCCCCTGGAGTCTCTTCTGGAGCTTGGCGGTGGTTCCGGCGTAGAGGGCGTTGCCGTAGTCCAGTCGGCTGGTGACAAGGGCCTGGGTGACCGTCTTCCATGTCTCGGTGGGGATCCACCGGAAGATCTTCCGTAACATGCGCAGGATGTTGAAGCACGACGAGGAGACGGCGTTGACTTGTCTGGTCATGGAGAGGGAGGAGTCCAGGATGACGCCCAGGTTCCGTGCGTGGTCTGTCGGTTTGGGTGCGGTGCCCAGGGCGGGGGGCCACCAGGAGTCGTCCCAGGCGGAGGGCGAGGAGCCCAGGATGAGGACCTCCGTCTTGTCTGAGTTCAGTTTCAGGCGGCTGGTCCTCATCCACTCGGCTACGTGTTTCATCCCTTCGTGAAGGTTGGCTCTGGCGGGGGCGGGGTCGTTGGTCAGGAAGAGGATCAGCTGGGTGTCGTCAGCGTAGGAGATGATGTTGAGGTTGTGCAGGTGTGCGATGGCCGCGAGGGGGGTCACGTAGACGTTGAAGAGGGTGGGGCTCAGCGAGGATCCTTGAGGGACGCCGCAGATGACTTCGGTGGCCTCTGACTTGTACGGTGGTAGTCGGACTCTCTGTGTTCTTCCGTCGAGGAAGGAGATGATCCACTCCAGTGCCCTCTCCTGGATTCCGACGTTGCTGAGGGGCTGCACTAGGGTGCGGTGGCATACAGTGTCGAAGGCCGCGGAGAGGTCTAGGAGTATGAGGGCCGCTGTTTCTCCGTTGTCCATCAGGGCTCGGATGTCATCGGTGGCCGCGATGAGGGCGGTCTCGGTGCTGTGGTTGGCTCGAAAGCCCGACTGTGAGGGGTCGAGGGATCCGTTCGTCTCGAGGAAGGCCGCCAGCTGCTTGTTGACGGTCTTCTCGATGACTTTGGCTGGAAACAGGAGGAGCGAGATGGGGCGGTAATTCTTGAGTTCGGTGGGGTCCGCTGTAGGTTTCTTGAGTAGGGCGCTGAGTTCGGCATGCTTCCAGCTCTCCGGGAAGGTGGCGGTGTCGAAGGAGGTGTTGATGATGTCCCGCAGGTGGGGTGCGATGACAGCGTCGGCCTTGTTGAAGACGTGGTGAGGGCAGGGGGCGGTTGGAGATCCGGAGTGGATGGAGTTCATCATGCGGATGGTGTCTTCGGTGCTGATCGGAGTCCAGGCGTGGAGGGTGGTGGTGGGGGGCGGTGGTTCAGTCGTGGCGTTCGTCGGTTGAGTGCTGAAGCTGTTGTGTATGTCCGCGATCTTGCTGTGGAAGTAGGAGGCGAGGGAGTTGCAGAGGTCTTGCGATGGGGTGATGTCGTTGTTGCCGGCGTTGGGGTTGGAGAGCTCTTTCACGATGTTGAAGAGTTCCTTGCAGTTGTGTGCGTTGTTGTCCAGCCGGTCCTTGAATGCAGTTTTCTTGGTGGCGTGGATCAGTTGGTGGTGCTTCCGCTTGTCAAGCTTGAGGGTGGTCATGTTGTCCGGTGTTGGTTCCCTTCTCCAGGCTTTCTCGAGTTCGTCGGTGAACCATGGGGCCTTCTTGCTGCCGGGTCTGCTGGGCGGGGTCCTCAGTGGGGCGAGTTCGTCCGCGCAGTTGCTGATCCACTTCGTGAGGTTGTCTGCGGCCTGGCTGGGGTTTGCTGAGCTGGCGGGAGGGTGCTGGCTCAGGGAAGCGGCGAGCTGGTCGGCTGTGATCTTGTTCCAGCTTCTACGAGCAACCTGTTGCTGGTGGTGGTGGATCGTCGTTCTTTTGAAGGTGAAGTGGACGCAGCTGTGGTCCGTCCAGTGGAGTCCGGTGGCGTGGCTGAAGACGATGTCTTAGCAGGATGAGAAGACTGCGTCGAGTGTGTGTCCGGCGAGGTGGGTGGACACCAGCTGCTTGAGACCGAGGGAGGCGAGGTTGTCGAGCAGGGTGATGGTGTTGCGGTCGTTGTTGTTCTCCAGGTGGAAGTTGATGTCCCCCAGGAGGATGTAGTTGGCGGAGGGGAAGGCATGCGGGCTGATGAAGTCGTTGATGTCCTCGCTGAATTGTGTGCGTGGTCCCGGGGGTCGGTAGATCAGGGTGCCTCTGAGGGTGGTTTTGGGGTCCGTGTGGATCTGGAAGTGCAGGTGTTCGGCGGTTGTCAGGGTGTCGTCGGTGTTTGTCTTGATGTGGATGGTGTCCCTGTAGATGATGGCGATGCCTCCTCCAGTGTGGTTGTCGCGGTCTCTTCGGGTGATCTTGTAGCCCTCTGGGATGGCGATGGCGATGTCGGGCGCTGAGGAGTCGTTCATCCAGGTTTCCGTGAGGAAGGCGACGTCAGGAGCTGTGGTGTCGAGGAGGTTCCAGAGTTCGATGGCGTGTCTGTGGACGGAGCGGGTGTTGAGGAGGATGCACTTCAGGTGGATGCTGCTGTTGTTCGGCTTGGTGGGTGCTGGTGTAGTGCAGGTCCGGATGCAGGTGAAGTTGCAGGCGTGGCAGCTGAAGGGTCCGTGGGTTTGTCTCGGGGTGGCTCGGTAGCAACCCGGGATTCGGCCGGTGTTGAGTGCGTTGAGGGTTGCGGCGTCGTAGGTCCGGCGGGTGGGCTGGGGTCTGCGGGGGCCAGGGGTCCTGGCGCTGGGCGCGGTCCAGGCGCGGACGGGTGTAGACGGGCTTACCTTTGGCGCACCTTCGGCGCTCAATCGGTGCTCCCGCTGCGCGCGTCCGCTGCGCGGTCGCTCTGGGGGCGTCATAAGAGGGGAGCCGGGAGGGAGGGTGTGCGGGGAGGCGGGGAGCGCGGGAACCAATCGGCGGGCGGGGGGGCGGGGTCTTGCAGTAATCCGGCGGGAAAAACCTGGGGGCTCAGCGGCGGTCCTGCGGCGGCTGGGGCGTCGTGCAGATCATGGCACAGGCAGCAGGTAGGAGGAGCAGGCAGGGGGTGTGGGGGCGACCAGGCCAAGGGCGCAGTGGTCGCTCCTGTGCAGCGCTGTGGGTCCCCTTAAGAGGGGAGCCGGGAGGGAGGGTGTGCGGATCTCTGGGGATAGAGGTGACGGATGCCCTAAACGTAACGCAGAGAAACAGGGCTTCCTACACTTGGCCTGGGACTGCCCTTTGGTCAGGCGTTTCTGGGTGGGGGTGGTGGAGCGCATAGTCACAGCTACAGGCCTTCGGATGGCAATCGACCCCCTGCATTGTCTGCTTGCCATAGTCCCCAAACCCAAGAAAAATAAACTTTTACAATTAATGTTGGTGTTAGCCAGACGCAGGATGGCGATTGCTTGGATGGGGCAGAGGGCTCCGGAGGTGCCCATTTGGCTCAGAAATGTACGGGAGTGGTCCCTGGCTGAGGAAACTCACATGCAACTTACTTGGAGGGATAAGAAGCTGCAGGACGACTTACTGGCCTTGCGAGTCATGTGTGCATCAGGGCTAGCAGAACAGGAGCTTTCCTCCCATGACGCGCCTGACAGTGGGGGCATTGGGTTGAATACGCCAGTTGGGTCTGGGTCTGACGGGGAGCGAGGGGGTGGCCCCTAGAGATATTTGCCATCCGCAGAAGTGCTGTGCTTGGTTCCTGTCTCACGATGTTTAAATTGTCTACTATTGTGTTCCTTCCCCATGAGTCCGTTCCCCCCTGATGCTGCCTGTAGTCCTAAGTGCCGATAATGAGGTTGTCGATCTGTTTACATACACTGATATGATGCCAGTTGGGTGTTCTTGTTTATGTTGTGTAATCTGAAAAAAAAATTATTTAAAAAAAAGATTCAAGGCCTGCACTGAGGATGTGTCGCACAGTGCAGTTCTGAAGAAGCTGCGGAGGGGATGCAGGTCTTGGCGACTGTTCCGATCAATGCAGCAGCAGCAATGCGTCAGTTTTGCTCAAGGATGCGCTGTGCAGCAGAGGAGATGCGTCGGTCTATCTGCATCCACAGAGGCAGGCAGAGCACATTAAGTCCACTGTCGGGGTCCAGGACTAGGTGGCATCTCTTGGCAGAGTCGATGTACAGGTGCAAGATTGTTGAAAGCATGTTGTGTCTCCCAGGCTAACCTTAAGAGTCACTCTGGGATGGTGGGTTCAAGAGATGCAGGCCCAGTCCTCCTAACCCAGGAAGAAGTGTACTGAAGTCCAATATTTCTCATGGTGACCTTCCTCTGGAAGGTGGAAGAAGCTTCTAGAAGTTCTCTCTGAAGTTCACAGGCTTCCTGCTTTCCTTGTCCTGGCTCCAGACTAACTACAGAGGGGGATGCAGCCCTTTGTGTGGAGAGGACACAGCTTATTTGATGTAAGTGGTGCTGTACCCAGCTGTTCCCTCCCATTCTGCCATTGATGGCCCATCCAGGCACAACTAAGCTCTCTATTGTGTGCGGATGTCTAAGAGCAATACACAAAGCCCAACTGTTAACTACTCCCAGTCGTGTGACCCAGAGACAGGCTATAGGCACTATATGACTAAGGCAGGAAAATGCCAATTTTATAAAAGTGGCAGTTTCAAAATTGTATTTTAAAATCCAGTTTCTCCATAAGTTAGGTTTTTTCATAACAATTCCAAAGACACCAACCATGAATGGGTTACCTGCTCCTATTTGGAAATTACTGCTTATTAACTCCAATGTTACCCTACAGGCATTGCAGTGGAGAAAATCAAATTTGAGAGTTTTTGTCTACCAGGACATGCAAAACTTAAAATTACATTCCCAATTTTATAATACATTGCACCCTTCCCTGTGGACTGTTTAGGGCCTGCTCTAGGGGTGACTTACATGTATTAAAAAGGCAGGTTTGGGCCTGGCAAAAGGTTTATTTCAACCTTACAGTCTTTTTCTCTTATCTGTATTCATTCACAGCACCCATAATATTACCATTTGCCACCAATTGGGACCCCAATAGTCAATAATGTGAAACAATACTCTAAAACAACTGATTTGCAAAAATAGACAAATTAATTTTAATAAAATTACATTTCATGTATATCGTACAGTGATTAAAAAACCTCTTATGGACAAATTTGTAATGTACACACATAATTAAAAAACACAGATATGTTAACAATAACGAATAAAAAACAAGAGAGCAGAAACAGCAGCAAGATCATAAAAACATCCTCATTTTCGTTACTCCACATGAAATTCAATATAATATCGCAAGAGTGTCCATGAATCGTATCATCAATTCGACACCCAGTCAAATCCTTGGATGTAACACCATATAGTGCGTCGACACGTTTCGGTGGCGTTTATATTATTATGGGCCACCTTCTTCAGGACAATGTCAATCAGAATAGAACGAGACACAAATAATAATACACACCCCGCAGTGAGGTCCAAAAATAGATACAGCTAAATGTGATAAACTGACATGCACAGTCAGTGGTGAGACACACTGACCTATTAGCAGACAGACAAGCCAAGAATGGAAGATCATTTTCGGACAGACATGATAGAGGAGTACATAGCCATCACATTTGTACAGCCCATTCATCACAGAGTGCACCTGCTTGGATCTTTAACTCCTTAGCTGCTGCGGCTTCCCCCACCCCTTTGCAAAGTCACAGCCCTATTTCTGATTTTCGGGGCATTTTGGACGTACGCCTTCATAACTTTGTTACATAAAAGGTGTCCCGGCCAAATGTGGGTACTTTTTCCAATATGTTGGTGAATCTAAAGGTACCCCAGGGTTTGTGGATTCCCCTGAAAAGAACCGAGATAATAGCCAACATTTAAAAAAATGTGTTTTGTTTTTGGAAAAATGGGGGGAAAGAGTGCTGCCCAGGGAGAACCATGGCTTCTTTTCTAAAAATAATTCCGCAATGGTGATGGGGGGCCATTTAATGTTGCTGGGCCGCAGATGCAGCAGATTCATGTGGATATGGATGACAGGGCGCCTACTAGCGCAATCCCTTTGTTGCTTCCCTTGTTCAAGCATGAGTTGCCTGGCTTGCTTCTCTGAAAACTTTTATTTGTGTTCTTTTCTCATGCTTCTTTTAGCTTTTTAACTCACGTTTGTTTGCCAGTAGGGCGGTGCCTAGAGAGCCAGGTGCCGACCCAGGAGTTGCTGGCCTCTTTTAGTCTATCTTACCCATAACTCCCCCACTTTTTTTGCCTTGTTTTCAGCGTTGCCAGGCAACCTCTTGGCCGCACCATGTCGGGTGGCTCTTTATGCCTCTGGGTCAGGTGTACGGATCGATGCCTGCGATGATTTGATTGACAGAGTGCCTGCTAGTCGAGGCTGCTTTAACTCCTGTGTTGTTTTCCTTGTATATGCACGAGATGCCTGGCTCCCTTCCTAAGTGCCTTACTGCGTCTCTCAACAGTTGTATCTATTTGTTTTCCTTTCTCCTGCTTCTTATAGCTTGGTATTTTAACGTGCTTTTGTTTGGCGTGGCTGCAGGAGCAGTGCCTCCGGCCGCCAGGCGCTGACGTAGGGAGTTGCTGGGTTCCATTAGCTTTTCTTTTTTCCCACCTGCGCTCTTGCCTGGCCAAATGCTTTCAGCGTTGTCAGGAAATCTCTTGCCCATGCCCACTGGCACGGTGTTGGGCTTCCATTAAATTCTCCAGGGTGCAGAGAAACGCCGAAGATGCCCCTAAGCCAAGTCCTTCTCCATCCCATCCTTGTACAATACCAGCTATGCTGCCCTCACAAGATCACCAGCATCCTAAGGCAAGCAGTTGGTGACTTTGCTACTTTTGAAGCAGTTAATTTGCCCTCAACCCTGTAGTAAATGCCCCTCTTACTACAGCCGCCCCTCCACCACCTCCAGTCTTATGGCTGACACACTGAGCTCACCCATACTTCTTTCTCGCCTCCCAAAGCCTCCCCCATTCCTTACCACCCCTTCTTCCTTGTTGGCCCACTCCTAAGGGGCGTTGTCACCTGTCACCCATTAAGTCTGCATTCATTATTGCTCGCTCACTCTGTAAACACGTCATTGAGGGACATGACATTTTAGTCTGGTCTGTGCACATTCGGACATTCCTGTCTTCATCAGCATCATCAAAATACTTTATTCGGTATTTTCCAACCATAAAAAATACAAGACAAATAAACATATAAATATGCAATTCACAAAGTTAAAAGTGCAGAGTTAAAAAATATAAAATCATATAAAACTTTATGACCAATATCTTCACATGTTACAGGTTCAGCACAGTTGTAGTGTATAAAAAGTGGAAATTTAAATACGGAGCTCTATTCCATCCAAAGTTTAGGGAATAAGATTTTAGACCAGCGCTTTAGATATAAATAATGCACCAACTCCATTGTAAATATTTGGACACTGCACAAACAATTGCCTGGTTGCACAGCAGTCAAAGAGCCTCCAGGTGCTGTCTGCATCCCAACTTCTTGCATATAAGGATAATCCAAAATTTTCTAGGGCACACATATGATGGACAAAAGAGCGCAAGGGATTCCTCTGACCGCTGGCATTATCGACATGTAGCGCTCACAGCACCACCTGGGTTCCATTTCGCTTGGATCGCCTTAATGGCAGAGTACCATATCAAATTTTAAGACATATGTTCTTTGCAGCTATGGGAGTTGTCAGTCAGTCAATAAAACTTTATTTGGTTTGTTACAACCATAAAAGTATACACTTTACATATTATAAACCTTTATCAAAACACATATCATAATATATTGTTAAAAACTGAAGCAGCTCCTAATCTTTGCACAAAAAGTAACCCAGCTACTTTAAGTGCTGATCCGATTTCTTCTTAAAAATATTAAAATCCACAATATCCAGAGAGCCCAGGTGGCGGTTGGGCCTGGAGGCATTTGGGGGAGCAAGCGGCCTTGTTCCTGGCAGATATGGACAGGGCATTTGACTCCCTGAGCTGGATGTACCTGTTCGCACTGTTGGGCCGCCTGAACCTAGGCCCGCGGTTTCTGGCCTACATTCGGCTGCTGTACACAGATCTCACAGCAGCGGTGCGAGTAGGTGGATGCGTATCCCGCCCCTTTCCGATCCGACGCGGGACGCGGCAGGGTTGCCCCCTCTCCCCATACTTATTTGCTCTCGCAACTGAGTCCCTGGCTGCATGGGTGCGTATAGACGCCCAACTTAAAGGCTTATTGTGTTCGGCGGACCATACCGATAGGATTGCGCTCTACGCCGACGACGTCTTGTTCTTCCTTACGGACCTTGATAGGTCCGGGCTGCGCCTCCTGCGCATTCTGCAAATCCATGGTGAGACGTCCGGTCTATATATGAACCCGAGTAAATCCACGCTGTGGCTGCTGGGAGGCCACCAGGCGGTCGGAGACTGGGCGACGGGACTCCAGCTGGCCTTTGACGGGGTGAAGTACTTGGGAGTGTTCTTGTCGGAAGACGTGACACTCTCGTATGAACGTAACCTTGCTCCGGTTTGGGACCGTACGCGAGAAGACATGAAATCTGGTCTAAAATGCCTTTGACGATCATGGGTAGATCCGCTATCTTCAAGATGGTATATATATATATATATGTGGTGATGGTGCATTGTCGTCATCCCAAGTTTCAGCAAAACCAGCGCCCGACAGGTTGAAGCTATGCGGGGACTCGAGGGGTTGTGATGCCTGAATACTCACCTCACCATGCGTGCCCAAATTCACCTATGCCTGCAGACACCAAGATTTAACTTTTTGTTTCCCCCATCACGCTACACCAGGCACACAGGATTCTGGGAGTTGGAGTTCCATACTGAACCCGACCCAGCGGATGATCACATGAGCGGGGGCGGAGCCAGAAGTGAACTGTATTAAGATTGACGACTCTCAATCGGGGCACAACGGACATGAGGCACAGCGGCCAGGGGCGTCTGAGGAAGGATTTCAATCCGAAATGCATTATGCCCGGCTGTAAGGAACTTCAATAAAGAACCCCACCTGTATTTCCCTGCCTGGGATTCTTTCCTTTCATTTTGTTGGAGGGTGTTCGTGGATATATATATATATATATATATATATATATATATATATATATATATATATATATATATATATATATATATATATATATATATATATATATATTAGAACAACACGAAAGCCAATGCTGAGAGAAACTTTTGAACCAAAAAGGGGGGGATTTGAAGAAAGCAAAACCACCTGCTTGATTTCTTTAGCAACGTTTCGAACCCCCCTAACAAGTGGGGTTCGAAACGCGTCGACCACTCTACCCCGTATCTGGTCTTTATTTGCTGTGTTAAGGACTGAGTACCTTCGCTAACTTTGAGAGAAAGACTTGTCCCGGTGTAAATACACAAAAAAGACTTTGAAAATTGCATCACCCAAAGGGATTCTTTCCAATTTATTTTTGACCAATACGTGGTTCCATTTGTTTCTCTTGGTTTGTTGATCATGTTAGTATGTGAATGAATGTTTGTGTATGATTGGACGGCCATGTATGACTGAATGCTTGAAATACTTATGTTTTTCTTTCTTTTTTTCATTGTAATATTTATTGTATATATGAAATTGTTGGCTTCTCCTTGCACTAAGAAATTGTGTATCAAACAAAGTAAAAAATAATTGCAAGAGAATAAATCTTGATACGTTGCTAAAGAAATCAAGCAGGTGGTTTTGCTTTCTTCAAATCCCCCCCTTTTTGGTTCAAAAGTTTCTCTCAGCATTGGCTTTCGTGTTGTTCTAATAGTTAATTTTTGGCTCAGCCTCGCTGAGTTAGGAGTCAAGACCCTGTGTTGTTTTTTCATCTTCAAGATGGTGGCATTTCCACGCCTGCTTTATCAACTCCAGAACTATCCCCTTTTGATTCCGCCCAGTTGGTTCCGACGCCTGAACTCGGCGTTGAATGGGTTTCTGTGGGCTGGCGGTGCAGTGCGTGTGGCCCTGCGAACCTGTTTCTTGTCAACGTGCACCGGGGGACTGGCCACGTCGGATGTGCTCTCCTATTACCAGGCATCTCACCTGCTGGTGCTGAACGAGTCCTAGGGCCAACAAAAACAAATTCAACAAAAGGTGGAGAGTAAAAGCAAAAAGGTTGTAGGTGACCCTGCGTAGATGGCCAGGTCCAACTCACACTTAATGAGTCGGCGCTCTGATTTGCTGTGACCCTTGACCCTGTTCGCAGGGCCGGTCGCTTCACTCACCGCACGGCCCCCGTGTGCCCTGGTCACCGCTGCTGCCGCATCTCTCGCCGCCTCTCCTGCTGACCTTCCAAGCCACCCTCCTGTGCCTCCGTGCCCTCTGCTTGGGCCACTCCGTATATTTTATTTTTGTTATTGTTGGGCCTCTGTCCTCGAGGCTCGCCCCCTCGCCGCTTCTCCCCCGTGTTTGCTTCTCGCTCTTTGTCTCCCCCTGCCACCCGCCGCTGCTCCCCTGCGGCCCGCCCCCTTTTCTCTTCTCCCGATCCCGCTCCCCATTCGCCGCCCCGCTCATGCTTCCCAGCTGCTCCTCCTTCCCACTTCGCCATATATGGCGGGGACCGCGCGTACGCGCAGCGGGCGCACCAAAGGCAAGCCCGTCCACGCCTGGACCGCGCCCAGCGCCAGAACCCCTGGACCCCGCCGGAACCAGCCCACCCGACAGAGTTACGACGCCACCACCCTCCTCGCACTCAACACCGGCCGACAGCCAGCCTGCTACCGAGCCACCCTGAAACGCACCCACGGAGCGTTCACTTGCCACGCCTGCAAGTTCACCTGCCTCCGGACCAGCACCGCACCCGCCAGTTCAGGCACCTGCAACAACCACCTCAAGTGCATCCTGCTCAACACCCGCTCCGTCCACAAACATGCCATCGAACTCTGGGACCTCCTTGGTTCCACAGCGCCGGACATCGCATTCCTCACGAAACCTGGATGAACGCCTCCTCAGCCCCCAACATCGCCATAGCCATCCCGGACGGCTACAAGATCATCCGGAAGGACCGCGTCAACCAAGCCGGAGGGGGCATCACCATTGTCCACAGAAACACCATCCGCATCACGACCGACAACAACGACGCCATCACCACGGCTGAGCACCTCCACTTCAAGATACACACCGACCCCAAGACCACCCTCAAAGGTACCCTCATCTACAGACCCCCGGGACCACGCACCCACTTCAGCGAAGCCATCGCAGACTTCATCAGCCCGCTCGCTCTTGCCTCCGCTGACTACATCCTCCTAGGGGACCTCAACTTCCACCTGGAGAACAACAAGGACAACAACACCACCTCCCTGCTAGACAGCCTCGCCAACCTCGGGCTCAAGCAACTGGTCAACACCCCCACCCACCGAGCCGGCCACACGCTAGACCCAGTCTTCTCCTCCAGCAACCATGTCTCCTTCAACCACGCCACCGAACTCCACTGGACCGATCACAGCTGCGTCCATTTCAACTTCAGGAAAACAACTACCCACCACCGACCGCAACAAGCCCCCCGAAGATGCTGGAGCAAGATCACCACCGACCAGCTCACCACCTCCCTGAGCCAAAACCCACCCACCAACTCCACGGACCCCAACAACGCAGCCCGCAACCTCACACAGTGGATCACTAACTGCGCCAATGCCCTCGCACCACTCAAGAACCCCCCAAGCAACCCTGACAGCAAAAAAACCTCTTGGTTCATCAACAAGCTCAAAGACTCCAAGAGATCCTGCCGTGCACTCGAGAAAGCCTGGCGCCACGACCAATCAGCGGAAAACATGACATCCCTCAAGAACGCCATCCGCGAACACCACCAGCTGATTCGCTCCACCAAAAGGTCATCCTTCAAAGAACAGCTGGACAACAACGTCCACAACAGCAAGGAACTCTTCATCATCGTGAAAGAGCTCTCCAACCCCAACACCAGCAACAACGACATCACGCCATCACAAGACCTCTGCAACTCCCTCGCCACGTTCTTCCACCGCAAGATCGTCGATATACACGACAGCTTCGGCCCTCTGACCACAGACCCTACCACCGAACCAGCGCCCCCGACCACCACCCTCCGCACATGGACCCCCGTCAGCACGGAAGACACCACCCACACGATGAACACCATCCACTCCGGCTCCCCAACCGACCCCTGTCCAAACCACATCTTCAACAAAGCGGACTTCATCATCGCACCTAAGCTCCGGGACATCATCAACAACTTCTTCGCATCCGCCACCTTTCCGGAGAGCTGGAAGCACGCGGAGATCAATGCCCTCCTGAAGAAACCCACTGCAGACCCCACCGACCTCAAGAACTTCCGCCCCATCTCGCTCCTCCCCTTCCCCCGCAAAAGTCATCGAGAAAACCGTAAAAAAGCTTCTGACCGCCTTCCTCAAGACGAACAGCTCCCTCGACCCATCACAGTCTGGATTCCGAGCAAACTACAGCACCGAGACCGCCCTCATCGCAGCCACCGACGACATCAGGATCCTGCTGGACAACGGGGAAACCGCCGCCCTCATCCTCCTCGACCTATAGGCTGCTTTCGAGATGGTCTGCCACCGCACCCTGACAACCCGCCTCCACCACGCCGGAATCCAAGAAGAGGCCCTGGAATGGATCACCTCCTTCCTCTCCGACAGAACCCAAAGAGTCCGTCTCCCACCCTTCCCCGCAGCAGCCACCAAGATCATCTGCGGCGTACCCCAAGGCTCCTCGCTCAGCCCCACCCTCTTCAATGTCTACATGAGCCCCCTCGCAGCCATCGCACGCAAGCACAACCTCAACATCATCTCCTATGCCGACGATACCCAACTGATTCTCTCCCTCACCAACGACCCCGCCACCGCCAAGGCCAGCTTCCAGGAAGTAATGAAAGACGTCGCAGAATGGATGAAGCTCAGCCGGCTGAAATTGAACTCAGACAAGACGGAAGTCCTCATCCTCCGCCCATCCATCTCCGCCTGGGACGACTCCTGGTGGCCCCTGACTCTGGGCACCCCCCCACCAAGCCCACGGACAACGAACGCAACCTGGGTTTCATCCTCGACTCCTCCCTCACGATGACCAAGCAAGTCAACGCCGTCACATCTTCCTGCTTCAACACCCTCCGCATGCTCCGAAAGATCTTCCGCTTGATCCCCCCTGGAACCAGGAAGACTGTCACCCAGGCCCTCATCACCAGCCGGCTGGACTATGGGAACGCTCTATACGCAGGGACCACTACCAAACTTCAGAAAAGACTCCAGCGCATACAAAACGCATCTGCACGACTCGTCCTGGACATCCCCTGACACAGCCACATCTCCGCCCACCTGAGAGACCTGCACTGGCTCCCCGTCAGCAAGAGGATCACGTTCAGACTCCTCACCCACGCACATAAAGCTCTCCACAACATGGGTCCCGAATACCTCAACAACCGCCTCTCGTTCTACACACCTACCCGCCAGCTCCGCTCCGCCAGCCGCGCCCTCGCCGCCGTTCCAAGTATCCGCAGAACCACCACCGGAGGAAGATCCTTCACCTACCTAGCGGCCAAGACGTGGAACACCCTCCCCACCCACCTACGACTGACCCAGGACCATCTCGCCTTCAGGAAGCACCTCAAGACCTGGCTTTTCGAGCAGTAGCGGACCCCCCTCCCCTCCAAGCGCCTTGACACCCTCGCGGGTTAGTAGTGCGCTCTATAAATTTCGTGATTGATTGATTGCTGTGAATGTAATATATTTGACCATACCACAATGATTCTGCAGTTTTACTAATTTCATATGGAAAAATAATGTATAAAAACACTTGAATTTGGGGGAGACCCAGAGCTTTCCTGAAGGCAGTAGGGATGCTGTTAGTTCCTCACATAATTATGCTGCCCAATTTGGACTTAAAATATTTTCGAGTTTACACTTCTCTGTAAGCTCATTTTGCGGACAGTCTTTATGGCATTCATTCTGTACCGCATTTTCGATGAAGTTTGGTATTAAATCCTTGAAACTATTTAGCGGACCTAGAACTCAATTATTGAGCGCCCATATACTTAATTGACTATATTTCTGATATTTTTGATGTTCTGACAGGTGCCTCATGAAACTGAAGTTTAACACTGTCCTTAAGTCATCAAATGTTGCGGGTTCTGTTGAGATACATTTTGGAAATGTCAAATTTGCAGAGTCATCTGCACCCGCATTAATTCAAACATTACACATGTCACATATATAATGTCCAGTCAGTGGCGAAAAGCACCATAGTTGGGTTATCTAGAGATGGAGGCAGTTAATGTGGTCTGAATACAACCCAAATAGTCTTTAATTTATTCTCATCTTTTAAAACCAAAAAGGAGAATCTCCAAGTCCCTATCATGAGACCTCAATATCTGCCAGTTATACATAATGGTTCGTTTGAGTTTCATACTTGAGGGATTGACTTGATTAACAAATGTGATTCTACATGGAGGACGGGTTTTACTTGTGCTCATCTGTAAGTTGGACAAGCAGCGCCACCATGTGGCAGACTGCCGTAAGTGGGGTGCCAGGTGGCACCGAAGACCACCAGCTTGCACTGCTCTAACCACATTCCAGTCGTTCTGGATGTTTGTCGACCGTGCATCGTCAGAAATTCACCATATTCAAATTAAATGTTGTCCTGCTCAAATAGGAAAAGCTACCAAAAACTGGCAGGCCAGAGCCCTCTGAATGGGTTCGGATTAGTTAGGGCAGATATAATGCACTTTCATTTTCCAATCCGCCCCACAGTTCAGTAGTGCCACATATACTAATTGATGTGGCCTACGGGGGAACATGTCTTAAGTCTGTTCAGGGAAATTATATAAAATAATCCCGACACAGTGGTTAACAGTGGGAATAAATGAAGCGAAGGTATTGAAAAAGTGACAACAAACAAGGGAATGTGCATATAAGTAGAAGGTGTAAGGAAGTTCAAACACTTAAATCGACCTTCAGGACCATCACTTAAAATTATGATTGAAACTTTCCAAACTGGGAAAAATACAACTCTCAGAGAACCAACTTTTCTATATGACATATGATTGTTCTATAAAAACAAAATCAGAAGTGGCTAGAGGCCTCTAACTTAGCTGAGGAGTTATCAAGCAAACAGGATTACTTTTACAAGCAAGTAGGTCTATTGCTTCTTAAGACACAACACAAAACCCACAGCAGCAAACCACAAAACTGAAAAATGTGTTATTTCTACTGGCCAAAATGAGCACGGAAATTAATTTTAATTCAATCAGAAATCCTGGATTTGGAAGGACATACAAACCTATGCATCTGGGGTGCTAGGAAGATAACAGAAAAGTTCATCAAGAGGGCAACATACTGCTAAATGGTCTGCTTCAATTACAGAACACCATAAGAGAAAGCGGGAAAGGGGGAGCAATGTTGTGGTGCAACAAGAGCAGGGCTTAATTTGAGCCAGTTGTTTCCGGTGCTCGGCACCTGCACTTAATTGTCAGCACCAGCTCTAGTAAAGGCCACCACATGGTGGCGCTGTCTGAGATGTGCACAACAACCGTGTTTATTAAGTCAAATGGCATTGAAAATTAATAATACCAGCCTCTCAAGCCATTATTATAGCTTTCTGCGGCCAGAAATTGTCTGAATTTTCACACTTGTAGGAGTGCGATGGTAGGGTGTTATGTTGATAGTGTCATTGGCAGCACTTGCATGGGCAATGGTGGTGCAGGTGCAGGCTGCAGTGGTCTTCCGAGAAGGCCTTCCCTGGGCGCTACATTTTTTTTTAAATTAGGCACTGAACAAGAGGGGGAAGTTAGGAAAATTCAAATATAAGACACATAAGAATTTCAACAAGTTAAAGCTTTACTGAACGAACATACAAATGAAATATACCATAGGAAATTAAGTAGTCGATCTATAGATTCATGTCCAGAAAAATACACAGTCAATCAGAATAGAACGAGACTCAAATAGAAATACACCCCCACGCAGTGAGGTCCAAAAATAGATTCAGCTAAATGTGATAAACTGACATGCACAGTCAGTGGTGTGACACACTGACATATTAGCAGACAGACAAGCCAAGAATGGAAGATCATTTTTCGGACAGACACGATAGAGGAGTACATAGCCATCCCATTTGTACAGCCCATTCATCACAGAGTGCACCTGTGTGGATCTTTAACTCCTTAGCTGCTGCGGCTTCCCTCACCCCATTGCAAAGGCAGAGCCCTTTTTCTGATTTTCGGGGCATTTTGAACGTACACCTTCATAACTTTGTTACATAAAAGGTGTCCCGGCCAAATGTGGGCACTTTTTCCAATATGTTGGTGATTCTAAAGGTACCCCAGGGTTTGTGGATTCCCCTGAAAAGAACCGAGATAATAGCCAACATTTAAAAAAATGTGTTTCTTTTCTAAAAATAATTCCGCAATGGTGTTGGGGGGCCATTTAATGATGCTGGGCCGCAGATGCACACAGTCTGCCATAGCACCCTTCTACAGCGACTCAGAAACGTAGGAATCCAAGGAAAAGCACTGGATTGGCTCACTTCGTTCCTCACCGGAAGAACCCAGAGAGTCCGCCTCCCACCATTCAAGTCAGAGGCCTCTGAAGTCATCTGCGGCGTGCCACAAGGATCGTCACTCAGCCCCACCCTCTTCAACGTATACATGAGCCCCCTTGCGGCCATCGCTCGCCAACACAATCTCAACATCATCTCCTACGCAGATGACACTCAACTGATCCTATCACTCACCAGGGACCCTAACACCGCCAAAACAAACTTACACGAAGGAATGAAAGAAGTAGCCGAGTGGATGAAGCACAGCCGTCTGAAACTGAACTCAGACAAAACAGAAGTCCTCATCTTAGGCACCTCCCCCTCCGCCTGGGATGACTCCTGGTGGCCAGAAGCCCTTGGAAAAGCGCCCATCCCGACGGACCACGCACGGAACCTGGGCGTCATCTTGGACTCCTCACTCTCGATGACCAGACAAGTCAACGCCGTTTCATCATCCTGCTTCAACATTCTTCGCATGCTCAAAAAAACATTTCGCTGGATCCCCACCGAAACTAGAAAAATGGTCACCCACACACTGGTTACTAGCCGCCTGGACTATGGAAACACACTATACGCCGGCACCACCGCAAAACTCCAGAAAAAACTCCAACGCATCCAGAACGCTACAGCCAGGCTCATACTAGACATCCCGCGTAAAGAACACATCACTGGTCACCTGAAAAACCTCCACTGGCTCCCCGTAAATAAGAGGATTACCTTCCGCCTCCTAACCCACGCACACAAAGCACTTTACGAACTTGGACCCGAATGCCTCAACATGCGACTGTCCTTCTACACCCCCTCCCGTCAGCTACGATCCTCCAACCTAGCCTTTGCCACTGTACCTCGCATCAACAAAACCACCATGCGAGGTAGATCCTTCTCCTACCTGGCAGCTAAAACCTGGAACTCACTTCCCACTCACCTTCGCCTTACTCAGAACCACCTAGCATTCAGAAAACAACTTAAAACTTGGATATTCGACAAATAATTCCCCCCCTCCTCGAGCGCCTTGAGACCCTATGGGTATGTAGCGCGCTATATAAATCTCTTGACTTGACTTGACTTGACATTCATGTGGATATGGATGACAGGGCGCCTACTAGCCCAATCCCTTTGTTGGTTCCCTTGTACAAGCATGAGTTGCCTAGCTTGCTTCTCTGAACACTTTTATTTGTGTTCTTTTCTCATGCTTCTTTTAGCTTTTTAACTCACGTTTGTTTGCCAGTAGGGCGGTGCCTAGGGAGCCAGGTGCCGACCCAGGAGTTGCTGGCCTCTTTTAGTCTATCTTACCCATAACCTCCCCACTTTTTTTGCCTTGTTTTCAGCGTTGCCCGGCAACCTCTTGGCCGCACCTTGTCGGGTGGCTCTTTATGCCTCTGGGTCAGGTGTACGGATCGATGCGCTGCGATGATTTGATTGACAGAGTGCCTGCTAGTCGAGGCTGCTTTAACTCCTGTGTTGTTTTCCGTGCATATGCACGAGATGCCTGGCTCCCTTCCTAAGTGCCTTACTGCGTCTCTCAACAGTTGTATCTATTTGTTTTCCTTTCTCCTGCTTCTTTTAGCTTGGTATTTTAACGTGCTTTTGTTTGGCTTGGCTGCAGGAGCAGTGCCTCAGGCCGCCAGGCGCTGACGTAGGGAGTTGCTGGGTTCCATTAGCTTTTCTTTTTTCCCACCTGCGCTCTTGCCTGGCCAAATGCTTTCAGCGTTGTCAGGAAATCTCTTGCCCATGCCCACTGGCACGGTGTTGGGCTTCCATTAAATTCTGCTGGGTGCAGAGAAACGCCGAAGATGCACCTAAGCCAAGTCCTTCTGCACCCCATCCTCGCACAATACAAGCTACTGCCCTTACAAGATCACCAGCATCCTAAGGCAAGCAGCTTGTGGCGTTGCTACTTTTGCAACAGTTAGTTACTTTGCTCTCAACCCTGTAGTAAATGCCCCTCTTACTACTACCGCCCCTCCACCCACCTCCATTCGTATGGCTGACACACTGAGCTCACCCATACTTCTTTCTCGCCTCCCAAAGCCTCCCCCATTCCTTACCACCCCTTCTTCCTTGTTGGCCCACTCCTAAGGGGCGTTGTCACCTGTCACCCATTAAGTCTGCAATCATTATTGCTCGCTCACTCTGTAAACACGTCATTGAGGGACATGACATTTTAGTCTGTGCACATTCGGACATTCCTGTCTTCATCAGCATCATCTAAATACTTTATTCGGTATTTTCCAACCATAAAAAGTACAAGACAAATAAACATATAAATATGCAATTCACAAAGTTAAAAGTGCAGAGTTAAAAATATAAAATTATATAAAACTTTATGACCAATATCTTCACATATTACAGGTTCAGCACAGTTGTAGTGCATAAAAAGTGGAAATTTAAATACGGCGCTCTATTTCATCCAAAGTTTAGGGAATAAGATTTTAGACCAGCGCTTTAGATATAAATAATGCACCAACTTCATTGTAAATGTTTGGACACTGCACAAACAATTGCCTGGTTGCACAGCAGTCAAAGAGCCTCCAGGTGCTGTCTGCATCCCAACTTCTTGCATATAGGGATAATCCAAAATTTTCTAGGGCACACTTATGATGGACAGTAGAGCGCAAGGGATTCCTCTGACCGCTGGCATTATCTACATGTAGTGCTCACAGCACCACCTGGGTTCCATTTCGCTTGGATCGCCTTAATGGCAGAGTACAATATCACATTTTAAGATATATGTTCTTTGCAGCTATGGGAGTTGTCAGTCAGTCAATAAATCTTTATTTGGTTTGTTACAACCATAAAAGTATACACTTTACATATTATAAACCTTTATCAAAACACATATCATAATATATTGTTAAAACCTGAAGCAGCTCCTAATCTTTGCACAAAAGGTAACCCAGCTACTTTAAATGCCGATCCGATTTCTTCTTAAAAATATTAAAATCACAGTGGTTTCAATCATATATATACAATCCTTCCAAAGTACACTACATTACTATTAACCTTTAAAATACACTCTCATTTTATGCTGAGTAACTGCTGCACCTGCTACTCTATACCCTGGAGAAACACCCTCATTTTACTCATAAATTTCCCTAAAGCACAGGCTGCATCTAACTCTAGGAGATTAGCAGCTTGCATCCAATTCATAATTCTATATTTTTTAAATATCGGGCATAAAATTTCTTTCCGTATATCCATAATCGACTACAGTCTATGGGAGTTATATTATCAAAAAAAGGCTCAAAGGCCAGATCAATCTTAAAGCCTAAAATCTATCAGCAACTGACCCCTCTGGGACATGCCTAAGTTCTTCAGCCTACATATACTCCCAAACAGCTTTCTTTAAGGATACCTTTGGACGGTGTTTAAGGGAAGGACAGGAGGAACAATTTTCACCCACGATAATCTTGTGTAACATGTTATTAATAAAGAAAAAATATTTGAAGTTACCAGCCCTGTCCTGGGTAGTTACATTCTGAAAGGAATGGTAGTAATCCTCAAGCACTACTGAATACTTAAGCCTGTGCCAAAAGGGAAGCGGTCTGATCGACATTAGCCTCAGATCACGTCTGAGTGGAATCAGTGGTGTATTATATATTTATTTGTTTGATCAATAACATGATAATTTACATCAGAACATTCACAATCAATATTAAATAAGATAAAAGTTTCATTGCATCCTAGATAAAATGATTTAAAAACAGGTTATCACATAACTCCAGCAATATTAACATTTTACAAAGAAAATATATTTTCACAAATATTTAAAAAGCGGGAATTCCATATTAAAAAAAGTCTATATTTTAAGAATTCAGTGGATCAGAGCCCCAGTAATCCACTGCTGCCCCCATGACTGAGTAGTTTACATGTTCATTTTACTTTCCCAGATTCATAATTTATTACTTTTAGCCTCATCCACCAAGCATAAAGCAAGAATCTTGAGATTATGAATACTTACCACCTTGTAGTAACCGTCCTAACGATACGTAAAGTGTTAGAAGAACGTCCAAAAAAAAAGCAGACGGCTAGCAGGGATTAACCAATTTTTCCGGTGGTTTGCATAAGAACAAAAAAAAAGAAAATGTTCAAGGGTCTCAGGAAGGGAATGACAGGTCAGACACAGTGAGGTTACGGTAGCATTGACCCAGGAACTTTTCCTAGAGTTTAAAGGGAGTACCCCGTACCTGAATTGAATGTAAAGTGCTCTTGGCTGCGGAGGTTCAATATCATCCTTATATATTTCAAAACCTAACCAGCCTTTTACATTTATAAAGGTAGAGGTTAAAGTGCCATGTGCACAAACATCAATACATTGATTATCCACGTACTCCCAAAACCTTTTTTTGAGGAGGGGGACCATTTTTTTCTTGATGGACCCGGGTCTTCCCACATGTGCCCCAGCCCCAGTTTAAAAAGCCATCCTTAACTCTACTGACCCAAACGAGACAGCCTGTTTGTTTTTGTAAGACTAAAAGCTCTTCCGCGGCCTCCTTCACTGGGACCTGTGTGCTACTGGTCCATAGCCTAACACAGAACAAGAGGGCCTTGAGAATGGCAAAGTTGTTAATGGGTCTAAGACCACGGTTAAGTCTAGCGGCAAGAGAGGGGTGTTCCCTGGTAAGTTGAGGATTGCCCTTATAAATGTATTCTCAGCTGAAACTATCTGCTTTAGGTTCTCCAGCCCCCATAGCTCGGCCCCATATAGTGCCGCTCCTTGACCCTTTGCCCTAAGTAATTCCATAATTGGAGCGGAGGGTCGGAAAGCCAGACCTGTTGGACCTCCATGCTATAGCACCGTCAACATGTTGGAGAGTTAAAACCCTTTTTTGAATTTGGGTTGTCCAGGCCAGTCCGTCACTGATTCGGACTCCTAAATAATCAAATACCTTAACCTGCTCCAGAGTTTGGGAGCCCAACCGCGGTTACCCTTATTAGATTTATAGGGGTAAAACGCAATATATTTTGTCTTTGAGCAGTACATTCCCAGACCCCTATCCTTACAGGTTTTTGCAAACTTATTTAAAATATTCTGGATCCCCTTTTGCGTCCTGGCTATAAGCAGCGTATCGTCTGCAAAGAGCAGGGAGTGCATAGGGCTTCCCGCTAATTTTGGAGGTGCACCTCCACAATCGTGCATTTCTCCTATTAACCCATTTATAAACAGGGTAAAAAGTGTTGGGGCGAGAACACAGCCCTCTTGTACTCCCTCACAGACAGAAATATTATTTGATAGGGTGCCATTCAGGTTCCACCTCCCTTTAGCGTAGTTGCCCTGATGCAGACGAATCAACATTTTGAGTAGGTAGGGGGCAGTCCTAAGTCTCTAAGGGCTGACCAGAGTTGAGTATGATCTATAGAATCGAAGGCCGTTTTTAGATCCACAAACACAACATACAAATGGCCCCCTCGAATGGTCATTTCCTTCCATATAAGCGTAATCAATCTAGAAACTTGATCCAAAGTGCTTGTGGAAGCTCTAAATCCTGCCTGCAGGTTTGATAAAATATTGTTCTCCTCAATCCAATCTTGGATCTGGGTTAAGATAATTTTACAAAAAATCTTTTGAGAAACATCTATAAGGCTGATAGGCCTATAATTTGCATGAGAAACCTTTCCCCCCTTTTTAAAAATTGGGAGGATTTCTGCGCCTTTCCAGTACGCCGGAATACCACCCCATTACAAAATGGCATTAAAAACCGTTTGAAGTAACGGTCTCCATATTGTAGGCTCTGCTTTGTACAGGTCTCAAGGAAGCTTGTCTAAGCCTGGAGCTTTCCCGTTCTGCAGAGAATTAATGGCACTGACAGTTTCCTCAATTGTGAAGGTAATCTCATCAGCATAAGGGGGATCAGTACAATTCATCAATAAGTTTAAGTGGACAACATCCAGTTTACCTGCATACAGGTGCATAAAGTTCTACTCCCAGACATGGGGTTGAATATAAAGGTCTGTTTCCATTTCCTGTTCGGGTGTCCCTTTCGAGAAGAGATGCAAGAATAATTGGCTGTCCTTCTGCCATGATGCTTCTACAAGTGAGCGCCAATTTTCTGACTCCCAATCCCTTTTACCCTTAGCTTGTGCCATTTTGTATAGTTTCCTGCTGTTTTAATATCTAGCCAAGATTCTTTCTTGATTGCCACAATTAGATCATCCTTTGCTTTTTTTGCAAACCTTGTTATACCACGGGTCAATACTCCATTAAAATAAGTTTGGATTGCACTGTTTATTAAAAAACGGTCTTGACATTAGAGTCAGTTGCTGGAAAGTGGCCATAATGCCAACTACACTAGCGACAGGGTTGCTCATATCAGGGAGGATCTGTACTACCTCAGAATAGATTTTTGGAAGGAGGTTGGCATCAGCCAAAATCTGCGGCCAATTCACTCTTTTGTTATTATTGGAGGTGATAACAGGGACCATTTTGTGCCGGGATTGTCCGTACAACATTGATTGGCCAGACAGCTTGAGTACCAGAATATTAGGGTCGCTGACCTCCTGATTTAATGCAACCATGTCTTTAACATTAGGCCATAGATCAAGGTCAACCCGAATGTAGTCAATCTGCTCTTGACTTGACTTAAACGTGTGGCAGGCTTTAGTGTTTCCAACGTGTCCGACCGTTATAGACTTGAACCCCGTGAGTGAGGGTAAATGTTAGTACCTGTTGCCCAGCTTTAGTACATTTCTTAATAGCTGTGGTCTGAAGTTTATCACCCCCTAGCTTGATCTTCTTCATACAATAACTCTTATATGTAGTTAACTGGTTCCAAAGTTAAATTAAAATCGCCAGCGGCTGTAAGTAAGTACTTTCCCTCATTTGTATCAAGGTAGTTTGTTAGTGTGGTTACTGTATCTGATGTCCTGTGGGGCTACTAAAGGGATTATAGATATTAAACAGCCTAAGGTGGGATATTTTCTTTCAGAGAATTCAGTTCTAGTCCAAGTATCTCCTCTGAGCCTATATTCAGCACCTTAATTTTGCAGACTAAAGAGGTTTTAGCTTAAATTAATAATCCACCTGCTGGACGGCCTGCTGGAGAATGCCTAACTTCTATGATATAGGTAGTGAAACCCACCCTGTATGCCTTCTAAACCGCCCAGATTTCCTGGAACAGACATAGATGACACCATTCTGGGTCATTTAACTTGGACCTTATACCGCAATGTTCCAAGATAATTTTCAAATCCTGAGCTTTTAACCGCGCACTCCTGACTTCACATCTTGATATACAATTTACTCTCTCTTGATCTAAATGTAGGGGCTGATGGCATATTTCAACTACTGGGACACAGAGTACCATTTCACTAATGGTATTAATTTTAATAAGATGTTCGAATTGGGTACCGGAGGTGCCTCAGGTTTCATCCGTGGATTGATAGTTACACTAGTTAGTCAATCAGGGTAATCCAGGTTGGTCAAGGGTTGGAATCTATTCCTCAGTTCCAGGAGAGGGAACTCCTGTCTCACATTAAGTTTCTTGGTCAATGACTTAATGACTGGAGTGTTTATGCCTTTACATTCAAGGTGCCTATAGAAGAACCCAAGTGGCACTATGTCAATCCCTCATCTGAACCTTTGATGTAAAGTATTTTTACCCCAGCTGAGCAGCTGCCCTATGAGTGTAGGAGATCTACAGTTTATGATCATACAATCTCCTGCTATAGACTTGCATAACGGGCCAACCTAGCATACCCTTCTTAAAAAGAGGATATCATTATAGTTGGTATTTGAAAAGTTTGTATTCTGGTTTAGCCAGTGGCAGACTTTGTTTTTCATAAATTAGTGAGATCGGAAAAAAGCTGCCACCTTAAAAATAGAATCGATTCAGCGGACAATCCTACTAAAGAACTGTTTTCTATCTATAAAGAACTTACAATTCCAACTAGATTGGAAGCTCAAGACACTCACTCGAAAGAACTGTGTGACTCCATTGCTGATTTTTTTGTTAACAAGATTGACAAAATCCATGCCACCTTCACAAAAGATGAGTCCAGTTCTAGCAAATTGGCAGAAGTCAACAATAGCAACACGGGGACCCCTGGTCTCACGTGTTTTATCACTCCTGAGAAACAAGAGCTACTCAGCATTGTAAACAATATACAATCCGGCTCTCCGAGCGATGTATGCCCACCGACTCGCTGCAGAGAAGTCATGGAGTCCACAATAATTGACTACATCAGTCTTATTGTATCGCTTTCCTTCAAGGAATGCAAGGTATTAGATGCCTGGAAAATTGCCCAAGTAACCCCCCTTAAAAAAAAGGCCAACATCCACATCTCCCAATTCCAGAATCTCCGCCCCATATCCCTCCTCCCTTTTTGTGCCAAGATTGTGGAGAAAGTAGTGAATAGGCAGCTCATGAGTTATCTGAAAGAACACTCGCTCTTGCATCCTACTGAATCAGGGTTCAGAGCCGGATACTCTACTGAGTCAGCCCTACTTTTCTCCACCAAGAGTCTTAGGCGCATAGTGGATGAGGGAGAGACAGCAGCGTTGGTACTTTTAGACCTAAGTGCAGCCTTTGACACCGTGCTGCACACAACGCTGCTGTCTCGGCTATCTGGAATGGGAGTAAAGGGGTCAGCCCTTGCGTGGCTGGAGTCCTTCCTGGCCAACAGGAACTTTCAGATGCATTGCCCCCCCTTTAAGTCCTCTCTCAGAAAGGCGAGCCATGGGGTTCCTCAGGGCTCGAGTCTGAGCCCCACCCTGTTTAATATCTATATGGAACCTCTGGCTCGCATAGTTGAGACTTATGGGGTGGGCATTGTCAGCTACGCTGATGACACCCAATTGATGTTCAAACTTATGCCCGACCACAGCGAAGACGCCACCAATTTCTCCAACTGCCTCTCTTCCGTGGCAGCTTGGATGAACAACAATTGCCTTCGCCTTAATGGCGACAAAACCGAGCTGCTGGTGGTAGGAAAATCTTCTTCCGCATGGTCTCACATGTGGTGGCCTGCGGAACTGGGCAGTCCGCCTTGTCCTGTGGCTTCGATGCGTAACCTGGGCATAACATTGGACTCTAACCTTTCATACAAACCTCATGTTAACAAAGTCACAGCAAGATGCTTCAGCGTACTGAAGGTCCTTCGGAAGGTACTAGACCTTCTTCCCATGGACTCCAGAAAGACCATTGTCCATGCCCTAGTAACCCCCCATCTGGACTATGGGAAAGCCTTGCTACTGGGTTTGAGCAAGAAGGGTATCCACCAACTCCAGTGCGCTCAGAAGGCCGCTGCGCGCCTTGTGCTCAAGCTTCCTCGAAGAGCCTCAGGGAGATTGGCCTTGTCCAAACTCCACTGGCTCCCCATCAAGGAGCGAATTAAATTTAAGGCCTTATGCTTTGCCCACCGTGTAGCCCATGGCACCGGTCCAGGTTATCTGCACTGCCTACTCACTATACATCGGTCCACCAGGAACCTAAGATCTTCTGGTACGATGTTGTTCAAAATCCCTAAGATCACTAGAGCCAAGATGGGTGGTAACTCGTTCAGATACCTGGCTGCCAAGGGCTGGAACGAACTCCCTCTCGAGATGCGTATGGAACCCTCTGAAATTAGATTTCGAGGAAAACTGAAAACGTTCCTCTTCCCCCGCATCTAATCTCCTCCCCTTCCCTTGACCTGTGTTTATCCCTCTGAGCTCCTTTGCGGTTTTCAGCGCGGGGACACTCTGTTTTTGAGTAACCAGGCGCTTTATAAATGGTTTCTACTACTTTCTACTCTACTCTACTAAACTGGTTGAATGATTCCTTTTCATTTTCCTGTAAATTTTTCCTGTACATTAGTTAAAATAGCCACATATGGGCAACACTCTGGGGGAAGATGTAATGTCACCTTATTATCAAGATCATTCATACCATTTCGATCCATCTTTTTAGGAAAAGTCTGTTTGATTCAATCAGTAATATTCCCTGTGGTGGTAGTTTTAAGAGTATTGAGAGTGAGAGGCCTGATGTTACTGGGAGGTAACCTTTCACTCACCAGTAGACTGGGACGTGTGGGTTCTATTAGGTTATGTGGTACTACCCTCTTAACATTTCCATTTCTTACCATTATTGGGGTCGAGGATGATAAATCGACATTTCTGCTAAGATGTCAATCACCACTATGTAAGCCCCCATTAGAATGAGCCCCCTTCACATACTTTAGATCTTGCCCCAGCCCCAGAAAATAAATCAGCAATCGATTTTTGAATGTGACCCAGACTTGTCTCCAGATTTTTAAGCCTATGCGAAAAAAATTGCATATAGTTTTTTCTATACTTGATATTAGTGTTTCAATAAGATACAGTGATAAACCTTCATAATGGAGGTGCGAGTCAATGTCTAAGTCAATCAAGGGAGGTGTACTTTCCCTTGTATCACTAGCTTCCGTAACTGATTCCTGGATCTTTTTCCTGGATCTAGTTCTTACCACCTGTAGCGGTTCCAAGTGTTTCGCCTTCTTCTTCTTCTTTTTAACCTGGGTTTGGCGCAGCGGAGTTATTGCTGGTTGTGATAGGAGGCGCTGAGTGGGAGATTAACTAGATGGACTATTATTTTGTACGTAAGTGTTCTGACTAGAATCGCTTGATGGTGCAGTATGTGGATTATCCTCGATGATGGAAGCAGTAAAGGGAGTAACCAACTACCCTTCCGCAGACAGATTTCGCTCTGCTACCAACATTTCTTTGTCTATGGCCTTTATGGCCCGAATAGAAATCAATCAAGTGTAGAGTTTGGCAGAGACTTTGGAGTGGCCACATTTCCCCCGTGGGCTTCATTCTTGACAACATTTCAAAGTAAGAAGTCAGATTGAAACTTTTCAAATTTACGTAAGCGAGTGTACTCTTTTCTCGTTTCAAACTACTTCTTAGATTTTAGCACAGGTTTCATGAGTGTAATATCCACAGCCCAGGACCAAGAGGTTAGGCCCAGCCAAGCCTCCTTCGGATGCATACGGGCCTGCCCTTGGCCCACACGCGCCCCGCTCTGTGGTAGCCCGTAAGATATTTAAAGCACCTCCGGGAGCAGAACAATGATGGTGGCGGCGACGGCCACGTAGGAGGATGGGACTGGTGATCCTAGTCCCCCTCCTTCTCATTCCAGCAGGACAGCGGCAGCAAAGTCAGGACGGGCTTCCGTACTGCGGAAGCCCGTGAAGATATTTAAAGCGCCTCCGGGCACAGAACAATGACAGTGGCGGCGACCGCCGCGTAGGAGGCTGGGACTGGTGGTCCTAGTCCCCCTCCTCCTCCTTCCAGCAGGGCAGCGGCAGCAAAGTCAGGACAGGATGGGGTATTTTTAGGGAGATGTTTGAGGGTTCCTATAAAGGGGTTCTCAGCCACCCACAGTGGGGCCAGATCAACATTGTCCCAAACATCTGTCCCATACAATGCAATGCCCTTGGCCCTTGCTCTATACATTTTCAAAGCGGGGTATATCTGTTTCGCTCGAGAGGCCTGATACAATTTAAGAATGGCTGCTGCATGCTGGGTGAGATTCAAACTACTTTTATCAACCTGAGCCAGCCATGACATGGATTTAGTGAGGATGATCCCCCAAGAAAGTAAACTAGCTGACCCTTTCTAGAGGTCTGCCGTCCAAAAATATGGAAGTTCTAAAAGACTTATACGGGCTGATGGCCATACGCTGTCTTTGAGGGGGTAATCACAAGCCCTTGCTCATTGCAAAAACCCCCGAACTTGTCCACTAATCATTGTAGGCCACTCAGGTTTTTGATATTAGAAGGGTATCATCTGCGAATAGCAATAGGGGAATACTGCAACCAGCTAGTCGGAGCCCATCATTCAAATTGTTTTCAAGATAAGATGCCACAGCATTTAGATACAAAGAGAATAGGGTCAGGGCAAGGACACATCTCTGGCATCCTCCCTTTTGGATAGGTATCTGATCTGTAAGTTCCCATCCCCTTCCCCATCAGGCTTGGGCATATGTTTCCTCATGTAGACAAACCAAAACCTTTTATTAGGTCATGTGGTACCCCATGGTTTTTAAGCACACTCCGGAGCTTTCAACGTGGGACAAGGTCTAAAGCAGACTTTAAGTCAACAAAGACCAAGTAAAGATGTGCTTTTTGGAGGAAAACTTTCTTCCAATCTATCAATAAAAATCTAAAAACCTGGTCAATTGAGCTGAGCTAACACCTTTTCAAAAGCCTGCCTTTAGGAGAGAGAGTGCTTGATGCACCTCGATCCAACCTTCCAATGTCCCTAGGATTTGTCTTGTAAAAACCTTTTGAGCAACATCTATAAGGCTGATTGGCCTATAGTTTTGAGGAGAATCCCGCACTCCGTTTCCTTGGAAGGGGATGATTTCAGCAGCCTTTCAACTGCAGGGGATGCTGGTCCCTTGAAGAATGAAATTAAACAGTCTATTAAATACACTTCCTAGCCATCAATGTCTGTTAAGAAAAGGTTACCTGGGATGCCTTCAGACCCTGGTGCCTAGCCCCTTGCAATGGCTTTGATTGTAGAAGCTGTCTAACCTCTAATTTGAAAAGCCCTGAAGGAACTAGGTAATTCATTCTAAAGTTAAATGGCTTATCAGTATTTGGCAAAAACAACAGTTGATGGACAGAATGCAGAACAATGTCATACATTCACCCCAGTACAGAGATCTGGGCCTAAATCCATCAATTGTTTTTGCATTTGTCACCCCGGGTGGGACGGATATGCTCAGATGTGAGTCCAGTGCTCTCCATGCCACTGGAATCAAGTTATCCTGGCTGATGACGGCTTGAATCTGGTCCAGGGAAGACATGGCTTGGCAGTTCGGTCTGGACTGTTCCCATGAGGCTCAGGGTCAAGACTGATTTGCATATGGCCATGTCTGAACTGGGGTGGTGTGGTGAGCAAAATAACGATGGATTAAACCCAGATCTGTGACTGGGGGTGAATGTTTCCATTGTGCAACCTTCTGTCTGTGAGAAGTTGGCCTGATATGTAGTGTTTCCAACTCTGGAACCACTGGGTATCAGTCCAAACAAACCCCAAAGATGTCTGGTTGTAAGTCAACCTTGTTAGACAAGCTATCCTAGTGGTAGCATGGACTAAGCAGCCTTAAAGGCTTAACTTAAGAGGTCGTGTTAAGCGAGCTGTTTTACCACATACAATCCTGTAATCAAATGAAAGGACACCACACAAGTATATATTATAAAAATATATGTATTTATTTCTAAATTACTCCCCAGTACTCTTTATGAGGAAAGGGGCACAAGCGTTAAATCAAAAGCACTGTTACACATATAAAGTTGCACGATTATGGATGAGGGCGGGTGGCCACTCAGACCATATATTAAAAAAGTGGTATAAGTAACACTTATCGAACAATGGTTAGGCCTAGGGCCTAGAGATTCGCTGGGAGCAGTCAGGACTAGCAATGATGAAGTCGGGAGTAGCCCACAGGAGACGGGTGCAGCACGGAAAGTGCGGCGCGCACCAATGCACTGTCAATGGTGCGTAAAAGTCAGTTAAAGTGAATTAAAAGATACTTCCGCTGAACCTAGGAACACAAAACTTTAGACACAGACCCTAGAGGTGTGTACCAGTGTATAGACACCGGCGTTGCGATGTTACCTCACCCACAGGCCGTGGGTGCACAGGGTCGAAGTGGCGTCGGGTTCTGTCACGCAGGTTCTTGGTGCTTGAAGCTGTTGCAGCTGCAGGCGCTGTGAAGCAGAAGTGTCCGGTGCGATCCAAGGGTGGATCGAAGTAGAAAAGTACCTGAAAGCAGAGGGGACAGAGTCTGGGTCACTCAGCAGTGACCAGGGTGGAACCAGGACGGAACCAGGCAATGTCGGGCGCAATCAGGCGGTTGTCGATAGGCTTCTCTCCGCTGTCACGTGGGCTCTGGGGCATCTGCGACGTCCAGGAGCAGGTCACGATCTGTACCACGTAGGCTCTCGCCGTCAGCACCGTCGGCTTCAAGATTGCAGCAAACAGCACTTGGCAAAAGCAATCTACGCGGAACTGGGAGATTGCTTATCACTCAAACCAGGAGGGTCAGAGTGGGTGCTCCTTTTCACAGGAGCTGGTGCAGATCTGGAGCAACCAGAAAAGCGAGTCGTATTTCAAGTTTCGTCGGCACAGGGGCCACAAGCCAGCTGGCAAGTGACCGGGCCAACGCGTCGAGCGCACACAAGCAGAAGGGCCCCACGCAGCACTCGTCGAGTGTGGAGGGGTGAGCTTTGGTGCAAGTGGAGCTCGGGGCTGGGGCTTCTCAAACCCCGGTGCACAGCTTCGAGGATCACTCGTGGGCTGCACGGTCAGCGTCTCGTGGCCTTTTCAAGATGGCGTGCCCCACGCTTCCGGTCGCCTCCACGGGTCTCAGCTCTGCAGGGACTGTGGATCGGGCAGGTAGAAGGCAGGCAAGCTTGATCTCGTCGATCTCTGTCGCTCGAGTTCCGGCGGGAACTGCAACAAAGCAAGGGTCGAGGGCTGGATGGTGCCTGTTTGCACAGGGTGGTCACTCCTTGACCACAAGGGAGATTCTTCAGTCTTCTCACGTCGTGTAGAAAGTCGAAGGGTCCAGAATTCGTTTCTTATGTTTCTTCAGGATGATCTGAGTTGCATTGGGACTGCTCCCCCTCTTATTCGAATCTGGGGGGTTGGACATCCTGCTAGGTCCCCTCCTATGGGTGGGACCCAGGAAGGGGGTGGTTACACCCCTCTCCTTTGATCCTGGCCGCGCTGGGACAGGGGCTGGGAGGCCCCAGAACCGGTTTGGCCGGATTATGCAAGGGGCAGCCTTGTGCTCCCCAGGCAGTGTCTGGTTTCTTTGAAACCTCCCTACTCCAATCCACTATCTCCTGTCTGGGGTGGTTTGACACCGCCCTGTGACAGGAAACTCTTTGTCCAGGCCTCCTCTGCCGGGTTTCGGTCAGCAGCAGGAGGCCAGACCCGTGTCTGTGGCAGGGGCATCCATTTTGTGGATCTGAGGCTCATTTTAAATCAACCGCGTTTCAGTAAAGTAACATGTCTTCTCCCTCTAGAAGGGTGGAATGCTACCCCCGTCGCCAGAACTGGCGAGGGGGTAGTATTCCAATTCGTATGACACCTTACACGACATGTTTTGATAAAGCCAAACCAAAGTTGCTATATAACCGCGAGGATTATAAGGCGCTTAAGAGTATATGGTATGGCATTATCCCGGATCAGCTTAGGGAGTTGTTCCCGACAGCTGCAGACAGGCTCAGCTCATGCCAGAGCACCATCTCACATAAAACCACGCACTCTGCCTCCAGGATTGATGAGGCCTTCCATAGGAGTGGCTTACAGGCTATATATGTGTCCAGATATAGGTTTAGATATAGGTATACTATATCTAAGCAAGGGGTGATTACACCCACTTGCCCCAGCTGAGTGATCAGCCAGTTGTGTCAATTTAGATAGCCAGCCAGGGGTGGCAAAAAATATGCTGCAGCCCCTGGTAGGCCTTGGATGCACCTATGCCCTGGGCACCTATAGTGCTCTGTACAGGGGCTGATAAGGTGACCCAAGCCAATCTAGTTATGCACCTAGGGTACATGGAATCCATTTTACAGAGAGAGCAGATAGCCTGGGGCCCTGATTAGCAGGGAACCAGGCCAACTAAGTCGAAAACCAGCTAAACACAGGGCAAAAAATCTGGGGTAACCATAGTCAGGTAGCCACCTTCCTACATAACCCCCCCCCAAACGAAAGGAGATAAGGCTATCCTTGGCCAGGTAAGCCTATATTGCCTGAGTGGCCATATAAGGAAGTACCTGCACTAGCATGGGTACCCCCTGTCTCATGGTCCACTAAGCAGTCCCTCACCCTAGGGGTATTAGAGGGTCTCCACCATAGGGAATCACTACCTTGGGTGTGTTTATGCAAAGTTAAAGGCTGGTTTGGATATGGAGTATTGAAGTGAGGCTCCACTAATTTTGGGCTCAACTTCCTCCAATTATCTTCCACCATGTGGGCCTTTCTTTCTTCAACTGAGTTGCACTGAGCTCTCAGGGTCAACCTCTGGCTACCTAAAGCTGGAGGCTGGGTCCCTCTGTTTGGCTTGCTGGAGGGACAGTTTAGGTTTGGGCCCTTTGGGTCCCAGGTTTGGCTGTGCCCAACAGAATCCATCTGTGGGAGGTCCCTAACTACTTTTAAGGGGGCTCCCTCAGGAGTTTTTAAAGTTTTCACCTTACTAGGGCTACTAGTTTTGGTGCCCCTAATCTGTTGATGGGGGTGCTTTATTTGACAGGGGGCCCTCTGGGTCTCACTGTCCTTCTTGTCCTCTGCAGCCCTGAGCTGACTAAGGCAAGGTAGAGAGGGGCAGGTTACCTGCTCCAGACTGGATCCCACCTGAGAAGGGTCCACTGCCATCAGAGGCTCTGTCAGGCCAGGCCTAACAACCTCTGGGGCAGTTCCTTCATCAGGGGTAAGATCAGTTCCCTGAGGAGGCTGATCCTGTCCTAATGTCTGGTGAGGGGAAGATGTATCTTCCTCCTCCATGCTCTCAGTTTGGGTGGAGTGATCCATCATTTCAGGCTTCACAACAACCGTATCTGTTTGAGTTTGGGCTGTGGCCATCACAGCCCCACCAACCTTTTCAGGAGGAGACTCAGTTTGGGTTTCTGCTGTTATCATAACAGCTTTGCTATTCTGGTTTGGAAGAGCTTCTGGTAAAGATGGGGCAGAGAGTTGCTCAGCCCTACCAACCTTTTCAGGAAGGACATCTTGAATTGGGGCTATAGCCAGTACAGCCCCACTAACCTTTCCATTGGAATTTACCATTCTAGAATGGATTTCCTGTTCAACCTCAGCCCAGGCTGAGATTTCCAAATCATTACCCAGTAGACAGTCTACAGGCAAGTTTGGTGACACTGCCACTCTCTTTGGGCCAATGACACCTCCCCAGCTGAGACTTACTACTGCCATGGGATGATTTGTTTGGATACCATCAATGTTTGTTACCTGGTATGTGGCACCTGGTAAAAGTTGCTTAGAGGGGACTATACAGTCAGCCACCATGGTGATGCTAGCCCCTGTGTCTCTAAAAGCTTCAACCTTCAAACCATTGATGATTGGTTCTTGTCTATATTTGCTCAAGGTATTTGGGCAAACAGAGAAGTTGGCAAACCCCATGCCAGTCTCATAAACAAGATTATTTGGGGATGGGGACCTGGATAGGCCAGGGTCCCCTTGGGCTCCAAAAGTAAACCCACCCAGATTCCTGGGTGTGCTCCCACTTCCTGGGGGATTACTGCTGACAGTAACAGGAGGTGTTGGAGCTGGCTTTGGAGGTATGTTTTCTTTATTGCCATTCTTGGGACAACAGCTGTCTGTTTTGTAATGCCCAACCTGTTTACAGGCATGACAATAAGGCTTTTTCTCAGTTGATGAAGTGTCTTGGGACCCACCCCCATTCTTGGAGTTTTGGGGCCCTGGGGAAGTCTTTTCTTTACTTTTATCCCCACCCTTATCTTGAGGCTTGGTAGACTCCTTCTTCTGGTTACTGTCCTGATTCTTAGGCCTAATCCTGGTTCTGACCCACTTATCTGCCCTCTTTCCCAATTCTTGGGGAGAGGTCAAATCTGAGTCCACCAGGTGCTGGTGTAAGAGCTGGTTCTGACAATTACTTAGGATCTGCTCCCTCATAATCAAATGATACAATCCTGTGAAGTCATGTACTTTGCTGCCATTTAGCCAACCCTCCAGAGCCTTAGTTGCACAATCAACAAAATCAGTCCAGTCCTGAGTCTGTGTCTTCTGGGTATCTCTGAACTTTAACCTGTACTGTTCAGTGGTTAAGCCAAACCCATCTATTAGAACACTCTTCAGGACTTTGTAATTGCTGGCATCCTCATGTCTGACAGTGAGGAGCCTATCTCTCCCTTTCTCTGAAAAGGAGTACCATAAGATCGCTGCCCACTGTTCCTCAGGAACCTGCTGTACCATGCAGGCTCTCTCCAGAGCAGTCATCCATTTGTGGATGTCATCCCCTTCCTAATAGGGGGGCACAATCTTTGTCAGGTTTCTACTATCATAGGACCTGGGTTTCTCTTTAGGAATTTTGCTGCCACCAGTGGCATCTAAGCCACTTAATTTCTGTTCCCTAGCCAAGGTAAGTTTAGCTTGAGCCAAGGTAAGTTTAGCTTGAGCCAGAGCTACCTCCTCCCTCTCTATCTGGAGTTGGACAGCCCTCATTCTGGCCCTATGCTCTTTTCTCTGGGAGGAAGTCATCCCTCTTTGAGATTCTCTTGAGGCACTAGAAAGATGAGAGTCCCCTGATAGAGATCTCACCCTCCTGTTGCCTGGGAGAATTTGGTTATGAGATCTGGAGTGGTGCTGGCCCTCTCCATTCTCATGTAGGTCCAAGTTGGCCTGGTTAAGCCTGGCAACCTGTACCTGGTTTCCCCCCTGATCCTGATCTTCAGGCTCTTCTAAATCAGAGTCTTCCTCTTCCTCCTCCTCCACTACTTCATTGTCAGGAAGATCCTCATTCTCAGGGGAGTTTATCCCTTCACTTGTTTCTAAGGGAGCCTGACTCACCTTATCTAGGTCATCCTTTTCTAGGAGAGCTACTAGGGAAGGAATGGTAGGGCCTCTGCCCTTTTTTAGCCCCCTGGCTGTGCACAAGGCACTCAGGTCTTTGTGGCTAAGGTTGTCATATCTGGATGTTGTCCCTATAGGATCAACTATTACAGGAGCAGAGCCTGAGGCTCTACCTGTATCAGACATGACTGCTAGTGAGATGTAAGTGATGCACTTACCTACACTAAGTGGTTTCCTACTGTACCTTGCTAGTGAGTTGTAGTCAGGGTGTGCTAATCCCTTTAATCTACAACTACTAAGTTCAGTAGAACTTAATATGCTAAGCTTTTGATTTATATGTACCTAGAGGTACTTGATGTGATCTTTCAATTTGATAAAGATTGCAATGGTAAAACAAACAGCAAGCTCAAATCCGCACCGCTGCACACCAATGTGAGAAGTTGGCCTGATATGTAGTGTTTCCAACTCTGGAACCACTGGGTATCAGTCCAAACAAACCCCAAAGATGTCTGGTTGTAAGTCAACCTTGTTAGACAAGCTATCCTAGTGGTAGCATGGACTAAGCAGCCTTAAAGGCTTAACTTAAGAGGTCGTGTTAAGCGAGCTGTTTTACCACATACAATCCTGTAATCAAATGAAAGGACACCACACAAGTATATATTATAAAAATATATGTATTTATTTCTAAATTACTCCCCAGTACTCTTTATGAGGAAAGGGGCACAAGCGTTAAATCAAAAGCACTGTTACACATATAAAGTTGCACGATTATGGATGAGGGCGGGTGGCCACTCAGACCATATATTAAAAAAGTGGTATAAGTAACACTTATCGAACAATGGTTAGGCCTAGGGCCTAGAGATTCGCTGGGAGCAGTCAGGACTAGCAATGATGAAGTCGGGAGTAGCCCACAGGAGACGGGTGCAGCACGGAAAGTGCGGCGCGCACCAATGCACTGTCAATGGTGCGTAAAAGTCAGTTAAAGTGAATTAAAAGATACTTCCGCTGAACCTAGGAACACAAAACTTTAGACACAGACCCTAGAGGTGTGTACCAGTGTATAGACACCGGCGTTGCGATGTTACCTCACCCACAGGCCGTGGGTGCACAGGGTCGAAGTGGCGTCGGGTTCTGTCACGCAGGTTCTTGGTGCTTGAAGCTGTTGCAGCTGCAGGCGCTGTGAAGCAGAAGTGTCCGGTGCGATCCAAGGGTGGATCGAAGTAGAAAAGTACCTGAAAGCAGAGGGGACAGAGTCTGGGTCACTCAGCAGTGACCAGGGTGGAACCAGGACGGAACCAGGCAATGTCGGGCGCAATCAGGCGGTTGTCGATAGGCTTCTCTCCGCTGTCACGTGGGCTCTGGGGCATCTGCGACGTCCAGGAGCAGGTCACGATCTGTCCCACGTAGGCTCTCGCCGTCAGCACCGTCGGCTTCAAGATTGCAGCAAACAGCACTTGGCAAAAGCAATCCACGCGGAACTGGGAGATTGCTTATCACTCGAACCAGGAGGGTCAGAGTGGGTGCTCCTTTTCACAGGAGCTGGTGCAGATCTGGAGCAACCAGAAAAGCGAGTCGTATTTCAAGTTTCGTCGGCACAGCGGCCACAAGCCAGCTGGCAAGTGACCGGGCCAACGCGTCGAGCGCACACAAGCAGAAGGGCCCCACGCAGCACTCGTCGAGTGTGGAGGGGTGAGCTTTGGTGCAAGTGGAGCTCGGGGCTGGGGCTTCTTAAACCCCGGTGCACAGCTTCGAGGATCACTCGTGGGCTGCACGGTCAGCGTCTCGTGGCCTTTTCAAGATGGCGTGCCCCACGCTTCCGGTCGCCTCCACGGGTCTCAGCTCTGCAGGGACTGTGGATCGGGCAGGTAGAAGGCAGGCAAGCTTGATCTCGTTGATCTCTGTCGCTCGAGTTCCGGCAGGAACTGCAACAAAGCAAGGGTCGAGGGCTGGATGGTGCCTGTTTGCACAGGGTGGTCACTCCTTGACCACAAGGGAGATTCTTCAGTCTTCTCACGTCGTGTAGAAAGTCGAAGGGTCCAGAATTCGTTTCTTATGTTTCTTCAGGATGATCTGAGTTGCATTGGGACTGCTCCCCCTCTTATTCGAATCTGGGGGGTTGGACATCCTGCTAGGTCCCCTCCTATGGGTGGGACCCAGGAAGGGGGTGGTTACACCCCTCTCCTTTGATCCTGGCCGCGCTGGGACAGGGGCTGGGAGGCCCCAGAACCGGTTTGGCCGGATTATGCAAGGGGCAGCCTTGTGCTCCCCAGGCAGTGTCTGGTTTCTTTGAAACCTCCCTACTCCAATCCACTATCTCCTGTCTGGGGTGGTTTGACACCGCCCTGTGACAGGAAACTCTTTGTCCAGGCCTCCTCTGCCGGGTTTCGGTCAGCAGCAGGAGGCCAGACCCGTGTCTGTGGCAGGGGCATCCATTTTGTGGATCTGAGGCTCATTTTAAATCAACCGCGTTTCAGTAAAGTAACATGTCTTCTCCCTCTAGAAGGGTGGAATGCTACCCCGTCGCCAGAACTGGCGAGGGGGTAGTATTCCAATTCGTATGACACCTTACACGACATGTTTTGATAAAGCCAAACCAAAGTTGCTATATAACCGCGAGGATTATAAGGCGCTTAAGAGTATATGGTATGGCATTATCCCGGATCAGCTTAGGGAGTTGTTCCCGACAGCTGCAGACAGGCTCAGCTCATGCCAGAGCACCATCTCACATAAAACCACGCACTCTGCCTCCAGGATTGATGAGGCCTTCCATAGGAGTGGCTTACAGGCTATATATGTGTCCAGATATAGGTTTAGATATAGGTATACTATATCTAAGCAAGGGGTGATTACACCCACTTGCCCCAGCTGAGTGATCAGCCAGTTGTGTCAATTTAGATAGCCAGCCAGGGGTGGCAAAAGATATGCTGCAGCCCCTGGTAGGCCTTGGATGCACCTATGCCCTGGGCACCTATAGTGCTCTGTACAGGGGCTGATAAGGTGACCCAAGCCAATCTAGTTATGCACCTAGGGTACATGGAATCCATTTTACAGAGAGAACAGATAGCCTGGGGCCCTGATTAGCAGGGAACCAGGCCAACTAAGTCGAAAACCAGCTAAACACAGGGCAAAAAATCTGGGGTAACCATAGTCAGGTAGCCACCTTCCTACACTGTCCATCAATTGTTTTTGCATTTGTCACCGCTGATGGGACGGGTATGCTCAGATGTGAGTCCCGTGCTCTCCATGCCACTGGAATCAAGCTATCCTGGCTGATGACGGCTGATAGCCAGAAACCGGTCCTAGGCTGCTTGAATCTGGTCCAGGGAAGACATGGCTTGGCAGTTCGGTCTGGACTGTTCCCATGAGGCACAGGGTCAAGACTGATTTGCATATGGCCATGTCAGAACTAGGGGGGGTGTGGTGAGCAAAATAACGATGGATTAAACCCAGATCTGTGACTGGGGGTGAATGTTTCCATTGTGCAACATTCCGTCCATCAATTGTTTTTGCATTTGTCACCCCGGGTGGGACGGGTATGCTCAGACATGAGTCCTGTGCTCTCCATGCCACTGGAATAAAGCTATCCTGGCTGATGACTGCTGATAGCCAGAAACTGGTCCTCTGATGCTTGAATTGGGTCCAGGGAAGACATGGCTTGGTAGTTTGGTCTGGACTGTTCCCATGAGGCACAGGGTCAAGACTGATTTGCATATAACCATGTCAGAACTGGGGTGGCGTGGTGAGCAAAATAACGATGGATTAAACCCAGATCTGTGACTGGGGGTGAATGTTACCATTGTGCAACATTCCGTCCATCAATTGTTTTTGCATTTATCAGTATTCGGACCCTGTTTGTAGAGATCCAGAAAATAAGAATACCATATCTCAGGAGAGAAACTGTTGACCAGGCAATTCACAGATTGGTTATTACCATGGGCCACTAACTTACAAAACTACCTGCGTGCTTTCTTTTTGGGCAGCAGCTTCATAGAAAGTCTCTCATATCTGAGAGTCACCATCCCTGCATGCTTTTATCTGAATGTGTTTATACTCTTGGCATTTGGCACAAATCAAGTTACAGTCGCCATAAGTCAAAGCAAGAAGCAGCTCCTCCTTCTTATCGCTGCACACTTTATTATACCAGGTGTGCTCCACCTTTGATGAGGCCTTGCCCGGGTAAGAGCGGCACACAAAACACTCGCAGAGCAGCTTGAAAAGGCCTTATATTGATCTTTACGGCCTTGGCATGCCATAGGTCGTCACTGAGCTGGGCTAGAGACATATCTTGGAATTCAAGTACAGCATTCACTATCTAGGGCTTTAGTTATGATGGCTCTGGACTGTGCATTTGTTACTACTTTGTCCCATTTTAATCTTCGCCTGTCATTTGATGGGGCAACATTCATGCTCCTTGAGGTCGGGACATTTTTCCTGAGGGTACATAGGTCTCCTAGGGTATAGTGAAGAACATTATGATCACTGTCATCCCTATCATTTACCTGAACATCGACCAGACTGCCCCACAGCTGCAACAAAATCAGGCAGTAGGGGGCGTGGCCGAGACAGCGATGTGAGCAGACACGTCTCGTGCGAGCTCCGTCGCCCCGCTGTATAATTAGCTTGATTTAGCGAAGTCTGGGGGGGGGGTTTCCTCCTGGGGGCCCCCTGTGAGCTGCGAGCCCTGCCAGCAATACCTCCCGGAGGCGAGTCCTGGCCGTTGGAGATCCCGCTGCGGACGCCCGGAGCCCCGGGACCTCCGCGATCGATCCCTGGCCGCCATCTTACTGCAGGGTCTGCAGCCGAGACACCTGGCCCGGCTCTCCCGGAGTGGAGCTGACCACCGACGCTGGCGAGGTGCTGGATGCTCCTTGTGCCCTCCCTACGGCGGATCTACTTTCGTGGGGCCTGGTAGCTGCTTGGGCGACCCCATCAAAGCTGCCGGCGCCGGGCTGCCCCCGGCGGAGGACGCTGTGACCGCCCGGGCGCTGCGATCAGGAGAGGCCCCGGCTTTGGCGGGAACGAGAGGCCGGACCCGGAGAAGACGCCGGAGGCCCTCCCCTCACGAGCCCCAGCTCCAGACCTTTCATCCGCCGCGGGACACTCCTGGTGAGCTACAACCTCCGCGCCGCCCCTCTTCCCCTGTCTGTCCTTGGCGGGGTCCGGCGATAGGGGGGCCTTGCTTCAGCACCGACCGCCATCTTGCTCCCCTGGTCGGCTGCTCTTGGAGATCCATCTGGAGGCGGGAGACCAGCTCGCTTGCCCGCGCGACCCCCTGCCCTCGAACACCCTGCTGCCCTGGCGTGTCTAGGCGGGGGGCCGCGGGGCTGCTTGGACGCTGCACCCGGGGGAGGCCCTGACTTTGGTGGGAACGGGAGACCGGGCCCTGCTGCAGCCGCCGGAGGTTCTCAGCCTGCGAGACCCGGTTCCTAGTCACCGCGGGACGTCTTCAGGATACAGTCTTCCTCCACCCCCCCCTGCCTGCACGCCGTCTTGTCTCCCTGGTTGGCCGGACCGGAGGTGGGGAGTCATCTCGTCCGCTCACGCAGTCCCCCTGCACACCGGACCCCTGCTGCCCTGGCGTGCCTTGCAGACGGATAACAGGCCAGCCCTGCCTCCGGCCTGTGGAGACCCCTACCACTCCCCGCCATCACCTGCCTTGCGGTCTGGAGCTCCTGATCGTGGGCCTTATGTTGCTGGATCGTTGGGGCACCTGTGGGACCTTCCCTGGACTCTCTGCCACCGCGGACCGGGGGCTGCACGTGACAGCTTGCCCTCCCCCCCGCCGATCCCGGGCGCCCTGAGTGGACCATGACCCGTGGCAAGGGGAACAAGCCGGACCCGTATGACAAAAAACAACCTAGGCAACTCACATCTAAACATTATATTATATTGATGGACAACATGGCTACAATTACTTAGGAAAATATATGTCTTTTTATTATAAATCATGTAAAAACACAACATACAGATAATTTAAAACAAGGTGAACATTAAACATCAGTAAAATCTTGTCTTATCTATTGAATGTAAGACACACATATATTTGTGACAATAAATGACAACACATATGAAAACAATTAAAAAACTGGAAGTGGCAATTAGTGTCTCTACGCGCGTTTCGGCGAACCAGCGCCTTCTTCTGGAGTAGCCACACAAGCTAACTACTATTCAAGATTATGACATCATAGTTGATTAGACGCTTAGTTGATGCCCAGATGAGTTCTGGTTAGGTGATGTTATCCTTATATTCTATAGAAATGGGTTAATAAATCCCGCCTGCCGGATAGCTCATATAGATCAGTATTTGGTGGGTCTTCAACTTTCTTCGTTATTCCTAGATTTTTCGATGTATTTAAAAGATCTCTCTGCCCAAAATTATTTAGCAGAGCTCTTTAGCGGTGAAAAATTGATAAGGAAAATTCCCTTAAATTTTAAGGGGATGTTCAGATAAAGATGGTTGGTTTTTTGAATACTCCAAAGATGATTGGTAGTATGGTTAAAAGATCTCCCTGCCCGAAAGGTTCGGCAGGGCTCGTTGTAGATAGTAGGGTAAACGTCCCTGTCGATGAAACATTAAAAGATCTCCCTGCCCGAAAAATACAGCAGGGCGCGTAGTAAATGATGAAATGAAATCGGCGTCCCTGTCTAAATAGTCCAGCAGGGCGCGTTGTAAATGATGAAATGAGAAGGGCGTCCCTGTCTTGATGTAGACAGGGGACTCAGGACGTCCAGAGGCGGGATGGCGGCTCAGCAGCAGCGAGTGGCGTCTTGCTCGTAGGAGGCTATCCTACGAGCAAGACGCCACTCGCTGCTGCTGAGCCGCCATCCCGCCTCTGGACGTCCTGAGTCCCCTGTCTACATCAAGACAGGGACGCCCTTCTCATTTCATCATTTACAACGCGCCCTGCTGGACTATTTAGACAGGGACGCCGATTTCATTTCATCATTTACTACGCGCCCTGCTGTATTTTTCGGGCAGGGAGATCTTTTAATGTTTCATCGACAGGGACGTTTACCCTACTATCTACAACGAGCCCTGCCGAACCTTTCGGGCAGGGAGATCTTTTAACCATACTACCAATCATCTTTGGAGTATTCAAAAAACCAACCATCTTTATCTGAACATCCCCTTAAAATTTAAGGGAATTTTCCTTATCAATTTTTCACCGCTAAAGAGCTCTGCTAAATAATTTTGGGCAGAGAGATCTTTTAAATACATCGAAAAATCTAGGAATAACGAAGAAAGTTGAAGACCCACCAAATACTGATCTATATGAGCTATCCGGCAGGCGGGATTTATTAACCCATTTCTATAGAATATAAGGATAACATCACCTAACCAGAACTCATCTGGGCATCAACTAAGCGTCTAATCAACTATGATGTCATAATCTTGAATAGTAGTTAGCTTGTGTGGCTACTCCAGAAGAAGGCGCTGGTTCGCCGAAACGCGCGTAGAGACACTAATTGCCACTTCCAGTTTTTTAATTGTTTTCATATGTGTTGTCATTTATTGTCACAAATATATGTGTGTCTTACATTCAATAGATAAGACAAGATTTTACTGATGTTTAATGTTCACCTTGTTTTAAATTATCTGTATGTTGTGTTTTTACATGATTTATAATAAAAAGACATATATTTTCCTAAGTAATTGTAGCCATGTTGTCCATCAATATAATATAATGCTTAGATGTGAGTTGCCTAGGTTGTTTTTTGTCATACAGTTTATTTCCCTGGCCTAGGAACTATTGTATCCGAATCTTCAGGGGGTCCTTGTTGAATACACGTGAACAAGCCGGACCCCCCAACAGCGACGACCAGGGGCGCATCGGTGGCTGCTATGTGGGGCAAAGCGGGCTCGCCGCCATCCTCCGGGGGTCCCTCAACATCAGGGGGGAAATCTCTGCCGCCTGCCGACTCCCCCCCAGTGACTCAAGCCTTCATGTCCTCCTTCATGGCTGACTTAAAATCCGAAATTGGGTCCCTCAGGACGGAGGTCCACTCGTGCGTCAAGGAGTTGCGCAAGGAGGTCACCGACCTTGGCGACCGGGTCGATGGTCTGGAAAAAACGGTCGACTCCCGCACCGAAGACCTGGAGCAGATCTGGCAGAGGGTGGCGACCCTGGAAGAGCAGCACATCCAGCTCCAGATCAAGCAGGAGGACCTGGAAAACAGGGGACGCCGAAACAACCTCCGCATACGGGGTGTGCCACTCGGAGAAGAGGGGACTGATACCATGGCCTACGTGGCCCAACTCCTGCACTCGGTGTGGGGCGAGGACGATGCCCCCCCACCGCGCCTTGATCGCGCACATCGAGTCTTTGGAGCGGGGGGCAAAGCAGGCCTCCTGCCCGACATCATCACCAGGCTCCACTACTTCACGGAGAAGGAGGCCATCCTGAAAGCGGCAAGAGACAACCCGGACCTGCGTTATGGAGGACACAAGATTCATATCTTTCACGACCTGGCTCCCACCACGCTCCACAGGAGGAAGGTCTTCCGCCCGATCACGGAGAGACTCCGGACCCTCAACGTTTCCTATCAGTGGGGACACCCCTTCGCCCTCATCTTTAGGTGGGAGGGCAAGCGCAGAGCCCTCCGGTCCTACCGAGAAGCGGTGCAACTGCTTGACATGCCGGAGTCCCCGGACCACAGCCCATCCCGCTCTCATCACCCGGAGAGAGCCCCTTCGCGCCCAGACTGGTCCACGGTGCGCAAACGCCGCCGGTCCCCCCCAGTGGATAGCCTCTCCGCCTCGCAGACCAAGCAAGACATTATCGCTCACATTCGCTCCCTCGAGGGCGACCGCAAGGAACAGGCCTCCCAGCTTCTCGCTTCCGGCACTGAGGGAGAGGACCATCCTTCAACTCCAGGAGACCACTGAACATGAATGATGAGACGCATGCCGCCTTGAGCCTGCACTCGTCCTCTGGGCATCTGGACCTGTCCTACCACGCCTTGGTGACCTGGCCCTGCTGTTCTTGGAGATGGGGTCCCCCTCCTCCCTTGCGGGCCGCCTCTGCGGTCCCCCCCCCCCCATGGGGGTCAGAGGGAGCGGATGGTGGCCTCAGCCCCTTTCGGGCCCTGCCCCGCCTCGCCGAGCTTCGGTGCCCTCTTGGCGTCTGGCCTGAACTTGAGGACCTCCCTGGCTCGACCTATCCCCAGACTTCCCTGTGACAGCGGGGTGGATGGGCTGCGAGATGACCAGTTTTCACCCACTCAGATTGTAGAAAAAGGTACAGGCAGAAGACCTTTTTCAAAGTTGCTTGGCGTTAGTCGCCTCTATACCCACTCGAGTTACCAAACAAAGAGGCAGGCGCTGGAGACCCGAAGGCAGGAAACAGAAGTTTTATTCCGACGGAGCAGAACACATCAAATCAGACAACAGGGTATCTTCTCGAGGTGCTCTAACCGCATCTCTGAGGCCTGGCCTCTTATACACAGGTTTATGATCTTTATTGCATGTAACACATTCTTGCAATGCTTTGAAGTATGAAAGGACATCCTCGGAATCTCCCCTTCAGGCCCGTTCCCACACACATTTACAGTTGAAGTCCCCACCCCGGTCACAACAGGTGATGATTATCGCGCAGCTGGACATTCCGCCGATTCACGGAATGTGTGGGGTTGATCGGATCTCATAGGGTGGGGGCTTTGATCAACTCGAGGGTCCTTTGATGGGGGGAGCTTCCTACTGTATGGGGGGGGCAATAAACAGTATCCGCAGGGCCAGGTGGCGGCCTGGGAACGAGGAAGACAAACGGGCACACAGGAAAAGGGAGGTTTTTATCAGAGGACCCGGGACCATGAAAGGAATGAAGGGAGGTGTCGCGCTGGGAACAGGATGGGATTCCGAGGCAGAGCTGCGCTGAAGAGGGGTTTATGACCCAAGGCATGTGAGAGCGGGGGTTGTCAGCGTGCGGGGGATGCCTGCGAGGTTAGGAGAGAGAGAGAGAGACGCGCTGGCTATCAGCGAGGGGCAGGGAGGCCATGGTGCTCAAAATGGCTGCCGCTTACGCGCACGAATGGGCTCAAAAAGGGCAAGATGGCGCCGATATTGTTGATGTTTGCGGCCTAACTTTTAACAGTCCTCCCTTTTCAACATATCTAGCCAACTTGCCTACTCAATGTCAATCTTCATCAAATTCCTAACCTCGGCATCATATAATGCTCCCATGCGTTCGTTTCCAAAGTCCACAGTCTTAGGGCAAATACAATTTGTACATAATGAACACAGAGGTGGCAGACATTGAATTCCTAAGCATAGACCGCATATTACAACTACAGGAATCAGGATAATGGTGAACAGTCTCCAGCCCCAGTTCTTAATGGTGTTCCAGAACCAACCACCAAGCGACCATTCTTCCTGTTCCTGGTGGACTTCTGAAGAGAGTCTGTGAAGATGTTCGATGGCTTTGTACACTGAGGGTGAATTGTCCGGTATGTATGTACAGCAGCTGGACCCAATAATGCGGCATGCTCCACCACGGTCCGCAAGAACCACATCTAGGACAAGGCGGTTCTGGAGTGCCACCAAGCGGACCGCTTGAAGCTCGGCGGTGTTGTTAGCAAGGATACCAGCTGTGATGTTCATTGTTGTTTCAACTGCCTGAGTTAGATGTCGGATGGCACGGCTGTTTGCCATCGGGCCCCAGAGTGGAACAAGTCCCTTCATAGCATCGAGGAACTGCGCTCCTGTTGAGTCGGCTTGTTCAATGTCCTTGGCTCGTTTTTGTCTATGATGATTCGCTGGAGCCACATAAGTCGGAGGAAGGATGAAGAAGATGAAACAAGTGCCCCCCCAGCCTTTGGGGAGCCAGGTGTAAGCCTTTGTGCCACAAACGAAATACATATTCGGAGAGGATACAAAGGAAGGCGGATCGGTGGAGTCCAAAGTTCTGGTGAAACGGCAGGCGCTGCGGCCTACCAGCTGTGTCCCAAGCCCTTCTATGCACATGTGGCCTGTGACGTTGATGACTGACAGGGCCACAGTCAGAGTGGCAGCCGTTCGTTTCCGCAGGTAGGAGAAGGTGGGTCTGGTTGGATTGTTGAACACCTGCATTTCAATTCGTTCTTTAGCAGGGATGTCCATGTGGATTGAGTCGTTGGAGGTCTGCGGGCAGAAGTGTGTCTTTGTTTTGTTTCGCCAGACCCCATGATAGAAGTGCGTCATGGTTTTGCTGGAGGTGGCGTTGTCTTTATAGCTTTCTTGCAGGAGGATCAGCCAAGCAAGGCAGGAGCCATGAACTGAGAAGGGTGAAGGGATGAATGGTATCGAGTGTCCAGTGGCGTGGGGTAGCAACCCACAGATCCAACAGTTGGTGGCATTGGTGGCGAGATTGTGCTGGTGAAGTAGCTGTACAAAAGAGTTATTCCAAAACTCCTTTCGCCTCTCTCTGAGTTGAGGAGAGAGCGAAATCAGATAATGTTCCTTCATGGTGGTAGGCTGAGCAGTGGTCAGGAATGTTTCGTGAGCAGGTGCATTTTCTTCCACAATCCAGAGTGTGGCCATGAGGAGAAAGCAGAAAAGGATTGTGGTGAAGAGTGCAATTGTCTTTGAGCTGTGGAGTCTGTCTGTTCTTGGGTTTCTGTAGTGGGTATTTCCTGTTGCTTCCATCATCTTCTTATTTGGCGCTTCCATCATCTTCTTATCTGGCGCTTCAAGGTGCTCGGTAGCGGGCAGAACCACAGACTTCGTTTAGCTTCTCTCCGGGTGACCCTTGGTGGTGTTTAGGTCACCGTTCTGAGATTTAACTTAGTCCGTGGTCTACTTAGCCGAAGCTCCCTCCTTTCAACGCAGGAAATACCCTTCTCTGGATGGCACAGTGGGATCAGAGAATTTTGAAAGTTCAAGCGCTTCGGTATCAGGATAGCAGGTTAGTGACGGTCGGTCCTTGTTCAGGAGCTCTTCTTGGTTGTCGATGTTTTCTGTCGTGGCCAGGGTCGAGGAGACCTTCTTACAATGGTGTGCGTGCAGCCAGTGCCGTTTCCCCTCCACACGAAGAGCCGTCCGGGTGGTGATTAACACTTGCCAGGGGCCCGTCCACCGGGGTCCAAACTCTTCGACCGCTGGAAGTTTCGGATCAGCACGAAATCTCCAGGTTGGATGGTGTGACCCGGACCCCTGGAAGCATCGGGGATGGCCTGCTGCACCTGCTGATGAATGACAGACAGAGTTTCAGTCAATTTATACAGATAATCAGACATTAGGACGTCCGGGACGTCATGAATGGAAGTTGGTTTCGGTGCAGACCAGACACTCATGGGTCGACCGAAAACAACCTCATAAGGTGTCAAGTGATGTTTGGTGGGGGTGGAACGCATCGATAGCAATGCCAGTGGGAGGGCGTCTGGCCGTTTCAGACCCGTGGTAGCCACTATCTTGGCCAGTTTAAGCTTTAGTGTGGCATTGTGTCGCTCAACAAGTCCAGCAGACTGGGGGTGGAAGACTGCGTGGAACTTCTGCTTGATGCCCAGCCCCTTTAAGATGAGCTGGATGACTTCGGCTATGAAGTGGGGGCCATTGTCGCTCCATAAAATTCGACAAAGGCCGTAACGGGGGAAAAATTCCTTTAACAGTACTTTTGCAGTGGCCATAGCAGTGTTGTCACGGGTTGGGTATGCTTCCACCCATTTGCTAAATGCGCATACCACAACAAGTACATATTTCAGGCCTTGGCATCTGTCTAGCTGGATGTAGTCCATCTGCAGGACTTCAAACGGGTGATTTGGGACCCCAAACCCTCCCCGGGGTACTACAGTTCCTTTCCCGGGGTTGTGTTGCAGGCATATCAAGCATTGTTGGACCAGACGTTTGGCGGAGTCTGTGATTTTATCATTGTGCCAAACTCTGGAGACCATTTCAATCATGGGGGCTGATCCTATGTGGGCAGGGGAGTGTGCCATAGTCAGTATGGGAATCAGGTATGAGTCAGGTAGCAACCATTTGTTTGTGTCTTTTGTCCGCCAGCAGCCTTCGTCGTCTTTTAATCCCACCCGTGTCCATTCAGTCAATTTGTGTTGTGTGCTAGCCATTTGAATGTCTCTAATAGTGTCCCTAGCGTCAGTCCATTTTTCTGCTTGTGACCTGGTCACGTACATACGTGTTGTCGTCCTATTTTCAGCTGTCGTTCGAGCAGTGATGTCGGCTAGTGCATTTCCCTGTCCAATAATGTCTGTCACCTTTTTGTGTGCCTGGCATTTGATGACTGCAAGCTTTTTGGGGAGAAGGACAGCTTCGATCAAGGCGGAGACTAGATCCCCGTGCAAAATGGGGGTGCCGTGTGAGGTCAAGAATCCCCTTTCCCTCCATAGGAGCCCAAAATGGTGAACCACCCCAAAGGCGTACTGGCTGTCGGTGTAAATGTTCGCTGTGGTTCCTGCTGCTAGAATGCAGGCTCGTGTCAGGGCAATCAGTTCCGCTGCCTGGGCAGATCGTTGCGTGATGCGGGCTGTCTCGACTACAGTTCGAGCCGTGGTGACTGCATAGGCAGCTGAAGTGGTGCCATCGGGGAGTTTGATGCAAGAACCGTCCACCCACAGCTCTCCGTCAGGGTCAGGAAAAGCCGCGTCTCTGAGGTCAACCCTACTTCTAGTCTGTTCGTCCGTAAGAGTCACACAGTCATGTACAGGGGGCACATTGGGATCGTTCTCTGGTAAGGGTAACAGAGTTGCCGGGTTCAGTGTGGTGCATCTTTTCAGGGTGATATGGGGTGCAAGCAAAGTCAGTTCGTATCCAGTCAGTCGTGCACTCATCAGGTGTTGCGTCTTGGTTTGGTTCAGGAGGGTGCCAACTGCATGGGGTACCAGTATCGTGAGGGAATTCGAGAGCACGATCCCCTCACTCAGTCGGATAGAGATAGCAGCGGCAGCTACAGCTCGAAGTAAGGCAGGCAAGGCTCTGGCTACAGGGTCAAGAGTGGCAGAGAAGTAAGCGCACGGTCGTTGCTTTGGGCCAATGGACAGGGTAAGGACAGATAAAGCGCACCCCTCCCTTTCGTGAGTGTAAAGGGAGAAGGGCTTTGTGTAATCGGGGGTACCTAGGACAGGGGCCGAACAAAGGGCATCTCGTAGTTCCGTGAAGGAGGTTTGGCACTCAGGGGTCCAAGGGAGTGGGAAGGGGACATCTTTGGCTAGCAGAGAAAGTAGTGGTTTTACAATGAGACTGAAGTTTGGCAACCACTGTCGACAGAAGGAGGTGAGGCCTAGTAGGGAGCGAACCTGTTTCTGAGTTTTAGGGACGGGAGTTTCAAGAATGGTTTGGATCCGGTCGGGAGTGAGTTTCCTTCCGTCTTTGGACAAAAGGTGGCCTAAGTAAGTGACCTGGGGTTGGCAGAATTGCAACTTCTTCTTGGAGACCTTGTGGCCATTTTCCGCAAGGAAGTGCAGGAGTTGAATGGTGGCTGTGACTGCTAATGGAGTGGTGTCGGCTGCCAAAAGGATGTCATCGACGTATTGCACTAGCACCACTCCATTGGGTAACTGGACTTGATCCAGCTGTCTCTTGAGGGCCTGGCTGTAGATGCTAGGGCTTTCTGTGTAGCCCTGGGGTGCTCGGCAGAACCTATATGAGCGGGCTTTTAGGGTGAAGCCGAAGAGATATCGGCTGTCTGGGTGGATGGGGATGGAAAAGAATGCGTTTTTGAGGTCAATGACAGTGAAGGTGGTGGCAGTAGAAGGAATCAAAGTCAGGATGGTGGTGATGTCTGAGACCACGGGGTACTGGGGTACAACCACTTTGTTGATCTCTCGTAGGTCAATGATAAAGCGGTATGCTTTCTCATCTCCCTCTCCTTGTTTCTTGATGATGGGCAAGATAGGACTGTTGCAAACGTTGCTAACCACTTCCTCTACCACTCCTGCGTCTATCAGTGACTGAATAATTTTTACCAATGCCTTCTCGCCCTCTGGCGATATCCGATATTGTGGAAGTTTTGGGAGTGTTGCGTCTGGTCGGACAGTAATGTGCACTGGGTCAATCATCATGCGCCCTACGTCCGAATCTGTCTTGGCCCACAGATACGGAGGCAGAGTGTCAAGCAGGGATGTGTCAGCGTCAGTGATGGAAAACATGCGTCGGGGAGGGCAATGTCTAAGCAGAACGGGGTTGTCGTAAAGGAAAACTCGAACTCCGTCTTGAGAACATCTAATTGTCGCTCGGAAGTGTTTCAATAAGTCAAGTCCCATAATGGCGTCAGGGCTATTGGAGGAAAGCAAAAACGTGGTGTCAGTGGTGTTCTTTTCTAAGTCGAAGAGGATCGGAGCGGACAAAGGGTTAGTGGAGGGCGTTCCATCGAAACCTGTCGATGTTATAAGTGAGCCAGACAAGGGTGCCCTTGGAATCAGTCGTTTAGATAACGCACTACGTGTTGCGCCAGTGTCTACCAGAAATGGAGACTTTGTACCCAGGACCTTAGCAGTGACATAAGGGCCTTGCTGGTCAACATAGAGCTCGACTGGATCCCTCCCTTGCCCTTGGCAGTCCTATGCAAAGTCGTGGGCGTCATCGTAGTCAGATTGCTGGCACTGGTTCTGTCTGGGTCGATCAAATGTATTTGGTCTGCCTGATCTGTCGTTAGTCGTGTCATTTGTGGGCCCTCGCTGCTGTCCCCTATTTCTCGGTCCACTTGCTATGTCCTTGGGGTCTTGGTTTCTGATTATTTCCAAAAGAACCAGGCATTGGGATTTCCAATGGCCAGTCCCTTTACAGAAAGCATACTGGTCCTCTCTAATGTCTGTACGTCCAATGTGGGGAGTCGAAGTGCGGTCCTTGGGAGGTGCAGTCTTAGGGACGTTCGTCTGATAGTTTCCCCTGTATTGGTCTCGTCCTATAGTCAACCCTTGCAGTTGTGCAATCATCACCCTCTCTTTCAAGTCTTTCTTCTTTTTCTCTGTTGCTCTATCGTTTTCATTTTTCTGATGTTCATAATATTGGGCCATCTGGAGGATAGCCGCAGGTTTGGAGGCTGCCCAACTACTTTCGCTGGCCTGCAGTTTCTGGGAGACCTCTGGTGTCAAACCCTTAACATAATTCTGGACAAACAGATGGTGTCCGGTTGCAGTGGTCATGTCCTGGCCGCTGTAATCGGAGAACACCGTTTCAAACCGGGAGAAGTAATCCGATACATCCTCCTGGGGTTTCTGGCGACAGGCCGTTACTATCGACCAGTCCACTTTCTTTTCTGGAATCAGGGTTTTTAATTTCTGTACGATTTTATCTGGGAGGTCTAAAATGGATTTCAAAGGCTTTTGTCCAGGTTCTCGTTGTTTATCAATGCCATCGAGTTGTGACCAGGTATGTCCAAACAGCTCAAGGTGGTCGACTTTCCGGATTTGCTTCCACACATCAGCTGGTAGACATAACCCGAAAAACAAGTCGATGTCAGCCAGGGTCATAATCGTTGAACCTAGGGCTGTACCTAATTCAGTATAGAAGGCAGTGGGGTTTTTACGTAGGTCAGGCAGAGATGTCCGGAAGGTCAGAATCTCTTGCCGGTCCCATGGCTGGTAGACCCAGTTGTACACTACCCTTCCTTTTGCATCTTTGTGGTTTGCATCATCGTTAGTCCCTTCACCTCGTGGAGGAACCCAGTAAGGGGCAGCCTCTCGTATCGGCATCATAGCGTTAGATTGCTTAGTTTGTGGTTCGGTCGCTACGGATGTCGTGGGTTTAGTTCCCGATTCTTGTTCAGTGAGGTGGCGGAAAACCTCAAGCGTACGCATAAGGAGGTCCGTCACATCACACTCGCCCTCATCCCCGATATCGACCTTTCGGTACAGAGTCGTTAGGCTCTCGGGACCTTTGTCTCGATATCGGTCCTCGTATGCGTTCAAGACATGGTAACGCAGTCGTACGGAGAAATGTCGTCTGTGACTCCCCGTATACGAGTTAAACATATCCGTGATGTACTCTTCATCTTCCTTCCTTTCTACCAGTGTCCTTGCTATCTTGTCAATCCCTGCTCGCTCATCTTTGCTTAATCTGCTTGTTCTTGCAGTACTGACCCTTCGGGTCTCAGGGTCGCCTAACGTTGTCGTTTGTGTAGTATCTAATACAAGGAGTTCGGCCGGCACAGAGGCCATGGGGGCCGAAGCTGTGGCGCTACTCTTGTTTGTGCCTGCGGGTAGTGGGTGCTGTGCTAAGGGTTGGGAAGGGGCATATGGAGGGGGCATGTAGATGATCGGAGGACCTAACAGCAGATCATCGTTGGCTCGCTGTTTCGAGGGTAATTCAGGGTAGAGCGTGGAGGACGTTCTAACCGGACACTGGCTTGATGTCTCCATTTCTAGTTTCTGTTTGGCTTCCTCTCTTTCCTTTATCTCTTCTTCTAGTTTCTGAGCAGCTAGGTGGGCTGCTTTTCGCAGCTCTTTTCCCAACCTACTCTCAGTTCTCTTTTTACGTTGTTCGGTTTCTTTGCGCCACATGCCGAAACTATCAACCATAGTGGGCGTTGTCTTGTTTTTACCAAGGGCTGTTTCTAGCGCGCTTATTTTATCATCATCGAAGGATCCTATCAGTGGCCACTGACTTTCTCGATCCTTTTTCGTATATTTATGCCACAGCTTGCTATAAGCTATAGCGATCAATCCATGCTTCATGAACATGTCCTTATTAGGGGTGCCTTCCAGTGGAGCCGGATGGTTCATCTCTAATAAGCGGTCCGGGCTAAACAGGCTACCAATCAGTGGGGAGAAGACAGGCATGACGGATTACAATGGGGACAAAAGTCAGCACTACCTATCTTATCACTGCGTGCAAAGACTAGACAGAATATTTCTATTCTACGTTGTTTGCAGGCAGTGAATACCTCATGAACCAATATCGAACAGTCAATGTTCGGTCAATCAAACAATCAGTGGGGAGAATAAGTAGGCCCGCAAAGGTCTGCGTTACCTACCCTTTCACTATCTGCAAAGAGGGAATCCTGTTCTTTCCTGTTTGCAGACAAAGAATCTCCAGAAAACAATCCGCGAACAGTAGTTCGGGTTCAAACAATTAATCAGTGGGGGAGAAGGAAATCTCCAGAGAACAATCCACGAACCGTAGTTCGGGTTCAAACAATGAATCAGTGGGGGAGAAAGATAGGCACGACGGATTACAATGGGGACAAAAGTCTGCGTTACCTATCCTTCTCTGCTTGCAAAGAGAGAGCCTGTTGTTTCTCCGTTTGCAAACAGAGAATCTCCAAACAAATCAACAAAGAGTAATACTAGTATTTTCCAAACAATCAAACAATCATTTCGCAATTCGTCGTGTTTACACGACCTTACCCGGACCGCATGGACAGTTTCTTGTCTTCCGAATCCAGCGCCCGATCGTCCTCTATTCTTCGTGATCCTCGCGGCACTCCTGATGGTTCCCAGTCAGGACCGTAGATCACTCGAGAGAGGTCTGTTCGGAACCAGTGAAGTTCGGATGATCGGCTGTCAGACGAGGGTCTATCGGACAGGTGCACTCCCGATCGTTGCAGTCGTTCACTCTGTCGTCAGGACCTCTCCCACTGGATCCACGAGTCGCTGATGGGCCCCACGTTTGGGACGCCAATTGTAGAAAAAGGTACGGGCAGAAGACCTTTTTCAAAGTTGCCCGGCGTTAGTCGCCTCTATACCCACTCGAGTTACCAAACAAAGAGGCAGGCGCTGGAGACCGGAAGGCAGGAAACAGAAGTTTTATTCCGACGGAGCAGAACACATCAAATCAGACAACAGGGTATCTTCTCGAGGTGCTCTAACCGCATCTCTGAGGCCTGGCCTCTTATACACAGGTTTATGATCTTTATTGCATGTAACACATTCTTGCAATGCTTTGAAGTATGAAAGGACATCCTCGGAATCTCCCCTTCAGGCCCGTTCCCACACACATTTACAGTTGAAGTCCCCACCCCGGTCACAACAGGTGATGATTATCGCGCAGCTGGACATTCCGCCGATTCACGGAATGTGTGGGGTTGATCGGATCTCATAGGGTGGGGGCTTTGATCAACTCGAGGGTCCTTTGATGGGGGTAGCTTCCTACTGTACGGGGGGGGGGCAATAAACAGTATCCGCAGGGCCAGGTGGCGGCCTGGGAACGAGGAAGACAAACGGGCACACAGGAAAAGGGGGGTTTTTATCAGAGGACCCTGGACCATGAAAGGAATGAAGGGAGGTGTCGCACTGGGAACAGGATGGGATTCCGAGGCAGAGCTGCACTGAAGAGGGGTTTATGACCCAAGGCATGTGAGAGCGGGGGTTGTCAGCGTGCGGGGGATGCCTGCGAGGTTAGGAGAGAGAGAGAGAGACGCGCTGGCTATCAGCGAGGGGCAGGGAGGCCATGGTGCTCAAAATGGCTGCCGCTTACGCGCACGAATGGGCTCAAAAAGGGCAAGATGGCGCCGATAATGTTGATGTTTGCGGCCTAACTTTTAACAAGATCTCCGCTCTCTCCCTTTGTCCCGTAGGAAGTGACATTCCTGTGTTCATCCGAACCCTCGGGTAGAGGATGTCCGGTACCTGGGACACTGTACAATGGCCCTGTTGGCCTGTTTTGGTTGTGTTTCTTCTCTACACCCTTTATCTTCCTTCTCTCTCTCTTCTTCCTACTTTTCCCTCGCGCTGCCCTTTCTTCTGGTTCTCTCCCCGCGCTTGCAGAGGGGTGGCATGGTGGGACCTGCGGGAGTTGGCACGCCGGGGGCGAGGTGAGGCGAACACTGCCCTGTCTGCGGGGGGGGATGCTTCATGGGTGATTGCGCAGCCCCGCCTCCCCTTAGTGCGATGACAGCGAACATCCCCGCGCCCCTTAAGGTCCTGTCCCTCAATGTCAAAGGGCTCAACTCCCCCAATAAGCGGAATCAGATATGGCGCTATCTCCTGCACCACTCCCCTGACATTATCCTACTCCAGGAGACGCACCTTCTGAAGGGGGACACCAGCGCATGGCGCACCCTAGATACCCCACGCAGTTCTGGGCCTCCTCTGACACTAAGACGGCGGGGGTGGCAATCCTCTGCAGGGCTGGCTTTAGCCGGGGACCCACGAAACCCTTCAAGAGTGCTGACGGGCGTTTCCTCCGAGCCACGGTGCAGATGGGTAGTGCAAAGTTCACCTTGGGTTGTGTATACGCGCCCAACCAGTCGCAGGACAAATACCTCCAAGCGCTCCTGCGAGACCAGTTCCCGCCAGGCGACCCTAGCGTGATATTGGGCGGGGACTTCAACCTAGTGTGGGACCCGGAGTTGGACCGGTCGGGGGCCTCCTTTAATGCCACGGGGGCAATGTCTTCTACCCTTAGAACGCAGCTTACAGACCTGGGGCTTGTGGATGTATGGCGCTACCACAACCCGGGAACCCTGGACTACTCTTTTTATTCCCACTCCCACAGGACGTACTCCCGTATTGATTATCTTTTTGCTTCCCTTGAATTGGCCCGAGATTCCTTGACAGCCGCTATCTCCGACATTTCCCTATCGGACCACGCGCATGTGGAACTTTGGCTGCAAGATCCGCTGGCTCATGCCACTCGAGAACGGAGGTGGGTACTCCCGCCGAGTATCCTTCGGGACCCGGAGGATGTTGCTAGCATCCGTGACGCCATAGACTCGTACTTCGCCATTAACAATACCCCGGATCTGCCCTTCCATACGATCTGGGATGCCTTCAAGGCCACCATTAGGGGCCACATTACCTCCCTGGCGGTGGCACGGAGGCGGGAGGTGTTTAAGCTAGAAACCGACCTGGCCAGCGAGATCAAGCAAGCGGAGGCTCGGGACAGGGACTCCCCCTCGCAGGCGTCTAAGAGAACGCTCGCCAACCTCAGGGGGCAACTCCGCACGCTGCGCACCAACAAGGCAGAGCACTCCCTGCTGGCGCTCAAACAACGCTACTATGAGGGCGGGGACAAAGTTGGACGCCTACTGGCAGGCAGACTGCGAGCACGTGCAGCCAGGGCCCACATCGCCAACATCAGGCGGCAGGATGGCACGTGTGTCACCTCTGAGAAAGCCAAGCAGGAGGCCTTTGTCACCTACTATTCCTCCCTATATGCAGAGGAGCCTACCTCTGCGGAGGCGCGGGAGGCCGTTCTTACGGATTTCGAGGGATCCCCGCTGTCCCCGGCATGTGCAGCTGCACTGGAAGATCCCCTACGGGAGGAGGAAATATCAGAGGCCGTCAAAGACCTACCCCCTGGGAAAACCCCGGGACCAGACGGCCTGCCGCTGACCTTCTACCGCCTGTTTCTGGCCCAGCTCCGTCCGCACCTGCTGCGGCTGTACGGTTCCTTCTCTGACACCACTGGCCCGTCCCCTGATATGGGCCTGGCTGAGATCGCCCTGATCCCTAAACCTGGGAAGGACCCCGACCTGTGCGCCTCCTATCGCCCCATCGCCCTCCTGAATACCGATCTTAAGATCTACACCAAGATACTGGCCAAACGGCTGGACCCGTACATGCCGGGATTGATAAACCCGGACCAGGTGGGATTTATTCGGGATCGACAGGGGGCCGATAACGTGCGCAGGTTGGCACACCTAGTGGGGAAGGTGCGGCATTGGGACATACCGGCCTGCCTCCTCTCGCTAGATACAGAGAAGGCCTTCGACCGGGTCGACTGGACCTTCTTGAGAGCAGTCCTTCAGAAACTAGGTTTTGGCCCTAACATGATCGCCAGGTGCATGGCCCCTTATCTCAGACCGCAGGCCAGAATTCGGGTCAATGGCCAGCTAACACCGCCGCTCTCGATTCACAGGGGCACGAGGCAGGGGTGCCCACTCTCGCCGCTCCTGTTCGCCCTCGCGGTGGAGCCGCTAGCGGAGCTGATTAGGCGCACGCCTGACATTCACGGAATCCCCCACGGGGGTCGTGACAACAAGGTGGCGCTATTCGCTGACGATCTCATCCTTACTCCTACTCGCCCTCGGGACTCCCTCCCGGCGGTGCATGACGCCCTCTCCCTATTTGAACGAGCGTCTGGCCTTAAAATTAACCACACCAAATCCTGGGCGCTCAACCTCACCATCCCTGAGGAGGAGGTCAATCTCCTGAAAGGGGTAGCGCCCTACCGCTGGGCGGAGAGCCACATCAAATACTTGGGTCTGGACCTGACGCCCCACCTGGACTCATGGTCCGCGCGGAACTGGGCTTCCTGCCGTAAAGAAGTCCTGGCGGACCTGTGAAAATGGAAGCCCTTGATGATTTCCTGGCTAGGGCGGCTCAATGCGGTCAAGATGTCGGTCCTCCCCCGTATCCTATATGTTTTCCAGTGCTTGCCCACCCCAATCCCGCTCCACTGCATTAAGAGTCTCCAGCGTGACCTCACGTCCTTCATCTGGGGTGGTAAACGACCCCGGTTCTCACAGAAAGTCCTCATGGAACCGAGGGACAGGGGCGGCCTCGCCTGCCCGAACCTTCTCCATTACTACTGGGCGGCGCACCTTCGGTTCGTCATAGAATGGGGTGCGCGCGAGAGCGACAAGCACTGGTTCCACATGGACCGGGTGGTCACGGGGCGCACCATATTGGACCTACCTTGGCTGCCGAGCGTGGCGCGCTCCAGGAGTGCATATATGGCGGTTCCGACGAAAACAGTCCTGGACGTCTGGGACAGGGTGGCGGTGTCCAAAGGCCTGACCACGTTCCCCTCCCCGCACACCCCCATCGCTGGTAACCCGCACTTCCCCCCCGCAGCCCGGACCCGCGCTTTTGAGAGCTGGACACAAGGGGACTGCAGAGTTATAGGAGACCTCTTTCTTGGAGTCATGGCCCGACTGCAGGGAGGAATTCGGTCTACCCTCGACCGCCGGCCTACAGTATGCCCAGCTGCGCCACTGGACTATGGGAGTCGACATGTACCGGGCTGCCACCAGGGCCTACACGCCATTCGAGAAATTGGAACGCTCCCTAGGGGGGTTGAAGAGGCTTATCTCCCAGATCTATAACATACTGCAGCACCCCGCCGCCCCACCCGCGCACCCCTACAGAGACAATGGCAGTCGGTGACTGGCGCCGACATAACGCCCTCTCAGTGGGCCAGGCTGTGGAACGACATCCCCAAAACCTTCCGCAGCGTTCCGCAGAGGGAAAACGCATACAAGATGCTTACGCAATGGTAATATACCCCCCTGAGACTCAGCAAAATGTTCCCGACTTCCTCGCCGCTGTGCTGGAGGTGTGGCACTGCGACTGGCGACTTCGTGCACATCTGGTGGACATGCCCTGTCTTAGCTATCTTCTGGAAGGAGGTCCTTAGTCACATCAAGAAGGTGTTGGGTTTCCCCCTACCTGAGGAGGTCTGCACGCTTCTGCTGGGCATTCGACCCCCTGCGCTTAGGGCCCTCACGCGCAGCGACTGGATCCTCACGCTTCACATGTTAGGCGCTGCCAAGCAACTCATCGCTTTATACTGGAAGCGGGCTGAGGCGCCGCCGATAGCCTCCTGGTTTGTGCACCTCTGGCAGGTCCTGACTATGGAGCTGCTCACGGCGCGGATACAAATGAGGGGCGTGCGCTTCAAGGCGGTGTGGGAACCCCTCGTGCGCCATCTGTGCTCCATCAGCTATGCGCGCCACATGCCCCCTAGGCTTCGTGCTCTGCAGCTATTTGAGGATGCCCTCATCCCTGCTGACCCAAGCAGGCTGTGCCCTTAACCACTCCCCCCAGTGCAGGCACTATTGCACACCGACACACCGCACACCCGCTTGTGTTTTGGCCCCCCTACCGACGGCTGACATCTTTCCCCCTGGCCCCTCTTCTTCTCGCCTCTGCTTAATCTTCCTCTGACTTTTTCTTCCTTCCTACTTGCCACGCTGGCTTCCGCCCCCCTAAGGGGCAGTTTGGGCCCCGTTGGGCCTTTAGAAAACGTGACACTACAGTTCTAAATTCCATGCGCGCCTCCCCCGCACAATGATGCAGCACCCGCATATGGCCACTTCTTGCCATCACTACCCCTAAGCCACGCGGCCGGCCCCCTCTGGGGGTTGTAGGCAGGGCGCTGTGTTAATGCTCCAACCTCCCCCTGGTTGACCCACGCCTATAAGTTTTTCTATGCGCGGCCGGCTCCAGCACGGGGTTGTAGGCTTATCGCTGTGTTCACAATAAAAACAGATTTGAACAAAATCTGGCAGTAATCAATTCTGCTGGTGGAACATGGGCGGTCAAAGTTATGAGCATCAGACAGATCCCCAGGCGTATGGCCATTGCAAGCCCTTAGGCCGTATGATAAAGTAAAAGACATGAGCTGAACTATGAAGCTGAGCCATGAGTCTTAATCATCTCCTGATTTGCCACGATTCTCTGGAGAGGAGGAAAAGTCTATAAGCAGATTCTGTCCCCTACCACTTCTTTGATGGTCAGCCTCGATAGGAGGGACTTTTGGAAGTTGATGGTAAAATCCAAGTTACCAACTAAAATATTCGTCCACGGAAGGTGTTCCCTGAGAAGTGACTAGTCAGTCGCCCAAGTACAAAAATACATGGCCTCCTAACCGTCACAGTGAAGTCGCAACCAGCAATTTGTAAAGACCATTGGAGTGATCGCTGGTCCAAACAGTCAAGTCAAGTCAATAAATTTATATAGCGCGCTACATACCCAGAGGGTCTCAAGGCGCTTGAATAAGGGTGGGGAATTACTTGTCAAATATCCACGTTTTAAGTTGCTTTCTGAATGCTAGGTGGTTCTGAGTAAGGCGAAGGTGAGTGGGAAGTGAGTTCCAGGTTTTAGCTGCCAGGTAGGAGAAGGATCTACCTCCCATGGTGGTTTTGTTGATGCGAGGTACAGTGGCAAGGGCTTGGTTGGATGATCGTAGCTGGCGGGAGGGGGTGTAGAAGGACAGTCGTGTGTTGAGGCATTCGGGTCCAATTTCGTAGAGTGCTTTGTGTGTGTGGGTTAGGAGGCGGAAAGTAATCCTCTTATTGACGGGGAGCCAGTGGAGGTTTTTCAGGTGACCAGAGATGTGTTCTTTACGCAGGATGTCCAATATGAGCCTGGCTGAGGCGTTCTGGATGCGTTGGAGTTTTTTCTGGAGTTTGGCGGTGGTACCGGCGTAGAGGGTGTTTCCGTAGTCCAGTCGGCTCGTGACCAGAGCGTGGGTGACTGTTTTTCTAGATTCGGTGGGGATCCAGCGAAATGTTTTTTTGAGCATGCGAAGAATGTTGAAGCAAGATGAAGAAACGGCGTTGACTTGTCTGTTCATCGAGAGTGATGAATCCAGGATGACGCCCAGGTTCCGTGCGTGGTCCGTCGGAATGGGTGCTTTTCCAAGGGCCTCTGGCCACCAAGAGTCATCTCAGGCGGAGGGGGAGGTGCCTAGGATGAGGACTTCTGTTTTGTCTGAGTTCAGCTTCAGACGGCTGTGCTTCATCCATTCGGCTACTTCTTTCATTCCTTCGTGTAAGTTGGTTTTGGCAGTGTTAGGGTCTCAGGTGACTGACAGGATCAGTTGAGTGTCGTCGGCGTAGGAGATGATGTTGAGGTTGTGTCGGCGTGCGATGACCGCGAGGGGGCTCATGTATACGTTGAAGAGGGTGGGGCTGAGAGAGGATCCTTGTGGTACGCCGCAGATGACTTCAGTGGCCTCTGACTTGAATGGTGGAAGGCGGACTCTCTGGGTTCTTCCGGTGAGGAACGAGGTGATCCATTCCAGTGCTTTTCCCTGGATTCCGACGTTTCTGAGGCGTTGTAAAAGGGTGCTATGACAGACCGTGTCGAAGGCTGCAGAGTGGTCGAGGAGGATGAGGGCGACTGTGTCTCCATTGTCCAGTAGAGTTCGAATGTCGTCTGTTGCTGCGATGAGGGCGGTTTCAGTGCTGTGCTTGGCTCGGAAGCCGGATTGTGTGGAGTCGAGGGATTTGTTGGTTTCGAGGAATGGAATTTCGAGCTGGTTGTTGACCGCTTTCTCGATGACTTTGGCCGGGAATGGAAGGAGTGAGATAGGGCGGTAGTTTTTGAGTTCGGTGGGGTCAGCTGTGGGTTTCTTCAGGAGGGCGCTGAGTTCGGCATGTTTCCAGCTTTCTGGGAAGGTTGTGGAGTTGAGGGAGCAGTTGATGACGTCTCGGAGGTGCGGTGCTGTAATGGAGTCTGCTTTGTTAAAGATGTGGTGAGGGCATGGGTCTGTGGGGGATCCTGAGTGGATAGAGTTCATCAGACGGATGGTGTCCTCCGTGGAGATTGGCTTCCAGTCATTGAGGATGCTCAGGGGGGGTGGGGGTCCTACAGGGGGTTGGGTGGGTTGGTCTATGGGACGGTTGTCGAAGCTGTTGTGGATGTCTGCAATTTTGTTGTGGAAGAAAGAGGCTAGGGAGACGCAGAGGGCTTGAGAGGGGGTGATGTCATTGGAGTTGGCTGAGGGGTTGGAAAATTCCTTGACGATGTTGAATAATTCCTTGCTGTTGTGGGCGTTGTTATCTATGTGATTTTGTTGTTGTTTCTTTGCAGAGTGGGTTGGGGGTGGTTGTTGGATGTGGGCTTGTTGTAGGTAAAGTGAACGCAGCTGTGGTCAGTCCAGAGGAGAGCTGTGGTGTGGCTGAAGGAGACATGTTTGCTGGAGGTGAAGATAGGGTCGAGTGTGTGACCTGCGATGTGGGTGGGGGTAGTGACAAGTTGTTTAAGTCCGAGGTTGGTGAGGTTGTCCAAAAGGGTGGTGGTGTTGCGGTCGTTGTTCTTTTCAAGGTGAAAGTTGAGGTCTCCCAGAAGGATGTAATCCTCGGAGGGGAGCGCGTGTGGAGTGATGAAGTCCGTGATGTCTTCACTAAATTGTGCGCGGGGTCCTGGTGGCCTGTAAAGGAGGGTGCCTCTGAGTGTGGTCTTGGGGTCGGTGTGGATCTGGAAGTGAAGGTGTTCAGAGTTGGCGAGATTGACGTCTGAGCTGGTTGAGATGCAGATGGATTTCTTATGGACGATAGCGATGCCTCAGGGCTAGGACTTTTGGATCTAAAATTGAAATGTGTGTGGGTAAGTATACTGAGGAAGAAGGAGAGCATCCTTTTAGACTAGAAGGGTAATGCATCACTCTGCCATGATCGCCTCCAAAATGGTGGAAAAATGGGAAACCCTCCCCCATCAAAGGATAATGATGTGAAGGGAGTGGGGAAATCAGAGAGGTTTTGAGGCAGCAGAGCTGCAAGACAGTGAGCACTGCACCTGCTGCTATTTGTTTTCTAAATGAATACCACATTTGCCCCCAAAAGGCTTGATACGACTGCTGGGGTGGGAAGATATGTTGAGAAAGTTGTTTCTGCCAGGAATGCACCACCTTGGAACAGCAATTAAACTTCTCAAATTGTTGATGTAACTGATGTGCCAAGGGAGGCAGACCAATGTGCAAGTTATTTTTAAAATGCTCCAGGCAAGAGTGAGCTTTTTTCTGAACAACTGCCCTCCATCAAAGGCTATGCTCATGAGTGTGGCATGGACATGTCTGCAGATTTCAGCTGAACACATCCAACCATGCTGCAGCTTTATAACAGTTGTGTCCAAAAATCAAGTAAGTGTGCCAGCAGACTCCAGGCCAGCCACTTCAATATTATTCTGACAAAATCAGGAATAGCAGCAACCCCTCTAAAAGTATGTTTTCAATAGTGAAAGACCTTAAAACCTCGGCAGATGCTACAACATCTTCAATATCATCCAATATGCAATGTGAGGCCCTAAGCTCCTGCTTTGTGGAGAAGGAGGAAACTATATATAAATCTTTCCCTCTATACGCAGCATTACCGGGTCCTGTGTCTAGCCCCTTTTGCAAGCATACTTTGGCTGCCTTTCCGCCAATCTTGCTGTGCTCGGTGTCAGAAGATCAAATTGGGGTCTCCTGCTGACCCTCTCAAGCCGTACCAATTTCTGAAATCTCTGTCAGTGCTTCTACCATCCTTGAACCAGATGATCAATCTATCTTTGTCTACATCTATTGTGCCTGGTTCCTGGAAGCAAGCTAGGTTGGTCTCTTTGTTAAAAAAGCCCAACCTTGACACTGCAAAATCAGAGAACTTTCGACCTCCTGCCCTTCGTCTCCAAGACCTTGGAGGCCTACATGAACTCCATGCTGACAGGTCATCTGGAGGAGAACAACATATTGGACCCCTCTCAGAATGGCTTTTGGCCGGGCCACAGTACGGATTCAGCCCTCCCAGCTGTAACCGAGCATCTGAAGGGGGCTCTAGATGAGGGTCGCACTTCGGCGCTGATTTTGTTAGATCTCAGTGCCACATTTGACACGGTCTCCCACCAGATCTTGCTGCAGAGGTTGGAGGAGGCAGGCATTGTGGAATCTGCCCTGGAGTGGTCCGCCTCTCTTTTAGCGGAAAGGACGTTCCAGGTTGCAGTCCCCCCCATTTTCCCCCAAGATCATACCATCAAATATGGGATACCGCAGGGCTCTCCTTGAGTCCAATACTGTTTAACCTATACGTTCAAACGTTAGCAGTATTGGCCAAGAGCAGAGGGCTCACAGCACTCTCGGATGACTCTGTGCAGGCTGCATGTAAGTTTCTGAGAGATCTTGAGGTCATCTCTGAGTGGATGACTGCCAACTTTCCCCAGCTCAATGCCAACAAGTCTGAAGTACTGTTGGTTGGGAGAGACCCTGAGCTGTGGAGCGAGCGCTGGTGGCCTGTCACCTTGGGCTGTGCACCCACCCCCAAACGTGTGGTAAAAAATCTGGGTGTGTGGGTTGACTGTGCCCTTAGCTTTCAGATGCAAACAAAGAAAGTAGCAGGAACTTGCTTTGGCATCCTAAGGTGGCTCAAACTGTTGCTAGGGTTTTTCAACCCGTCTATGAGACAGGTTATTGTTCAGGCTTCCATCCTGTCTAGATTGGATTATGCCAATTCGCTATATTTGGGATCCAACAAGGCGGAAATCGCAAGACTACAAAGGGTCCAAAACGCTGCGGCGAGAACTTTATTGGGTTTGACCTGGACATGACCTACCACTAGTGCTGTCCGTTGGTTACATTGTTTGCCTTTGGCCAAACGTTTAGAGTTTAAGGTCCTTTGCCTGTCTTTCAAAAATGTCAATCTCTCCTCTCTAGGCATTTCGGCCAATCTGCTCACACTCTATACTCCCTCCCATCAACTCCGGTCAATGGGGCAGCATCTGGCGGTTGTCCCGCGGGTGAGGAGGGCTCGTGTTGGTGGTCGTTCCTTCTGTGTATTGGCAGCCAAACTTTGGACCTCGTACCCCATCAGCATTCGCAGCTTAAAAATTACCTGGCATTCCTTAAGGCAATCAAAACTCACCTCTTCCCTCCATTGTAGGCCGCCTGTGTTGATTGTAGTTCTACAGTTTTCTACTATCAGCGCTGGGACGCCACTAAGCCGGGGCAGCTGTGCGCTATATAAAACGGCATAACATAACCTAACAATATCTGTGGAGATATATCCAATTCTTCATTGACAAAGATTGTAAATGTCTTTTCCATGTGGTCTAATCACCAAGCTTTGCCAATTGCCATAAGACACGAACATATTGATCCAGAATGCAGGTGAAATTAGTCAGGCAGAGGGCCATGCTGCATTTTCAGTCCAAGTTTCTTTGACACAATGTCAGGAGATGCCGTCGGGAAGGTATCTCGGTTCTACCTCAACAAGGATGTTTGGAAAATCAGACTTTCCAGTAACAAGTGAGAACACAAAAGGGGGATAACCAAGAGCAGACCTATGATGTCTGGGTACCAGTTCTGTGGACTGCTAGGCCAGAAAAGCATTTACTCCATGGAGCTCAGACAGAATTCAAGAAGACTTCATTGAATGGATGTAAGGTTGCAGCTCAGTAAAAATGTTAGTCTTCTCCATCACAGAAAGTATGGCCAGTTCCAAGACTTCAGCTGGTTTATGTACTACAGGATGCTTTCTTTGAGGCATAGCTATAGGAGTAAGAGATGACAGTGGCCTCATAGTAGACTTAGTGAATGGGTCTGCTTTGGCATTCATGTCTTTTTAGGCCCCAGTCTGTGGAAGGAAGGTGAGGCATCAGATTAAGAGCTTCTCAGCCTGCAGAAATGTGCCGCTTGGGGGGAGGTGGAGGGGTAGCTCAGTAGGGGCAGGAGTCACACTGAATACATTCCGCATACCAAGTCAAAAGGTCTCGACCTTGATGGGGTCAGGTGATGAACCCAGAAACTTTGATCTCCTTTTTTTCAATGTTGGGATCTTCTCCAACGATGATGAAGAGGCTGGCATCGAGAGATGGACGGTTTTATTGAGGAAGAAGAGATTTTCTTCTTCCTCTGGCAATTTTCGAGTTTTTTGCAGGAAGAACTTTTGGGACCTCATTCCCTGACCTTTGTGGGCATGGAGGCACAAGAATCACAGGTCACAGTGTTGTGCTCCAATCCAAGACACCATATGCAGTTGCCACGTGTATCCGAAAGAGACAACTTCTTGTAGCATCTGTGACATTTGAAACCTGAACGTTTTGGAGGAGACATTTGGCCTATTTGCTGACAAATGAGAAGGAATTTTGTCAGTAAGACACCGAAAGAGAGCTCAGGACCCTCTTCAATGAGGTATAGAGAAACAGGAACTGACGCTAGCATGCTGGTTGCCTCCTAATATAGGGTTGTCATGTCATGAGGAAGTGTACTGGCTGAAGCCACACGGTACCACCTGTTGTTGGCGGAGGGCTATTGCAGGGGAAACGTTTCCCTTACCATTCTAAAGCATGAAAGGAGAACTCTTAAGGTGAGGAATCTAAAGGAAGATGTACCCATCAGAAAATATATTCTGAGATCGTAACAATTTTTGCAAGGTGGTATTATATTCTTGTCACTGAAGTTACTACATAATACAACAGGTCTGTTCCAATATTGTACATATTATACATCCTATTTTTTAAATTCTCTTGAAAGCATGTATACAAGTCTTGCCTTTTCCGTGGCATTTCTAAAAGCTATATTAAAGTTTGCTACGTTTAACTCCCACACATTTTTAGGTATCTGATTGATTGGGTCAACAGTGCTTCTATGTGGAAACCTGTTAATTGGATGACATAGCTAAACTCTAGATCTTTGTGCAGGCCTGTTAAATAAAGGTATTAATTAATCAATCAGATGGATTTCCTTACAATTGCCCCCCACCCACACAGAATAAGTTACTTACCTTTGATAACACTCTTTTCTGGTAAATACTCTATCCACAGATTCCTTACCTTGCGATTCTCCCTAAGCGCCAGACTGGATCTGAAACTTTAGCACCAGCTCCTGAGCACCTAATGGATGTGCTCCTGACCTCTGTCATGATTGCCTCTCACATATGGACATGACATCTCAGAGCCCATCTATGGCCCACGCCCTCTCGCTGACATCAGCTATCTATTACTCTTGTGATGGCAGTAGCACCCTTTATTGTCTTGAAAGCATGGGGGTCATCACAAGCACATCACAAATGGGAAGCGCTAAGTGCACACTACAATCTTATGCTATGATCTTTTTTCTTTATTTTTTTTCTTCTTACTTACAGATGGAGTAAAGAAAATTCGATACGATAATAGGTCGGGTCGCCCGAAGGAGCAGCTTTCTGCCCTCCAGCATTGATGTAGAATAGGGAATTCCCCTTTCACTCCTACCAGGGAGGACACCTCTGGTTTGCCCTGATGAAAGCCCAGGACCCTTGTAGGCCAATCAAGGACTGAAATATGTTGGCACTAGCGTCATAGGCCCATTAAAATCCCATTGACCCCCCATTTGAACATTTTAATATCCCTGACAGATTCAACAATAAAGGGATACCAGGATCTGCTTGCGGATTTTAATCTTGAACTTCCCCTGGCTATTTTTTCATCAAGAGCTCCCTGAAATAAGGTCGAGCCCACCCTGACTTATAGGGGTCAGGGTGACCCGATGATGAAGCATGACACCACTAGGGTATGTGAGGGTAATATAAACTAAAGGAAGTGCTTCCTCCCCCACTCCCTAGTGGTGAGTGCTTAATTGCTTCATATAGGATCTTTCCATATCTAACCGCCCAGGGTTAAGTGTGAGAACTAGTAAATACCCTTCACTGGTTCGTGGGTTACTTTGTGTGGAATTGTATTTATCACCTTGACTGCTAGGTGTTTTCCCCCTCCTGTGCTGGAAATTGCCATTTTAGTGGCACCATGACGAGCTCAGCTTGTCATCAGCACACGACACCCGTGGGTGATGACGAGCTGAGCTCGTCATCAGCATCGAAGGGGTTAAACGGGAGGACATATACCCACCTAGTTTACCTCTCTGCCCCTACGGCACAGGTGAATGACCATTCCCTGTTTGCCATAGTTATTTTACCACTGGTAAGTGACTTATTCTTGTGATGTATACTTATAACCGCAGATTCCTCACTTTGTGAATCCGTGCCAAAGGCATGTCTCCTCAAAGTAGGTGGGTCTCAAGAGTGAACTCTCACCAGAGTCCTGCTGGACGGAGTCGGCAAAATGATCCTCCCTGTGGAATTGAAAATCAATGCAGTAGGTGCAAATATGGACTGATGACTACAAGGCTACCTGCCAAATGTCCAAAGCAAGAACACTGTGAACCAGAGCTGTGGTGGTGGCTTTCACCAAAAAGTTGATCATTGTTTGAAGTTGGGACACTTGCATCGAGTCATGAGATTTCCTGATTTTGAAATCAATGTACATTCTTGTGTTATCATGCCTATTGCATACCTCTTTGACGATGTAAAGCGCTCTGATACCCTAACGGGTCAAGTTCGCGCTCTATAAAACACTAAAATAAAATAAAAATAAAATTAACACAGTATTCCTTTATCCTATCAATGTAGAAACTAAGGCCATGCCATGAGTTTAACCAGTGTAGCATCCCCTCCTCTTTAGATGGATGCAGTGGAGATAAGATAACTCAATGAGTGTGATAGACCATCCCATGCAGAAAGTTGACAGAACTTTCGTAAGGAAGTATGCACGAGTCCTACGCACCAGGCAAAAAAGGTAGTATGCAGAATTGAATTGACAAGGCCTGCAGCTTGGAAATGTGACCCACAGAACTAATGGCAATAAGACATACAGTTTTTAAGAGCCTCGGAGTACAGCAGTGGAGAGCCTCAGAGGGAACACACACCAGAAAGGTCTGAGCCAAATTAAACTCAGATTGTGGCATAATGAAGGGAAGAGTGCAACCTATACAAAAGCTTTTTAAAACACATCACTAGACTGATAAGGATAATGAGAGTTGATCAGAGAAATGAAGAAAGGCTAAAAGGGCTGATAAGGTATTGTTAACTGTGCCCACAGCTAAGCCTTGCCAGGCCAATGATAAAACTAACACCAGAACATCCTACAGTTTCGCCTGTAGGTGGTCAACTTGCTTCTCCTCACACCAAGTAAGAAATGTAATCCAGTGGCCCAAATACACAGCCAGAATGACATCCACTACTTCTGAATAAAGATTGAAACCTCTCAGCTGCTTCTGCTTCATCTCCACACATGGAAGTGCTAGAGTGTAAAGCACTGTCCTGCTGCAGGGATAGCCACTCCTTCAGAAGAGGCAACCAATGTGGCCAGCATATGTTCAGAGTCAGGAGGAACAGTGTAGTGTAGTTCCTATTTTCCCTGTAGGCCCTGCGCATTGGAATAACATAAACAGCAGTGTAGACGTAGAAGTGCGGTCTTCCAGGTCTCTACTGAATATGCTAAACTTAATTGGGTTTGTACCAACTAGCTCAGAGGTCACTGGAAACTGTCTTGACTGAATAGGAAGTGATCAGCTCCCCTGGCTCAGACAAGAAGGGATTCAGTTTTCCAACAACCGCATAAACATGACAACTTTGCTCCTTAGAATAAGAGTCAATCTCTAGAGTCTTGTGAAACAATAGACAGCTATTTCACTCAGTCAGTTGTGCAAGAATTACTTTCACCAGGATGCAGAGAATAGAGAGACTGGCGTTTTCAATAAAAGGTATTATTTATTGAACAGTCTTTCTTCTCATGCAAGAGAAATGAATTGCCACAATTGCAAGACTTGTTATTATAAAAAGTGCGTACAGTAAAAGGAGGATTGCGAAATAATACTGTAAAAGCATTGATATGGTTTCTTAGCCATATGATAGTTAAAATGAGTAAAATATATACATTCATATATACATTTGGCTAACGTCCTCAACTGGTGCTTCTAACTACGCCTACCCCAGTGTACCTGACCTAAGCCTAATACTTGGGAGGGAGTAAGTAAGTAGCAGTTTAAGTTAAGTTGGTTTTGCCAAGAGTTTGCTTCAAGAAATCTCTCTAAGGGTTTAGTCAACACTGTACCTCTGGAATAGAATGTTGGAGGTCTTGTATCTCCTCTCAGGACTCGATATCCCAGTCACCCGCAAGGGTAGGCTGGAAACGCCGGAGCTGGATTTTCTCGGCAGGAGAAAAGACAGCGTCTTTCTAAGCGCGTCAAGGAGGAGGAGGGGCAGCGTCCGTGGGCTTCTCGCATCTGCTGGGCTCTGCAAGGGACAGCTGTTCTGCTCCTGTATTCTCTATCACTACCGCTGTGTTTGCTTAAGGCAACATTGGTAATATTTATACCTGGAAGGTGCCTTGTTTGACGTAAGTTTTTGGACATAAGACGTCAATAAAGATGTCACTAAGAACCGGTCGTTCTTACAGTGCTCATTAGAGTTCTATCACTAATCAAAACATAGCAAGCGGGGCTTTCCCAGGTTGCTGGGGGTTTTATCTGTTGATAGAACTCGGTGTGTAATCTAGGAATCTAAGATAGTCGCTTCTGCTGTGTCATCTACTGTAATGAGCTGCAGAGGCGAGGTTCTGAAATATGGCTCTGATCGTTTATGCCAGAGACGAGTTTCTGAAATATGGCTCTGATCGTTTATGCCATTATAGGGGTATGGATGGATTATAGCCGTATAGGGGCATAAGGTCACAATATTGATTGGGGTCCTAGATAGATCACGACACCCACTCCACGAATTTATGTCCATCAAATTACTAAAAACTTAAGCAATAAGATGCGCGTGTAATACTTCCCACCCCAAAATACATATTTGCATTTGAAATGGCATATTTGAAATACATGAAAATATAGGTACTGTACGTCTTTAAGCATAGAAATCATTAAAAAATATAGCATATGTAATCAGTTGAACGATTTTGCAAAAAAAGAATTACACATGAAATATCTCTTTATACAGAAAAGAAGGGCGAGATTATTTCATCACATATAAATGCATTTGCTGTAAAATGTTGCTAGAGGCTGGAATAAAGTTATTATGTCTCTAGATCTACCTAAAAATAGAAGTTCTGTTCTTTATGAATAGTTCTACTTTAAGCAAAGATTTTCGTGCCAGAAAAAAGGTAAATATTTTGAAAAAGTGTTCAATTCCCCCTCAAAAAATTTTCATGGTGAACGGGTGAATAGAGTTCCAAACGCTTTTTAGTAGTTTTTGTTGATCAAAACTGAAGGCCGAATTCAGAGTTCATGGGAACGCTGTGCGCCGGAATGCTTTTCCAAAAAATCATTGTTGTTGTTCAGGGGAGTACATCATATCAGACAGGCTCTTAAAGAATAGGTCTACATATTCAGGTGACAGTTCGACCAAGTTCGATAATGCTGTAACTTGGCAGGTGTGAGAATGATTGCTATCATCGATGTTTGGATCAGCAATGCTCACAGAAGGCCGTACCTGGGTGATGTTGCTTTCTTGTATCGCTTCACTGCCGCCACCTAGTCGTAGCACAGGAGTCTCAACGAATGCCGTCATCAAGATTGGTAGCCGCTGGGGACAACACGATGCATGAGCCGTTACAGGACTTAGCAAAGTATCGATATCCATTGGTACTGCTGATGGTAGTGCAAGACAGGTGTCTAACACGCATACTTCTCCGCATAGCATACATCGAAGCACAGGTAAGATGCAGGTCTGCCATATAGGTCTGAATGAAAGAAACCAGGTCATGTTCAGATCTCTCACCCTGGCCAATCCAAGGACTCTAGTTATGCGGTCCCGGTAGCTTACTTCTAGGATCATTTCTTCCATCCTTGCCGGAGTCATGTCTGTGTTTTGGCTTGCCATATCGGAGCAGGAGGGTCAAAAATAAAATGCCTGCTACAAGTCCCAAAGTTAGGGGTATGCCGCCAAAGACTGAATGGACAAAATTAGGAATAATTCCTAGGATTGCTTTGAATAGTGTTAACAGTCCCGAAAAAATCGTCTTAAATACGTCTGAGATATCTACGGCATCTGACATATTTAGCATTTGGCTAAGCATTTCTGTGAAATGCACGGGGCAATTTGTTGATAAAAGGTCATGTATCTCCGATGTTGTCCTTGCAACTTGGAGATCGTACGTCTCTTTTGATGACGTTATGGGCACTGCTGTCTGTAAAAGCACAGACTTCATTCTGCTTAAAGTATCAATTGGTATAGAAGAGACATTCAAAGGAGGCCAAATTGGCGTCTCGGAATCCTCAGGGCCGTTTTTTCTAAACAATTCTTGCATACAGCAAGTGACCATGGAAGTTACGCTTACGAGATATGCTTTCCCTGGCATCAAGCCACAACAGCTGTGATCCGTCATTAGAATGTAACTCCGGTTAGAGAGTTGCTTAAAGAAAGGCTCTATCTGCGTTGCAGGTGTGACATGTTGGTGGCATGAAAGGTTGTTTGAAGTTCCTTCACAGGCCCGTGTAAATTAATAACCTTGCACAAAAGTATACCGCTTAGTGAATGTTTGCAATTTTCACCACTAAGAAATACATTTTTGTTGCTGTCACTGTAGCATGTGTGTGTATATGGTAATTTCCATGCTGACTTAATGTACCCTTTACCCAATCGTTCATACTGGCCAGTCGGTATATATTCAAGGCAATTTTTAAATTGGAAAGTTGTTATCGGAATTGTGATAATCCCGTGTATTATTCATTCAATGACAGGTCTTTCTGACATTGTCAATGGTAATCTCTCAAGTTTTTCGATGCTCAGGATTGTATAGTCTGCTCCTTTCTGTGCCAAGCTGATTTGTTTATCAGTAAGGTTAAAGATGGAAAACAATGACGTTGTGTTGATTAAACGCCATGGCACATAGCCTGAACGAAGATTTTGCAGCGTCCAGCCTAGCTGTACAATAGAACGCAATTGCGACTGGCCATGTTGTAACATTAGCAAGTCTTTCTCTATTATATCGATGGCAGATGATACAATACTGTCCAGTGAGTATATTTTGGAGGACAGAGTCATTAACCCATTGTCCACAACAGAAAGTGATTTTTCCAAATTAATACGATCCATTTCTCGTATTTTTTCAGCTGTTTCAATTTGAGTTACTTTCCAAGCCTCGTTGTATGCCGCATAGATGCTGGCCGCTATGAAGCATTTCTGACGCTGTTTGCGTGGTCCCATAATGAAATTGCGCAAGTCAGCACCATCTTCAAGTAAAGTTAGGTGTTGCTTAATTTCTGCCAGTGTGGATGTTTCTAGCCATTCAAGGCACAGCTTCCCTACACTGTATGCTGTTACTATCCCTGGATGTTGTCTCTGGGAGTATCTAGGGTCTGGTCTGGTCATTTTTAACCTCTGTGTTTTGTTCAGGAATCTATCTTGACAGTTATTCGTGTCAGTAGGCCAGATTAACCACTTTTTCCAATCAGGATGTGTTCTGTTTGGATGTAAAATTTTAGATACGTCTATTTCAACTTCTGTTGTTGCATTATCAGGTATTGGCTTTGGAATAGACGGCTTGTTAAGGTCTTTAATCTTAGCTAGGCCAAGACAGGTTGTTTGGTGAATTGTGTCATTTAAGAACATTATTTGTTCTGGGATCATGCAGGCTCGAAATAATGCTTCTAGGCCTTGTACCTGCCAATCTTTTGTATCCCAGATTGTTTTTGTTTCAATGTTATTTTTCCAAAAATCCAAACCAAATGTCATAATTTTTTCATAAAATGCTTCTGAATATATCAATTTAGTATTTGTCAGCATAGTTTTCAACCCTGTTTTATCCAGCAGTTTATAATAAAACGCTTCTGCATCACTTGTATTAAACCCTGAGAAGTACTGGAATTTCTCATAGAATGTTTTCGAACTGCTTTTAGGTTGAGTAGCACAATGTTCCCATTGGTTATATTTAAAAACATTTCTAGGTTGTGCAGATTTATGTAAGTAATGGTCTCCGTAATGTGAGAAGCAGTACATCTGTTCATAATTAGACAAACCTTGTAAATAATCATGTTCTGCAAATCTTGCTGACAACACTAAATCAGACATCATATTATTTATACTTTCAAAATCCCAATCATCAGAGAATGTACTTGGTTTTACAAAGTCACTTAATGAAACCTTGAACTTGTGAGGATATTTCAGGATCTCGACCGGACCATATGATTCATAGTCAGTCTTGTCCCATACTACCCCGCCGGGTATTGGAATGGCTGTTTACTGATGATAGTCCTCTTTTCCTCACGTGAGATGATTTGTGTGGTTTTAGAACTAAGTTGATGTTCTGACTTGCTGTGTCCATTGAACTGTATTTCCCTTCAATGAATTTTCCCAAACAAAGTATCATGATGAGCCAAAGCAGGAGGAAAAATAAACCTAGCCCAAACCAAAACTCTAACCATGGAGAAATAAGGTAAGTTTCCTTGAGTTGATGAAAGAGTTCTGTTGCTTTTTCTTTAAAAGTCTTTGTTTCTGGCGTCACTTCAGGGTCGTTTTGATCTTCAGAAAAGGTATCGAAGTTGATGAAGTAGCCAGAGGCAGTTCTGTCAATTGTTGGAATGGTTTTCTCAATTTGTCTTTCGGTAGCACATTCTGATGCCACATCATTGTAGACTGGTGTTTCATGACGAACTGTTTCAATCTGTGTTTCAAGAGGCACGAGTTCCATGGCATTATTGCATAGTCCCTCTCTGTGCACTGCAGGTTTATCAAATGTGGTTAGTCTTTCAGTTTGAACCTCTTGGATTGTTGTAAATTTGGGTATTCTGTTGTTTCTTGGGAGTCCACTTGGCCTACTGTTGATTATAGGCCACATGATTGTGGTTTTACCAGGTCGATTGATACAACTTGGTTCTCCTTTTTACCAGCAAGAGGCGGTAGTACTACTGATCTTGTTCCGTTGATTGCCAAGACAGGTACTGCTTTTCTGTAAGAAGGCCCAAATTCCTTCTTCACCGCTATTTTCTCTCTGACTAGATCCCCAATCTTTGGAATCCGGACAGGTCTTGCTGGGACAGGTGGTGTGTCTTTAGTGGTAGTTGGCTGTTGCTTTAACTTTATGTTGCTTAAGGATTTTCTTGTTTCATTCAAGTCCTGTAAAACAGCCAAATGATCTTTGATGTCAAAGTCTTTAATCTTATCTTTTAACACTGAAGCCTGACTATCGAGGTCCTGAACATGCATTCTAGTTCCGAACAATAGTTCGTACGGGCTGAAACCTTGTAGAGAATTTCTTGGCAAATTATTTAGACTAAGTTGGACACTTATTAAATGTTTGACCCACCCATCACCCGAACCTAATACCTTCGCTGTTATAGATTGCTTTATGTCTCGGTTTTTTCTTTCCACTACACTGTTCCCCTCAGGGTGTGACGGACAAGGTTATCGCAACCCAACGCCCATGCTGGCCATGGCCTCCTTATAGGCTCGAGAGCTGAAAGCAGGACCCTGGTCAGAATGGAACATGGCAATTGCGTATGTGCCGATAAAGACTCGCAGATCTTTTATAACAGTTTTGGCGTCAGCCGACCGCTGGGGCCACATTTTCTAAGTGAATGTAGTCTTAAACAATTAATAGGACGCGGGTTTGCATATAGACAGCATTACGCTACCTACATACCAGGCCATGGCATTACTCCGCTTGATTCGCTGCTGCGATCTCTGTCGCAGTCGGGACAGTTCTTTACATATTTATAGTGGTGCAGGCTCATCTCCGGCCACCAGTAAACTGATTGTAATTCGGTCAGAGATTCCTTCATCTGTATGTGCCTTGGACCTTAACCCATGTGTGCGTCTGCTATTAATAACTTTCTCCGGTTCGTGTTTGGAATTACCCTATCCCCCACTCCAGGGATTCGAGCAAAAGGAACGGAGTTTGCATCAATTACGTATGCATAATTGAGTGGATAGTTCACGGGTAGTGCTGCACAGTCGCCTTTTAAGGACGTCTTTACTTCAGCATGGTTTCCCCGTCTATGTATTTTTCTGAACGTTTTTTTGTGGCTACGGAAGCCGGTTTAGTTGCTTCCGCTGTGGCTGTATTAGCCAATGAATTCCCTGCAACGTGAACGCCATCACGTTGGTGACTCAGAGTGTGTATCACATGAGTCTTTTGTAGTTCTTTCTGTAAAAGAACTACCTGTTTCCAAAGCATTTTTTGCTTGATTGTGGCACCTGTGTCATCTTTGTAATAATTTTGAATCCAGCTCTGCAAATTATTATTGTAAGAATTGACGCAAAAATGCGAATCGCACACGATTAGTGTCGGGAATTCACGTCCTGCATTTTCAAGCGCCATCTTTAAAGATCTGATTTCAGCTCGCTGAGCCGAACAGTTTCTCACTGATTCAGTTTTTGTTATTTTCGGTCTGAATTTACCGCACAGCCAGCGACCTTTAACAATCGCGCAGGCTGCATCGTAGGATTTATTTTCTACGTTGTAATGCTGTACAAATCTGTCTGTGTAGATTATACAGGAGTATTGTTGTAGAGGAAGAATTTCGATTGGCAGAGGATATTCTTGTTCATAAGTTAAATTATTCAGTTTTTTCATGTGCGGGGCGAAATAGTATTTCACGTCTTCCGCAGCAATAGAATTTTCCCACTGTATCCATTTCGGATCCAGTGACACTGTAGGCAGGTTTACTGGGCTGAATAGCGACTCGAAGGCGGATTCCGCGGTGAGGACATTGATCCTTTTGCCATGTGCTAGTTCTCGTTCATTCGCTATAGCAGTTTGTATGGCTTTCACAGTATTTTCTGTTAGACTGAACGTTTTTTCTGCTTGTGTGTACAAGTGAGATTTGTAAGCAATTGGTACCGTTTCTCCCTCATTAGAGGTCAGGTACGTGAATCCGCATCTTCCTGGGATGACTTGGATTACAAGGATTCGTGTATTGTCACGTGTGTCTAATTTTGTTTTTGCTAACATGTCTGTTTGCAGTGATCTCAAAATTTCTGTGTGTTTTTGAGTCCAGTTGATTTGTTTAAAATCAGGTTTAATTAGTTCGTAGAGAGGTTTAACCCTCTCCGCATAATTTAGAATGTAAGTTCTTCCGAAATTCAGAAAGCCTAGAATTGATTGTAAGTTCTTCAGCGTTTTTGGTGCTTGGAGTACAGCGCACTTCTCTAAGAAGTTGTCCGCTAGGCTTTTTCCTTCACTTGATAATTTGTATCCTAAAAATAATACTGTCAGATGGGCAGTTCGAGACTTTTTAAAGTTGAATTTGTAACCCTCTGCTGCGAAACCAAGTATTATGGTATTCACCCTTTTCAAGTGAGTCTCCAAGTCGTCGTCTGTGAGATAGATGTCATCGACATAAGATAATGCCTCATCATGATACATTTGTAGTAACTCTGTTACTCTGGCTGAGAATAGTCCTGGGCTGTTCTTGAATCCCTGTGGGAGCCTACAGAAATTTTTCTGAGACCCCATTACTGAGAAAGCGGTCAAGTATCTGCTTTCTGGTGCAATATTTTGACAAAAGAAACCATTAGATATGTCTAATGTCGTTTTATATTTTTTCCGAACTATGGTATTCATTAGTGCAGCACTATGCGAATTTTGTACTGCAAATGTTTTGCAACATGAGTTAAGGTGTCTGTAGTCCAAGACTAGACGATATGAATCGTCCGGTTTGGAGACAGGAAACAAAGGATTGTTCATTTGAGAGGTGCATGTTTCAATCACCCCCTGGTATTCAAGTTGATCTAAAATCGCCCTGACTTGTTTTTTAGCTTCTTTCTTAATTGGATACTGCCTTTGTGCAGTCGGTTGACTTTTTAACTGGATTTTGGGAGGAGGAGAGTCCTCATCCCATCCTACCTGATTTTTATATAATGCCGGTGCCTGGGCTACTGCCCATTTCCTTGCATATATATATTTAGTGTGAATCGGAATGTGATTCGAGAAGGCAGGCATAATCATTTCTTCGCCACGAGGGCACTCCCTGACAAACTCCGGGGGCCAATCTTTTTCAGCTAACAGGATGTCATAGCCTTTTGAGAGTTTATCCCAGAATAGACCCCTTATTTTCCTAGTCTTATCTCCCTCTATACGCAGTGTTATTTCGTATATCTTATGAGGTTCGCTAACTCTGGTGTCGGCAGTTTCTACTTGAATGTATTCATTCGTGTCCACTGTCTCCAGATGACTCATCAGGATCTTGCGAGCTATGGTGATTTCTGCTGCACTGTCTAGCATTGTCTGTGCCCACTCCCCGTTCTTCAGCTGTGTCCTCAGTATTCTCGGCATGTTCGATTACTCTAATACTGGCTACCTTCTTTCTTGGAAATTGTGATTTTTTACTTTGAGCAGGTTCCTTGTCTTTGGACTTGGTGTGCTCTCCTGGGTCTGACCGTCCTCTTCTTTCCGATTTCTGCGAAAAAGATCGAGAGGGATGTGTATCAATACTTTGATATCTATCAGGCTTTTTCAAGTTATCCCTATTTCTAAGGTTATATCTTTTCTCAGAGGGCTCCCTCTGGGGAGACTGGTGTTCTCGAGTCGGAGTTCTTTCCCTCCATCGAGGAGACCTTCCTCTGGACTGGAAAACTTTTTCCTTGGGAGTGGATTGTTTATTTCCATCCCAGCTCTTTATAGGAGTGTTTGAATTATTTTTAATAAATAATTTTTCAGGATTTTCGAGTAGTTGGGGGTTTACTGGTTTCCCAGCCAAGCTGTCTCTACCTAATTCTTCAGAAAAATTTTCTATAATTCTGGCAAGCTCAATTGGTTGATCTGTTATATCTGTTTCCTTCAACTTCTGGCGGATCGCCACAGATGCTGCTTCTCCTTTTATATTGGCTAGTAATATAGCCGAGACCTGCTTGAAGTCTTTCAGTAATTTCATACCAAGAGTTAAAGCAGGTTCTGGACCGTATTCATTCTGAATCTGTTTTAGCACATCTGGTATTACCGCCATTGACGGAACACCATGTGTTTTTGTGTAAATGGAAGCAAAGACTGTACCTCAAGTGTCACAGTCCTCCACGTGTGGTGCGACCCTCATTAGAAGGCAGATGGTCAGAATTCTGTTTCTCAATATGGGTAGTATTCGGAAATACTGCCTCTATTTGAGTAATTTTCTGCGCTAACCAGAAAGGAATTTGTTCCCGTTTTATGGGTGTTTTACCAAGACATGATTGTATGTTCTGTGGTGTAATTTTATTTGTGTTCCCCTTATGAGGGGTCAGCTGTGGGACATTAACAGTTGTTTGGACTGTTGCAGTCCGCATTACATATTGGACTAACTGTCTATGTATTTTGAATGTTTTTAGCTGTGCTAAAAGTTCTTCTTTCGACATTTTTGTAATGTCCGGATGTGGTGTGTAGCTGGCTAGAACCGGCCACATTGCTCCTGGTCTACCTAGTGGACCGAGCCTGGTAATATGATCATTATGTTTTAGGGCGCCTTTAAACCAGAGCAGGTGCTCTTGGTATTTTAATGGGATTTTAATCTCCTCGAAAGGAGCGTACTCTTCCGGAGGTTCCTCTATTTTGTAATAGTGGAACTCGTGTGTTGCAGCGTTTGCCGCTGGAAATTTTACCCAAGAATAGAATACCTCTGTCTGCCGATATTCATGTGCCTCTATCACAAAGACGACTGTGCCACCTTGTGTGGTCAGTCCATTTTCTATAAGTTTTAACGTTATAGTTTTTCTTATATTTACCAGGATGATTATTGCGCCCGGTTCATTAATCCCTGTAACATCGGGACCCTGCTGAGTCACATTTACTACGGCATCAGCGGTTCCGTTGTCTTCTACTGACATTGTATAAATGAAAGTTTTGCAGAGCAGGTCTCCAAGGAGACAAAGATTAGGTGCACAATATTTTGGAACACTGTATCCTTCAACGTTGAATAAACCAGAAGCTTTACATAGGAATCTCTTCCTACTAAGTTTGGGGCGGATTTTAACCTTTCACCCACTCCAGACGTCTGTTGGAGTATTTACGGGAGAAAGGGTCTGTGTGAAAAAGCACGACTGAGTTACTCTAACGTCTTGCGTTAGTTTTATCGCCTTACCAAACGTTGGGTGCCATGTAGTGTAGTTCCTATATTCCCTATAAGCCCTGCGCATTGGAATAACATAAACAGCAGTGTACACGTAGAAGTGCGGTCTTCCAGGTCTCTACTGACTATGCTAAACTTAATTGGGTTTGTACCAACTAGCTCAGAGGTCACTGGAAACTTTCTTGACTGAATAGGAAGTGATCAGCTCCCCTGGCTCAGACAAGAAGGGAGTCAGTGTAGCATCCCCTCCTCTTTAGATGGATGCGGTGGAGATAAGATAACTCAATGAGTGTGATAGATCATCCCATACGGAAAGTTGACAGAACTTTTGTAAGGAAGTATGCACGAGTCCTACGCACCAGGCAAAAAAGGTAGTATACAGAATTGAATTGACAAGGCCTGCAGCTCGGAAATGTGACCCACAGAACTAATGGCAATAAGACATACAGTTTTTAAGAGCCTCAGAGTACAGCAGTGGAGAGCCTCAGAGGGAACACACACCAGAAAGGTCTGAGCCAAATTAAACTCAGATTGTGGCATAATGAAGGGAAGAGTGCAACCTATACAAAAGCTTTTTAAAACACATCACTAGACTGATAAGAATAATGAGAGTTGATCAGAGAAATGAAGAAAGGCTAAAAGGGCTGATAAGGTATTGTTAACTGTGCCCACAGCTAAGCCTTGCCAGACCAATGATAAAACTAACACCAGAACATCCTACAGTTTCGCCTGTCGGTGGTCAACTTGCTTCTCCTCACACCAAGTAAGAAATGTAATCCAGTGGCCCAAATACACAGCCAGAATGACATCCACTACTTCTGAATAAAGATTGAAACCTCTCAGCTGCTTCTGCTTCATCTCCACACATGGAAGTGCTAGAGTGTAAAACACTGTCCTGCTGCAGGGATAGCCACTCCTTCGGAAGAGGCAACCAATGTGGCCAGCATATGTTCAGAGTCAGGAGGAACAGTGTAGTGTAGTTCCTATTTTCCCTGTAGGCCCTGCGCATTGGAATAACATAAACAGCAGTGTAGACGTAGAAGTGCGGTCTTCCAGGTCTCTACTGACTATGCTAAACTTAATTGGGTTCGTACCAACTAGCTCAGAGGTCACTGGAAACTTTCTTGACTGAATAGGAAGTGATCATCTCCCCTTGCTCAGACAAGAAGGAATTCAGTTTTCCAACAACCGCATAAACATGACAACTTTGCTCCTTAGAATAAGAGTCAATCTCTAGAGTCGTGTGAAACAATAGACAGCTATTTCACTCAGTCAGTTGTGCAAGAATTACTTTCACCAGGATGCAGAGAATAGAGAGACTGGCGTTTTCAATAAAAGGTATTATTTATTGAACAGTCTTTCTTCTCATGCAAGAAAAATGAATTGCCACAATTGCAAGACTTGTTATTATAAAAAGTGCGTACAGTAAAAGGAGGATTGCGAAATAATACTGTAAAAGCATTGATATGGTTTCTTAGCCATATGATAGTTAAAATGAGTAAAATATATACATTCATATATACATTTGGCTAAAGTCCTCAACTGGTGCTTCTAACTACGCCTACCCAAGTGTACCTGACCTAAGCCTAATACTTGGGAGGGAGTAAGTAAGTAGCAGTTTAAGTTACGTTGGTTTTGCCAAGAATTTGCTTCAAGAATTTTCTCTGAGGGTTTAGTCAACACTGTACCTCTGGAATAGAATGTTGGAGGTCTTGTATCTTCTCTCAGGACTCAATATCCCAGTCACCCATAAGGGTAGGCTGGAAACGCCAGAGCTGGATTTTTTTTCGGCAGGAGAAAAGACAGCGTCTTTCTCAGCGCGTCAAGGAGGAGGAGGGGCAGCATCCGTGGGCTTCTCGCATCAGCTGGGCTCTGCAAGGGACAGCTGTTCTGCTCCTGTATTCTCTATCACCACCGCTGTGTTTGCTTAAGGCAACGTTGGTAATATTTATACCTGGAAGGTGCCTTGTTTGACGTAAGTTTTTGGACATAAGACATCAATAAAGATGTCACTAAGAACCGGTCGTTCTTACAGTGCTCATTAGAGTTCCATTACTAATCAAAACATAGCAAGCGGGGCTTTCCCAGGTTGCTGGGGGTTTTATCTGTTGATAGAACTCGGTGTGTAATCTAGGAATCTAAGATAGTGGCTTCTGCTGTGTCATCTACTGTAATGAGCTGCAGAGGCGAGGTTCTGAAATATGTCTCTGATAGTTTATGCCAGAGACGAGTTTCTGAAATATGGCTCTGATCGTTTATGCCATTATAGGGGTATGGATGGATTATAGCCGTATAGGGGCATAAGGTCACAATATGGATCGGGGTCCTAGATAGATCACGACAACAGACTCCCCAAGCCCAGTCCGTGGCGGTCAGAGTGAGCTAACCATGATGCTGCCGGACTCTTGAGCACCCGCTGTATTAGAGAAAGACGCGAAAAGGTGTACAGGATGGCTAAGTATCACCAAAGGCAGAATGCATCTCCTGGAAACACTCATGGGTGACAAAATACAAAAGGCTGGGCCACGATTTATGTGGCACTGCTCCACAAGAGCACAGAGGCCCCTGATCAGCACATCATTCAGACAACCTTCCCATAGTAAGATGATGCTTCTGCTGCCATCGTGACTTTCTGGAAGAGGGTAATGAGAATGATATTATACATGTTAGTAAAGGTAAGATTTGTTAATTAATTAAAACCATTACAAATAGATAAAATCTGAAAAGAATAAAACAGTTGTCTGATAAAATGTTTAAATACTTCAATGCATAAAACCTGCAAAATAAGGTAATTGTAAGCAGCTATCCTGCATTAGCTGATGTGAGGTACGGGTTTTGTGCAAGAGGATCCCTCAGTGTTGGGGCTATTGCAAACACAGGTTCCATTGAAAGGCCCGCATGTGGCTCAATGCCTGGGGCATCAGCAGGATGCTAACAGACCCAGGAGCCATCCATACTGATGCAGTTGGAGCCCTCCTTGAGCAAGCAATACCATTGAAGAACCAGAGGAACACATTTGGAGAATAGCTAATAAAGGTCTGCGTGCTAATGGGCCTATTGGTCTTGAATGGCCAGAAGCCAGGTTACACCACACCTGCCTGGACAAGAGTCTGGGGCAACGCAGTCTCCATTTTAGATTACACACTCGTCTCAACATCGCTATAAAAATCAGGTACGAGATTACGGTATAGTCCACCGTGTGGAGAGTGACCACAATCCCCAGGTGACTATGGTAACTACATTCATGCGCAAACACAAAGCAGTTTGTATGCTACAGGGGGAAATTGTCACAGAAAACCTGAAACATCTGAAGTGGTCCTCAAGCCCAGTTAACAGGATTGCAGAGGAGGCAGTCGCAAGCCTGCAGGATCTAGCTCAGACTTGCCCATATCCGATAGTGGCATGGGAAACACTCTCCGACAACACGACCAAAACCCACAAAGAGAATAGTCGGCATAAGGGAACTCATCTGGTTCATTGTAAATCCATTACTACGCCATTCCACATTCAAAAAATAAAAAAACAGGCAAAGTCTTTCGACAATTGCGTCAATTATTAAAACAATTCCGCAACGAGAGACAGCACTGAAAAAAAGAGATCTGAGTGCACAAACAATCCAGACAAGAAACATTATGGGTCCAGCTGCTACATACCACTAAAACAAATGATTCAAAAAGATTTGGGTCACTTATCAATAGGAACGAGAAAGGCCCTGCAGCAGCAAACAATGCAAATATTAGTGAGATGGAGTGGGTTCAATACCTGAACTTACATTTTAAGGGAAGTTTGATGGACATAACTAGTCCTCACTGGCCCTATGAAGATAATCTGTCACTACGGGTAATCACATTGGTAGAGGTAGAAAAAGTTATTAAAAAGTCGGGGGCAGATGGGCTTCCCCAGGCTCTGTTCAAGCAATTTACATCACAGTGGGTAAGCTTTCTGGCGTCAATGTTTAATTATATTCTGGAAAATGACGTCATCCCTAATAGCTGGAGGAGCTCAATAATCCATCCCATTTTTAAAAGAGGTCTGGCATGTTCACCCAGCAATTACCAGCTAATTGCTCTCATGGATATAGAGCTAAAATCATTTTCCACGTTAATATTATATAATTTGGAATCTTCGTCCTATGATAATGTGAGACTTCGTTTATATAAAACCGGCTTTTTAAGGGGTCCAGGCACTATAACTAATCTCATGACCTTGAGCCTAATTGCAAACAAGCAAAGGCAACTGGCATATCACTCTACACATGTTTTGTTGGCTTCAAGGCAGCCTTCGACTGTGTGCCAAGGAACATGCTTTGGGCTAAGCTCCAGTGCTGGGGAATCCCACCCAACATCTTACGAGCAATTAGGTTAGTATATTAGGACACATGGGTTAAGATACAAATTTGAGATGGTAAACATGTGTCAAAGAAAGTGCAAACAACAACAGGCCTAAAACAAGGCTGTATGTTAGCCCCCCTTCTTTTTAATTTGTATTTGGCAGATCTTTTAACAATTAGATGGTCAGACAGCTCATGCACCGAGCATGGGTGGACAACAATTGTCTCACATTCTTTATGCTGATGATTTACTGTTGTTTAGTAACACTTTAGTGGGTCTCAAAATACTATTCAGTTGCCTTGGTACATACACAGAAACGTATAGCCTGGAAGTAAATTACAAAAAAACACCAATGTGATGGCTTGTAATCAGGGCACCAACAAAAATCGAAAATGGCATCTTAATGGAAACAAAATTGATGAAGCAGCCACCTACGTATATTTAGGAGTCAAATAGCTGCAAATGATAGATTTCCAACCCAGAAAAAGGCGATCAAGGGGAAAGCACAGACCATCAATTATGCATTTTCATCATTGGCTAGATCATTCCGAGGGTATGACCTGAAACCTACGGGAACAGTAATGAAAGCTAAATTGATAGCAACTCTCGCGTCGGGATCAGAGATAATGCTAGGCGCTGAGGCTCCTCTACTTGACAAATTATTAATAAGATCTTACACACAAACCTTCCGGCTACCCAGGTCGGCCTCGCCAACACAACTCCAGATGGGAATATCACTAACAAAACAGCTATTCGCAAGGCTGGCAGCATTTGAAAAGCTTTGTCACAAATTGCGTGCAGCAGCTGATAACACCCTGGCTATCTGAGTTTGGTCCGAAATGAATCTACAACGGGGGAATGGCACCCACAAGAAATATCTAGAGAACAGTATCGAGATGCTAGAACTGGGCGACTCATGGAACTCTGAAAAACCTTGGCAAAGAAATTGGTAAATAAGTCACCCAAACTGCAAAGCTGGTCTGCAGACAAGGAAAGGTTCATCAAACGCCGTCATGGGTGGCTGTTGTTGAAATCATATTCAATCTTACAAGAATGTCTACTGCTTGCAGAACCTTATCATCGGAAGGTTAAACCGTCATTCCTGGCCCTTTGACTTGGTCAGATACCCACATTAAACTTACTGCCACAATGGAGAAAAGGCGGCCTAAGTGAAGACCAGAACTGCCAACTATGCCATCAGCGGATCGAGACTCTGCTCCTCATTATATGTATCGGCCCAGTTTTGGTCAACCAACGAAGAACCCTATTAAGATGAGAGTTCCTTGATAGGGGATTCAGGTCTTGCAGGGCAGCACTGGTGGAGTCAATGGACCCAAGCATACAATGTTGAACATTAGATTAGTAAAGTTACTGGCTATTTTTAAAAGCCTGTTTAGTGCATAGCTCAGATGATGGGTGAACCTGGGGGGGCGGATGGGGCGGCTGTGATGAGATGGATAAGTTGCTAGGGATAACGATAGTAGCTGCTCAACTTCCAGTCATGCTAAGGCAAAAATCTCTTACACCAACAGTTATGTTCTACACATCGGTACTTTAACAGCAAATAGTTTTGCACACTGGCACTTTATCAACAGAATTACCACTGAACATTTAGTAAAGCACATATATTTTACTAACTCCGTGGACTTGCACACAGGCACTTCAACCGCTCAGTGTCTTAAATAATGGCATTCATCTGCAGAATCACAACTTGCCGCATCGTAAAGAACTCACACGAAAACCAACCAGGGAAAAGGTGGTCTGCGACCAATAAGCCTTGAGACGTAGGAAGGCGCTGGGAAGACTGGTTTACCCAACTGACTTTTATCATATGTATTCAACATTTTTATTCATACACAAGTGAAGGACAGCAAACAATGAGAAGGTTTACCAATTAGATGTGCATTGGTTGCAGCTGATGTATAATAGGTTTTAAACTTCTTTTTATATGTTTTGTACAGTACGATTTGAGTTTATGGTTTTAATTGACTAATAAACTATGTATTCATTCATTCATTCATCAGGGCTGAAACAGAACCTTTTGCTGAAACATCAGGATCATAGTCTGAACGTCCTAGACTCAGGGCACAGGAGAAAAGGTTTTTAAGGTGGCCATGTTTCATATGGCCTGATAAATGGCAGCACCTGTAATGGTTATAGATGAGACCTAGAATTGTTGATGGACTATCGTAGGGTAGACAGCAAGAAAAAAAAAATCTGCAATTGGCCTGAGACTAGCTGAGCCCACCTTCAACAGCCAGTCGCAGAAGTACAGAAATATATGTATCCCCCACTGGCGAACCATTGACATAACCTTCATAATAACCCAATTGGCCTGAAAGGCAGGGCGATAACCTCGAAATTATCTTATACCATCACAAAGCGGAGATACTGCCTTTGTGACTGCATGACTATTTATTTAAAAGGTTTTAAATAGCTCGGACAAGACCCTTGCGAGTATCAGAGTGCTTTACAAGGTAAATATATGAGACAAACTGGTATATAGTCAATAAACAAAATGATCCATACAAATCTAAAATCATCTATCCACTTATAAACATGGCTCATGTGAATTTGGACATGAGAAGAGATTTCACTTCTTTTTTGAAAGATGCAGTATAGGGATTCCGTCTAGTTTCTGGGGGTAGGTAGTGCATGCCAAATCCTGGGTGCCATCCCTGAGAAAGCTCGGTTGTATGTTTTCTTCTTGTTGAATCTTTGTGGTTACAGTAAAAGGTTACTGGCTTTTCTGGAGGATCTGTTGCCACATGAAGGCACCAGTTTCTGCACCAGATAGTTAGGGGTGTTGCGATGAATGGCTTTATGTGTAAGACATGTGACTTTTAGTTGAATTCTGGCTTCAAAAGGTAGCCAATTCAGGGATCTGAGGTCTTGGGAGATGTGAGAGTTTCTTTTGGAGCCAGTAATAAATGTTGCTGCTGCGTTGATTGAAGCTCTTAGAGGGGCTGTCGAGGATCTGGGAAGACGCAAAGAGAGACACTCCCATACTTCACTCTTGGGATAACTAGTGCTTGAACTGCCAGTTTGAAGTCCTACGCGGGCAGGAAGGCTTTAAGTTTTCTTAAGGTGTTCATCTGGAAGTTTGCTCCTTTTGTTGCGGCGCTAATGTGCTTCTGCATAGTTAGGTTTCTGTCCAGCGTTACTCCCAGCAATTTCGCTGAGTCGATAATAATAGATTGGCATTTGAGTGCAGTTAGATGTTTCAGCCAGTCAGAGGCAGTATGCGATATTCGCGATTATCCATTACAAGATGGCGCCCACGACAAAACACTTTAAATATGTAGTCTAAGATGGCGCTGATGTAGAACGCCGACTACGGAGCGGTTACTGTGGATAGACGGACCCGCGATAATAGATTGGTATGTTCGATAGCTCATGTAAGGGAATACCGCTAAGTGGGTACTTTAAAATTGATTTAAGTACTAAGTGCGGTTTATTTGAATTTCTACTTTTAGATCGTAATTTGTGGAGACTTAGTTATTTGGCTACAATTGAAGAAGACTTCCACTCTGAATTAATTTTGGAAGTGTGGGGTAAGTCTACAAACAGGATGTGGTGGAGTCTGCCCTAGTAAATGTACTTTCTGGTCCCGAAAACTAATTGGAGGCTTTGGGATGTTTTATTTTAGGGTCCTTATGTGATATTGAATCTATATTTTGTATCTGATGGAAAGAGAATTCGGCAATGGACATTGAGATTACGGTAAATCTCAGATAATAATATATAAAATTTTATGTTTGCAATCAAAGAATTAAATATAATGAGTTGAGTACAAGTGGGTGAACTTTAACCCATGTTATAGTATAAAAGCACTCAGAATGTTATAGAGTATGTGATGTAAAATAAGTTAATAGGAGTGGGACGACTGATAAGTGGATTGGTGACATGTGAAGGTATTCTGAAGAGGAGCATATTTGGGCTCTTTTGGGCATTGACCCGTGCTTATGGTTTTTGATGATAAACAATTGGAGAAAAACATTTGAGGGGATTAAGTTGGATAGTTCTTTATCTGTGACACTGTCTATCCTCTCACTTATCTGGTGATGGTTAACTTGTTGCATGTACACTTATTCGGGTTATGTGTGAAACAGGCTATTGTTGGTTCCATTCTATCATTCACGGGTTCCTTTTGACTATATTGAGTCTAGTTATACTATGTGACAATATGGAATGGGAATTTATATACATGTTTATTTATATTGTGATTGCAGCCCTGATGAAGTCAATGTGTGTTACCTGACACGACGAAACACGTGTTGGCTGCTTTATTTTGATGGCTGCTGTCTGTGGACTACTATGAATTTTGAAGACAAGAACTACTGAGAATTAAATCAACCTTGATTGAAAGGATCTGAGTTATTGATCATTATATGGACTACGGATCTGTAACTGTGTCGATCTACAATTTATACTTTGGACTCTGAATACATGGTTTTGAATATACTTTTGAGTGCTCGGGGAGATTTGTTAGTTGACTCTAGTTTAATGTCCGCTGCGCATCGGCGCCATCAGCCCCAGAAATAGGCAAGCTCATTGAGGAGTCTCGAGAGACTAGAGCGTCACCCGACCAAAGATGGCAATTGCAAATGGAATGCAGGAAGTGAGGGGAATCACGAGATACACCCACAGACCAACCTCGCCACTTCCACACAATCAGCACAACAGCTGCGGCGGACCGAGGAGAGCCGGTTCAGCGGAGCAAGTTAAAAACATATAAAGCACATTAAAACCAGGTGAGAAAAAATAAAAATATAACTGTAGTGAAATGGTGAAACGTTAGATTCACACACACCCAAGTTACACTAGTTCAATATGAGCCCAAAGGACACACAGTACATCTGATTGTTAGCAGATAGAAAAGGAGCGTGACAGCATCTCAGACACACAAGTGACTCTAGTTTAATATCCGCTGCGCGTCAGCGCCATCAGCCCCAGAAAAAGGGAAGCTCGTTGAGGAGTCTCGAGAGACTAGAGCGTCACCCGACCAAAGATGGCGATTGTAAATGGAATGCATGAAGTGAAGGGAATCGCAAGATGTACCCACAGACCGACCTAGTCCCTTCCACACAATCAGCACAACAGCTGCGGTGGACCGAGGAGCGCCGATTCAGCGGAGAAAGTTAAGAACATGTAATGTACATTAAAACCAGGTGAGACAAATAAAAATGTAAGAGTAGTGAAATGGTGAAACGCTAGATTCACACACACCCAAGTTACACTAGTTCAATATGAGCCCAAAAGACACACAGTACATCTGATTGTTAGCAGGTAGAAAAGGAGCGTGACAGCCTCTCAGGCACACATCTGACTCTAGTTTAATGTCTGTGGGAATTGGAAGGGATAGTATGTATGTGCAAGTTGTCTGAGAGCGCTGGGTTAAGGATGGGATGTGGGAGATCGTAGGAGCGTAGCAGGGAGACTGCGTCTGTATCTGATAAACGATTAGTACATGTACATACTAGTACATGAAAGGGCACATCCTAGAGATCCACAGACTCCATTCAGTCCTTGTGGTTACAAGCCCAGTAGAACCTGCTCTGGGGTTGACATCCTGAACTTCTACTTCTTAAGGAACAATTCAGAAGTCTGAGGTCTAATATTGGCCTCAGGCTGCCATCCTTTTTGCGTCAATTTTCTTGGATTCCCTGTCCTGCAGGAAAGCATAGGCCTGTGCCACAAGGTTCATGGAGTGGGATGCTGAGCCCAAAAAAAGGTCACCAAGAGCTAGTCAATGGCGCCTAGCACTAGGGCAATCCTCTGCCGGCACAGAAATTGTTTTTGGCCAGGCTGAAAAAATCTGGCCAATTAGTGTCAGTATTGTTTGATGGCAATTTAGGTTCCGAAGGCGAAGGTCCAGGTTGCAAAAATGTCTGTAAGAATTTCTGCCTTGGGAGCATGGCCAAACAAGATGGCCAACAGGGAGCATCTTTACGGCTCTCTGTCATCCCGAATACCATCCTGCCCTATATTCAGTTTTTGGTTGTTACCACTGGTGGATTTGAATCTCCCAGCTGCACAACCAGTAGAACTGGGCCAGTGGAGATGTGCCCATGGGGGAGCTGGGAGACGGAGGACAGCCTTTCTAGACCTGGGCCTGCACCACTTCTGGAGGCCTGTCTAGAGAGAGCAATGCGGAGTGGCAGAGTGAGCTATCGCCTGGGACTAGTGCTGTGTCTGCCTTATGCGAAGAGGGGTTCGGCTGGCTTCAGAGGGCCAGCTGCTCACGATTGGTGGTGAGGCACAGCCCCAGGTTACCTCACTAAGCAGCCCTGCTGCCTGCCGCTGCTTGTGAGGCTCTCATGTCCTGCAAGCGCCTGGGAGAGGACCCTGGGCAGAGAAATTTTGCCAGCTGTGCCTGATCAGAGGGCTGTGGCCTTTGCGCAGGGCAGGGCTTTGATGCTGATGCCTGAAGGGCCTGAAGAGTTGATATCCAATCCTTAGGTGCCTGCTGTGCACCCTTCTGCTTACTGACTGGTGCTGTGTCTTTCTTCTCCTCCCTCTGCCTACGCTTGCCTATGGATTCCGCAACATGAAGACTTCCTTTCGGCGCCCAACATGGAAGTGGTGTTCCCTCCTGATACTTGTGCCTTGGCCTCTTAATGAGACACTTACCTGCCCTTGCAGCTTGGGCCCCTGATGGCCTAAAATCAGAGAAGGTGTGCCGCACGTTGGAGGGAATGACTTCTTGCTCGATTTGATGCCCCTTAGGCGCTTCCCCGAGCAAAAATGGGGAAAAGGGGGTGCAGTGCTTCGGCAGGGCAACACCATCATACACTATACTACTACACCAGCTGTGACACCGGAAGCAGTGGAACTCCCAGGCAACCAACCCTTGATGGCACCCCTGACTCTGAGTGAGATTACCAAGGCAGACAGACCCACTGGCGGTGATCCAAGGGGTCCCTGAATGAAAGGATGGAGTCTGCCTCCATTAAGGTTAAACTCCTGTGAGCAGACCCCCGTAAGGTCACAGATATGATTCACGCAGTGGAGGAGTCCATTGAGGAGCTCCGCACCAAGGTCACCACCCTCAGAAAGAAGATGGACACAATGACAACACCGACACGAGCATTGGAGGCTAGAGCGGAGGATGCGGAGGGACGCTCACACCAGAATAATGAGTGATTGCTGGGGTTCTAGGGGCATGCAGAGGGGACCTCCACAAAATGCTTTTTAGAGTGCTGGATACAATAGGAACTAAAACCTCAGGGCCTGTACGCAATTTTTCCTGTGTAAAGGGCCCACTGGTTGCTTGGCCGTCCTGCAGAGTTCTCCCCAGAGCTGCATCTTCAAGTATAAAGAAAGGGGTTGTATCTCATGGGCTGCCAGGGAGGCAGGATCCCTCCACTACAAAAATCAAAAGATTGCCATTTACCCAGATTATACACAGAAGGTGCAGTCTCAATTTAATTTATTCCTGAAAGTTAAGCAGAAACTAAAGGCAGTGGATCTTAAATATAAGCTTCTTTACCCTGCACATCTACGAGTGATAGCCAATGGGAAAACAACATTTTCTAAACATCCTAAAGGAGTCTGGAATTGGCTGGAGATGTGGGGCAAGGTTCACTATGCATGTTTGGAGGCTGTCTGTGGCTGCTTCAGTGGGGTGGGATTATGGTACATACCGGGGGAGGCTGCAGAACGACATCTATATATAAAATTAGTGTTTGGTATTCCCTGTGGAGACCATCTCTCCCTCAGACTCCCCTACCAGGTGTGGCTGGAATCTTACTTTGTTACTTAAGATAAAACTGATTACTAGATTTATCAGTTTATACTGAAGAATATGTCACGCCGTAGTGTAGGAAAGATAATGTTTCTTACCCAGTAAGCATCTGTTTTTGGCATGTAGAGCTGTAGATTCACATGCTTTCCATACTCCTGCCATCTAGTGTTGTGTCCGGATGTTTACAAGTTGTTTTTCTTCAAAGAAGTCTCTCCAGTCGCAAGGTAAGGTGACTCCTCCTTTCAGTGATATGGCGCATGGGCATCGACTCCATTGTTAGATTCTTTTCCTGTATAGGGTGTGAATGGAGTTAGTAAGTGTAGAATAGAGATGTCCATGCGTATGTATGTAAAGTAAGAAACTGCAAAAGGTATAGGTACCGGGGGAGGCAGTTGGGTGCATGTGAATCTACAGTTCTACATGCCAAGAACAAATGATTACTGGATAAGTAACATTATCCGTTCAAGGCATGTGAGCTGTAGATCACATGCTTTGCATAGACTATACAGCAGTATACTCCCAAAGAGGTAGCTTAACTGCAGCCATTGTAGTTATTTAAAAAATAAATTTAAGTACTGCCCGGCCTACATTATCTTGTTGCCTCGATAATACATCTAAACAATAGATTTGGTGAATGTATGCGGTGTATACCATGTTGCTGCCTTACAGATGTCAACTAAAAAAAAAATAAAAAAATAAAGACATTTATAGAGCGCATGGAAAATAGTACGCCATCTCGGCGTGTCCCCGCGCTAAAGAAGAGGCGATAAACTCATAAGTGGGGAGAAGACAGTACGAGGCAAGGGGCATTAAATAGGCTATAAGGAGAACAGATGAGTTTTTAGTTGCCGTCGGAAAATGGTTTCTGAAGGCTCCATGCGGAGATGGCTGGGAAGTTTATTCCATGCTGTTGCAGCCGCCACTCTGAAAGACCGACCTCCCATTCCTCCCAACTAGAGGAATATTCCCTAAGAAGGCCATAGTAGCCGCTATTTAGCAGGTTGAATTCGCTCTAGGGGGTATTATTATTCTTTTTGCTTTCGCATAACATGTTTGGATACATTTCACGATCCAGCTTGTAATGTCTGATTTAGATATGGGATTGCCTTTGTATGGTGGTGAAAAAGCAACAAAAAGCTGTTTTGTCTTGCAAAATTATTTTGTTCTTTCCACATAATATAGTAGAGCTCTTCTAACATCTAGTGTTTGTAGAACTCGTTCTGCAATGGAATCAGGTTGAGGAAAGAATGCAGGTAACTCAACTGATTGATATGAAAAGCAGAAACTACTTTAGGAAGAAATTTGGGATTAGTTCTTAGAACCACTTTGCCTTTGTGTAGCTGAAAGACAGGCTCTTGTATAGTTAGTACCTGAAGATCACCAACTCTCCTTAGGGAAGTGCTTGCAATGAGAAAAGCAACCTTCCATGAGATGAATTGTAATTGACACCTGTGCATTGGTTCAAGTGGTCGACCCTTTAGTATTGTAAGAACTATGTTTAAGTTCCATACTGGTGCCGGTGGGACTCCTCAGGGAATCACCCTTTTTAATCCTTCCATCAAGGCCTCAATCACTGGTACTCTGAATAGAGATAAGTGTTGTCTGTTTTGTAAGTATGCAGCTACTGCTGCTTGATGCAAGCGAATGGATGTGTAGGCTATTGATGTCAGTGTAAGTGATAACAAATGACGTTTTGCACTGAAGCATCAAGGGGATTGTTATTGTTATTGTTAGACTAGATAACAAACCGTTTTCATTTTGCTGCTAACACTCCCTCGTAGTAGGTTTTCTAGCCTCTTTTAGGATATTCATACAGTCTGGTGATTAATGTAAATAACCAAACTCTGACTTCAGGAGCCAAATCGCTAGGTTGAGTTCTTTGGGATTTGGATGCTTGATTTCTCCATGGCTCCAAGTGAGGAGACTGGAGTTGAGATGCAGCCTTTGGTGTGGAACTACTGAGAGCTCCAGCAGGGTGGTGAACCAAGGTTGACGTGGCCATGTGGGAGCTATGAGAATTAGTTTGAGGGATGTTTGTCTGAGCTTCCGAACTACCAACGGAATGAGTGAGAGAGGCGGAAAAGCATAGGCAAATATACCTAACCAGTTCATCCATAGGGTATTGCCTTTGGAGAGTGGGTGTGGGAACCTGGAGGCGAAGCTTGGGTATTTTGTGTTTTGAGCTGTGACAAACAAGTCGATGTGAGGAATTCCCCATTCCTGAAAGTAGGGGAGGAGAATCTGGGGATGAAGTTCTCATTCGTGGATTTGCTGTCTGTCTGCTGAGAAGGTCTGCAATCTGATTGTTTACTCCTGGAAGATGTTCCACCAGGTGATAAATCTTGAGGTGTATATCCCCTTTCCAAATGTCTTGTGCTCGGTTTGACAGTTGGAGAGAGTGTTTCCTGCCCTGTTTCTGTATATGAGAGCTATGTCATGTCTGTGCAGGCCAGGACAGCTTTGCCTAGGAGGTGAGATTGAAAAGCTTTGAGCACTAGAAACACCACTAGTAGCTCTAGGAGATTTATATAGAGACTCTTGTACTTTAGACTTCATAACCTGTTGTGTAGTTCCTATAAACCTATATAGGATCTGCGTGTTTAGACAACATAGACTGTAGGATTGGTGTACCGACTGATTCCAGACACCCCCACCGGGTATGTTCACCTGTATACCAGCTAGCTCACAGTGCCACTGTAAACTCCTCTTTCCAAGGAGAGAATAGGTCTTGGCAACTATCAAACATGACAACTCTCTCCCATCAGGGATTGTGGAAACAGTACAGTACTTTTCGCTGTCACTCGTGCTCACTTTGTCTCAGAGAGATACACAGAATAAGCACTGGTGACATTTTCAATAAGCATCTATTGAACAAGCGTCATTCTAGTGTAAAATAAGTGTGCTGAAGCAACCATAAGACAGAAACAGATATAATAGATTATAATCACCAACAAATTACATGGACGCTAGATTCCCACTATAATGCTAAAACAATGAATATCTCTAGAATAAAGTCAACTCTGAAGTGAGAGACTGCGGGACCCCATCTTGGTCTTGAGATGGACACCCGCGAGGGATGTCAGATCACTGCGAGCTGGAGTGTCTGCAAGCAGGAACCTCAGCGTCTTGCGTCAGTGTGTCAGCATGGAAGTCCTTTTTTCCTCTCTTTGCCTCAGCAAAGATATGGTGTTTATATACCCAAAGTGGTACCCTCAGGGATCTACCTTGCTATGTCATGTTGTTCTTAGGATGACGGAAAGAATGACCCTTATACATAGTTATTATGCAGGAGATGATTGTCCTGCTGAGATTCCAAGAATCCTCATGCATAATGAATGAGGCTAGTTTTCAGGGAAAACCCCACGTCCTGTAAGCAGTACCGTAACTAGGTTAAAGGTCAGTCCCAAGAACCGTTATGTAGTGTAATGGCAGGGGAAAAGGTTTGGTTGCTACCTGAGCCTATATTGGGGTACTTATATGAAACATAACACCCACTCCTCACCCGACTGGATGACAAGCTAAAATTGCAAATGCACTTCTAGGTATTGTACGCAAACAACTAATAAGTCCATAAAATAATGTCTGAAAATTGTTGTTAAAATCTTTTTTTTGGGGGTGAAAAAAAATGCAAACATTTTAGTCTAAGCGGCAGAAGTCTTACTAAAATATGTTCGTATATATGGTTCGAACAACTATGAGTGTCTGAAAGTCATGCTTGTTTAGTAAAAAGAAATAGTGTTATTTGTTTAAAATTCCAAATTTTGTTGTTTTGAAAAAGGCGACATTTTTCCCGGCATACACTAAGCCAAATGTTTATGCGTCCTGTGTGGGAGACGCAACATCACTGTTGCTTGCCATCACAGACAACGGTTCCTGCAACACCTCACAGATCAGGTCAATGGACACAGATGATCTTCTCTATTGCCCACAGCCAATGCTGGGGAAGCCTGTGTGATATCCAAGGCCCAAGTGTTTGTAGAGGAGCCAGTCTCCGTTCCAACAGGAGCTGAAGCGTCCCGTGGAGGCTCCAAGAATGCAAACATCAACATGGGAATATGCTGAGGACACAGCAGTACATGGGCCATTATCGTACCAGTAAAGCATCCACATGCAGTGGCGCAACCAATGGAAGTGTTAGGCAAAGATCCAACCCTCATTCTTGTCTGCAGAACAGGCATCGGAGGAGAGGCAGAACACAGTCAATCCAGACCGGTCGGAGTGAAAGGAACCAAGACTTGCTTAGTTCTCGAAGACGAGGTGTGGCCGGATGGAGTACCATGCGGATCACGGTATCAGTGCTCCAAGAGCGTTTTTTTCCACTTCCTTGGTGACTGGGACGTCAATTGCGTAGCAGAAAAATTACAATCAGGATTCCTGCTTTTAGTAACAGGATCAGCGGAAGTCCTCCAAAAATGCTTCCAAATACGAAGTGTATGAAGGCTGGAATCACTTCGAAGAGTGTCTGAAAGGTGCCTAACAGTCCAGAACATATGGTCTTAAATAGGTGTACTATACCCTTCGTATCAGACATGTTAAAGATACGGTGTACCATTTCTGTGAAATGGAAAGGCAGTTTGTTTGTACCAGTGCCTGTCTGACTCATCACAGGCTCGAAAAGAAGGTCCCACATCTCCCCTGACTTAAAAGCCTTGAATTGGCTACCATTGGAAGCCAGAATTCACTTGAAAATTGCCTGCATAATTCATAAAGCCATACACCACAATGCACCCAGCTACCTCGCCAAGAAACTGACCATCTCGGGTGGAAATAGATCCAAAAGAAATGCGGAAAACCTATTACTGAAGCCACACAGATTCAACAAGATGAAAACTTATAAACAATCCTTCTCAGGGATGGCTCCTAGGATCTGGAACGCAATACCCCCAGAAATCAGATTTATCACATCTACGGCACTTTCCAAAAAGGAAGTAAAAGCGATTCTCATGGATAAATTCACATGAACACTATCTAAGGAAACTACGAGTTCACTACTACCTCTACCGATATCTCTTCTATATACTCGATATACCTATTATTGTTTTTATTTAATGTTTACATTGTGCTATGTATACGCAATTTACCTGTTATTTTGTTGATAACTATCCATGAACTACGAGTTTACTAGTACCTCTACCGATATTTCTTTTATTTACTTGATTTATCTGTTATTGCTCTTATTTACTGTTTACATTGTGCTATGTATACGCAATTTACCTGTTGCTATTTTGTTGCATAACTATCCCTCACTGATTGTAAAGCGCTCTGATATCCACACGGGTCTTGTTCGCGCTCTATAAAACTTTCAAAATAAATAAATAAATAAAATAAATCTCAGCTGAGGACCATGCGACCTGAAGATCAAAAGTCTTTCGGGCAGCAGCCGGAGATGGCGGCAGCATAGAGGGCGAACTCCGAGGTTGACGCGGCCTCCTTGCAGATCCGTCTACTAATCCGATGATAATAATCACCCTGCGGGAAGGTACTGAGGCCCAGGACCGGGCGGCACAACCGACAAAAAACAGAACGAAAATCCGACGGAGGGAAACGAAGTTCATCGCACAGCCCGCTCAGGCCACGAAGCGGAACTAGAGCCGGAGAGCCGATTGACTCGAGGTGCCGACAGGAAATGCTGCAGGCTGGGCGAGGAGGCACCGGAAACGACCGCTCGTGGGGGAGCCCCGAGTACAGGAGGTGTCCACAGACCGTCGCGGACGTCGGAATCCAGGTACCCGTAGCCGAGAGACCGACCATCATCAGTGGATGCCCAGCGAGTAGCAGGGAACACTCCAGGCCAGTACACAGCGGCGGACGGACCTACCAAATCCGGGTCCGGAGCCGCCATCTTGACCCCCGACTCCCGAAGGGCCCAGGGCACTGGGTAGCGAGAGAGCCACTGAACTCGGCACGGCACCCTGACTACAGCACGGGAGTCGGCAGGAGTCCTTCACCGGACCACGAGAAGCCTGGTGAGAGGGTTCGCCAGCAGCTTGGACGGGGCGCAGGGGCGGCCATCAGCGCACCGACACACAACTCCGGAGCAATCACCGCCACACTGGACATAAGTCCCGGCACGGACCCAGTCATCCAGGGCCCCACACCCCGTAGTCTGCACGCAGTGCTTGGACTATTACCACGGAGGCACGAAACAGCCCACCCTACTGTCCCACCCTGCTGGCGGGCAGTCTGCATCACGGGCGGTGCTAACACCGAGCGTGGCTGTTGGGCAACACTACACTCCCTTCTACATTAGCGAACCGCAATACCGTCCCTGCGGCGGCCAGAGCGTCCGGAACGGTCCCGGCTGAGGCCAAGAAATATTGGGGGCTGCGCCAACCATCAGTGGCAAAAATGGGGTACGGGGAGAGCGACACCCAAAGGACGGCATTGCCCAAGACGCCTTGCCATGGATACCCTACACAGATTCGGCAGCGAGGGTGTGTATACCCGACGGATTGTATGACACCACAACCCTAGCAGTACGACCCACCAACGGTTGGCACCCTGAAGGCGGCCCATGGTGCAGGCCGTGCCTATCAGTGGCCTGCGAGAAGGAAAGAGGGACGGCGTCGTCTAGTGGACAGTACATCTGGTGGGCCCGCGCACATCCGTAAACCACCAGAGGAGCCACGAGCCTCCACCGGGGTCACTTTCAATCCGACTCAGCTCCCTAAGAACACTGTTCATAGCAAATATTCAATTGCGGGTCATCACCGCAGCGAAAGCCAGAATGGCAGGTAAAGGGTCGAAAGGAGGAAACACACAGTGACGACTCGAGAGGTACGCATATGATAAAACGACCTCCTCCCCGACGGACGCGAAAATGCAGGCGAACAAAACAGCCGACACGGCGGGTGGGAAGAAGGCGACCCTGGAGGACGTGATGCGGGCCCTGACACAGGTGCAGGCAACGGTGGGGTCGATCTCAGCAGAAATCACACTGATAAGAGCGGACTTCCACAAAATGTCGGAAAAAGTAAACTCGATGGAGGTAGTGACCAAGTCACTAGTGGAGGATGTCTCAGAGCTGCAAATTAATCTGGAGAGGATCTCGAAAGAAAATAAAGACCTGCGTGCAAAGCTGGATGAGCAGGAAGGGTGTTCGAGACGGAACAACATCTGCATAATAGGGGTTCCAGAATCGGAAGACACGGGAGCGATGGACCTGTATGTGGAACAGCTGATCCAACAAGCACTTAAGCCCAAGGGTCTTTCCACCTTTTTCTCAGTTGAAAGAGCACACCGGGTCCCGGGGGGACGCCCGAAAACAGGAGCAACCCCAAGACCGATCATTGCCCGACTCTTCAATTTCAGAGACAGGGATGCGATCTTACAGGCGGCAAGAAACTCACCCCCAATTAAAATCCAAAACTCCACGTTGGCGTTCTTTCCAGACTATACGGCGGAGGTCGCACGCAGGAGGAGGACATTCTTTGAAGTTAAAAAAGAACTTAGGGCGAGAGAGATTCCCTACGCAATGCTCTTCCCGGCCAAACTGAGGATAGTGGCAGACAATAAAACTTGGTTCTTTGATACTCCGGAGGCTGCGCACGATTGGCTGGAAGGCTGGAGACCGACGGGCCTGCCTCGCCGCTCCAACAGACCGAACAGACACCGCGCTAATGGACTGCGTCCAAGTTCCCAGGCATCCGGCGGAGAAACAGATCTGCATTCGCCCCTGAGCGAGGTTCAGGAACATGAAGATAACGAGGAACAATGACGTCCCAGGCTTAGAAAGATGGACCAAATGTAACTCTGATCGGGCGGGCCGCCAAGGACACTGGGCGGAGGTCCTCCGTGGATGTAACGAGGGGCGGCCGACTCCGGAGAGTCCTTCACCCCAGCGAGCAAGTACTGTGTTTTTGGGTTTATGTCAGGCACTCTGCTGAGTTGGGGGGGTGGGCAGTTCTGAGTTCGTTTAGCAGGGGGGCAGGGAGGGGGGGGGGGTTGGGTGTTGGAGGGTTTTGCATTTTTCGGGCTGTTCCACAGGTCAAGATTGGATTCGCGAGGCACACGTACCAACTATAGCGAGCTACAGGCAAATTGTTAGACCGCATTTAATGTGGCACATAGGTACTTTCAACCACAGAAGCTATGACACACAACACACGGAATGACATGGAGAGGGGGGAACCTGGGATGGGGACAGTGACACCTCTGCAACTTCTGTCCTGGAATCTGAGGGGCCTGGGGGACAAGGTCAAACGAGGCTTAGTATTACAAAGTATAAGGAGACTCAATCCGGCCCTGGTCCTGCTACAGGAAACACACCTAACAGGCACTGCTATACATGCCCTAGACAGGAAAGGCTACCGTATGATTGCTCACTCAGAATTTACCAGGGGGTCCCGTGGCACAGGGATCCTAATGCACCGATCCTCCAGATACATACTTCAATCCACGAAATTAGACACACAGGGACGCTTCGCAGCGGCTCTTGGACAGTGGGAAGGGAGACCGCTGAATGTGGTCTCGGTGTATATTCCGCTGGTGCTGCATGCAGTCGCTCTCCCAGAACTGGGGAAATTTCTGTTGGAACTCCCGGAGAGGGATCTCATAGTAGGAGGGATTTTAACGCGGTAGTACACAATACCCGAGACAGATTCCCAGTACGAGCTCAGACTCCCGGGCATTCTCGATTGAGTGATTTCCTAGAAGCGCAGGGTTTGATAGACCTTTGGAGGAGCCTCCACCCGACAGCCCAACAGTACACATACCACTGAGAGGTCCATGATAGTCTCTCGAGGATCGGCTATCTCCTAACGTTGGGTCGCGGGCACCTCACTGTCGATGACGTACAGATTAGGCCGAGGGGTATCTCGGATCATTCCCCATTGACGCCGACTCTCTCCAACCAAGAACGGTCACAAAGAGCATCTACCCGATCTACCCGGGATACCTTAAGGTCCCCCAAGTGGCCAAAACACTTAAAAAAGCAACAAGGTGCTACCTCGCAGAGAACGAAGGCTCAGTGTCATCCCCTTCTGTCCTGTGGGAAGCCTACAAAACAGTTCTCCGAGGACAAGCCATCTCCACTATGACGAGATATAAGCACACCCAGAAACAAGAGCTAATGACCTTAGAGGATACACTCGCTAAGGCCAATGAAGACCATATGGCTAATCCGACGAGCGACACGCTGCACACGCTCCAGTTGTGTCAGCAGCGACATACCGATCTTGTCTGCCGAAGAGTGGTTAAAAATATAGCGGCCACGGCGCACAGGGTATATGATGTGGGGGACAAGGCTAGCAAACTCCTAGCATGGCTGGAGAAGAAAAGAGAGGGGCAGAGGACTATCCTACAACTGAAGGACTCTGCGGGGGAGCTGCAATCCCGCCCTTCACTGATAGTCGAATTACTGGCTGATCACTATCAAGCAGTGTATGCCCCTGAAATAGAAGTTACGCAGGGAATGGCAGAGACGGCACTTGTGGGTGTGCCCACCCGCACCCTGTCGCAGGACAAGGTGGAAGAACTGGAAGCAGACATAACGACTGAAGAGTTACAGTTGGCCATTGCAGCGTTGCACTCAGGGAAAGCCTTGGGCCCCAATGGGATACCAATTGAGTGGTACAAAACCATGTCGGAGACGCTTAGTGCACCCCTACTCAACATGTTCGTGGACAGTTTGGAAAAGGGGCATCTGCCGCCTGACCAACGTATGGCTACCATTGTAGCGATCCCGAAACCTGGCAAACCACCTGAGGACTGCGGCTCCTACCGGCCGATTTCCCTCCTTAATGCCGAAAGTAAAATATTAGCGAAGCTACTGGCCAACAGATTATTGCCCCACCTCACACACCTAATACATCCAGACCAATCGGGGTTTATGCCACATAGAAGTACGGCGATGAATCTCAGACGGCTGCATGGTGTGATGGCAAGGGCCCCCTTGTTGACAGAATCGGCAGCAATCCTCTCGCTGGACGCCAAAATGGCGTTTGATTTGGTAGAATGGCAATATCTTTTTGCGGTCCTACAGCATATGGGCTTCGGCCCGAAATTCACAGCTTGGATTAGGCTACTATACAGAAACCCTGTGGCGCGAGTGACGGCAAATGGCCATATCTCGAGAAAAATTCTGTTAGCAAGGGGCACGAGACAAGGCTGCCCGCTCTCGCCGCTACTATTCGCCCTAACACTGGAGCCTCTGGCCACTGTCATTAGGACCACTCAACTACTGCGGGCATAAACTGGGGGGGGGACTGGTAAGACAAAGTGTCACTATACGCTGACGATATGTTAATATACCTCACAGACCCGGCAGAGGGAATTCCGGTATTGTTAGCGCTGTGCGAGCGACACGGTGTAGCTTCAGGCTATAAAATCAATTGGACGAAATCGGTGCTTTACATGCTGCGTGGGACACTGCCACACTTGAGCGGGGACTGCCCTCTGATACTATAAGCCGTCTCCTTCAGATACCTAGGGGTCCAGATCACACGAGACCAAGTGGCCTTTCAGGAGATGAATCTAAGGCCGCTGCTCGATAGATTGAAAGCGGATGTCCGACACTGGAAGACCCTCCCGTTAACGTTATTGGGCAGAGCGGCACTTTTCAAGATGATGGCGCTGCCCGTTTCCTCTATGTCTTGGAAAACACACCGGCAATGGTCCCACTGTCCTTTTTTAGACAGATATCAGAACAGCTGTCAGGCCTATTATGGGGAAACCGGCCGGCCAGGGTCGCGCAGGTGAAAATGGTTAGAGACTGGTACAGTGGAGGGATTGCGCTCCCAAACTTAGAACTATACTATTGGGCGGCACACCTCAAGGTGATTAATCAATGGGTACATGCACCGCAGAATGACCCGGCATATCTAGCAGATAGGCGGCAGCTAGGCACTAACACCCTTCTGGCCCCGCTCTACAACAAAGGTCTGGCGGCGAAATTGGTCGGCCCAACTAAGCACACAGTAACACTATGGCACAAAGCTCAGACACGACTGAAGTGGGGAGGTGTGATCACACGGCTTACACCCTTATGGGACTCCAAATCCCTAGGCAATCTGAGACGCAGCAAGGGCTTCACGCAGTGGGACAACATCGGGATCTCCACGGTGGGTGACATGTGGACAAGAGATGGGGTGATTCCGTTCGAGACCTTGAGAGAGCAGTACGAACTGGGTATTACTGAGACATACCGATACATACAAATTAGACATGCATTAATGGCTGCAATTGAACCGGGCACTAAGGTCCCAGAGTCGGCTCCTTTAGAAGACCGACTACTTACAGATTACATGGAGGCCAGCGCTACTTCCCTAACATATCGCAAATTGGTAAGCAACCTGCCTGACCCATTGCAGAAACTGAAGGGCAAATGGGAGGACGAACTCGGGGAATTGGATGAGGCAAACTGGAATGCTGCAATGGCGTCGCCTAGAGAGGCTGGAATCTCGGCGAGATTCCGGCTAGTACAATTTAAAATACTACACCGGGTATATTACACACGCACCACCCTACATAAAATCCAGAGGGCAGATCACCCCTATTGTTTGAGGAACTGCGGGGAAGAAGGCACACTGTTTCATACCTTGTGGTCCTGTCCCAGCATGGTGGAGTACTGGAGGCGTGTAACACGCACTATCGCCCAAACTCTACAGCTCCCCATCACGCCTGACCCTAGGCTGTGTCTGCTGAATATATGGGGCCCGAACAACCTGACTCCACATGGGCGGCAGTGGGTAGTTATTGGAATGATGTTAGCAAAGCGGGACATAGCGCAGAAATGGGGGGCATCAATGGCACCGACTCTGGCGCAATGGTGCAGAAACATGGACATGCTCATGATGGTGGAGCAGGCGGTATATCAGCAAAGAGCCAACCCACGTAAATGGAATAAAATATGGTTGCCATGGAACACATATAGGGGGGAGCTTTGTGAACCACTACCTGAGGAGGAGGATGTAGATAGTTCAGAGGAGGACGAGGACACGGAGTAGAGGTGGCAAGCGGGATGGGGGTACATAATGGAAGGAAAACTCAGAGTCTCCCGTGCCCTTCTGCCATGGACAATAGGTATGCGAACTGTGGGATACAAGGCCTTGAACGCTATACTACTAAAGTTAGATACAGTACTTCCTATCGTGAAGGCTTCTAAATTTCCAATTTATGAACCTTAAAGTTGAAAGTTGTGTAAAAAAAGGAAAAAGTTGCAATAATGATCGGGCATGGCCGAATGTTGACGCCACACCGACAAAGGTATGCTATTGTCAATTACTCTGTCTTGATGCAACAATAAAAACAAATTAAAAAAAAAAAAAGTCTTTCGGGCAGAGGTTAAGGTCACGGTTTTCTGTAAAAGCATAGCTTTCATGCGGCTCAGAGTATTAAACCATATAAAGGAAACATTCAACAAAGGCCATAAGGGCACCTCCTTGACTGTGTGGGTTAGTGGAAACAAAAAACAAGTAATCCTGGAGCCTACAGTAACAAGATATGCGATACCCAGAGGCATCCCACAACAACCTTGATCATTCAGCATCAAGTAGCTCCCATTTGAGAGGAACTTGAACACAGGATTAATCACAGCAGCTGGGGACCCTTTCAAATGACAGGACAAGTTTGCAACTGAACCATTACAGGCCCCATGAAGCATGATATCCTGGCATATGAGGGATCCACTTAAAGAGTTCACACAGTTTTTACCGCTTAGAAACACTTCAATGTCCCCACTCCTATACTGAATTCTGTATGGCAATTCCCAAGATTCCTTGATGAATTCCCCACCCATCGCTGCATATCTGCCTGCCTGTTGTTGTTCTAGAAAATACTGAAACTGGGATTTTGTGACCGGTAAGGTTATATGGCAATGGATTAACCATTCTGTGGATGGTTACTCTGCCAAAGTAAAAGGTAATTGGTCCAGTTTTTCAATAAGCAGCATTGTATATTTTGCTCTTCTTTGTGCCATTGTTATCTGTTTTTTAGTTAGATTGTATACAGAGAACAAGGAAGTACTGTTGATAAATCGTCAAGGCACGTAACCCGAACGCAATGATTGTAGCGTCCAGCTTAACAACATAATAGAACGTCGTTGAGACTGTCCATGCAGTAGTAAGGACAAATCCTGTTCTAGTACATCTAAAGTGGAAGATAAAATATTGCCCAGTGAATAGATCCTGGATGTTAATGTGGTCATGCCATTGTCAACCACTGCTCAGGCCTTTTCTAGGTTAATTCCATCAATTTCACAAAGTCTTCTTGTTGAGAGATTTTCCAGATTTCATTATAAACAGCGTATAAGAAATGTTTCTGACATGGCTTTTGGGGACCCAATAAAAAATCCCTTAAATCTACCTCATCTGATAGTAAGGATAAGTGTTGTTTCACCTAGGACAGTGTCGAGATTTTTAGCTAATCGAGGCATAACTTCCCAACACTGTGTGATGTCACCGGATGTTCTTGTTGCACATATCATTGGTCCGGCCTATGGATACTAAACCCTTCAGTGGCCCCCTTGAATCTTGTTTGTCAGCCAATTGGGGTCTGATGAATTATAATGTATGATGTCATCTATTGTATCCCCCACCACGTGCTGTAAATTTTGCCACCCCTACACTGTGATGGTGAGGGAATCGGAGGGGTGTTCAAGTCTTTGTTCTTGGCTATTCCAAGAGAGGAAGTCTGTTGCACAGTGTCATTCATAAAATAGTTTCTGCTGTGGAATGAGGCACGCTCCAAATAGTGCTTCTGTTCCCTGAACTTACCATTCCTTTGAACCCCAGACTGATTTTATGTCTATAGTGCCCTACCATAAGTCGAAATCTTGTTCAGACAGTTGGGAAATAAAGGATGCAGAATACATTTGTTTGGTGTTCGTTAGCATATCTTTTTGTGCAGGTGGAGGTGCAACCTTATAGTAATATGAGGTCCAGTCAGTAGTGTTAAACCCTGAAAAAGAAGATAATTTTGATGCGAACGTTCGTTAACTACTTTTCGGCGGGTCAGGCAATAATGTTTTTATACATACATTGTGTAATAATCAGATGTGTACTCTAACATTTCAATGCTTGAAAATGCAGCAGATTGTTCTAAATCAGACAACATATTATTTACAGTTTCAAAATCCCAATCGTCAGAAAATGTACTGGAGGTAATAATATCATTTAGAAAAAATTTAAATACATATAGTATTTTCAAAAGTTCAGTGGGACCAAATACATCATATGAAACTCAGGCCCAAACTATACCATCAGGAATTGGAACAGCTCTAATGTTCACGAAGGACAGATCTCTTTGTTCACGATGAGAAGTTTCAGGACCAAGTTCACATTTGAAGCTAAAGAGTGTTCTGGGAGATAATTTCCATTCATGAGTAAGCAAAGGACAGTCACTAGGCCAATCCAGAATAGAAAAAACAATATTCCAGTTATTATCCACAGCTCAAGCCAATGCGATTCTAGATAAGTCTTTTTCAGAAAAATGTAGAACTCATGAAGTTGTTGTTTATGGGAAACTTGAGCCGGCGTTGTTTCATATTCACGGGGCCAGCTATCCTATCCTAGTGGTAGCATGGACAAAGAAGTCTTAGGCTAAAACTTCAGAGAGCATGTGAAGCCAGCTGTTTTACCATATGTAACCCCTTTAATACCAAATGAAAGGACACCACACAGGTTATATATAAAATATATATTTATTTATTACTAGCACAACCCCTCTGAACTCTTTATGAGGTCAGAGGCCAAAGCACATAACAAGTTACTTAATTATCATACAAATGCACAAAATACAGTCAAGCCCTAGGGGCCTTGCAAACCATATACTAAAATAGTGGTATAAGAACCACATCACGAACAGGGAATAGGCCTAAGGCATCGCTGGGGCTACACTGGACTACCAAAGGTTAGGAAGCAGGAGGCCCACAGGAAGCGTGTGCAGTGTCTAAACACACACACAAGTTACCATAGGGATATAATGGGAACGTAAGAGTTAGAGACTAGTTGATTTAGGACACTTCCGGATGGACCAGGAGAAAGCCACTTAAAACTAGGACACTTAGATATTTAATACCTACAGGAGCACCAGAGTACTTGCATTACCTCACCCAGGGAAGCCGGGTCCATAGGTGTCTTTTGGTGTCGTGTTTCGTCGCTGAATCCTATGGAGGCCTGTAAAAAGATGCTGAAGGCGACCAGGAGAGAAATGTCCGGATGGATCCAAGGGTGGATCGAGGATGAAGAGTACCTGAAAGCAGAGGGGACAGAGTCTGGGTCACTAGCCAGTGACCAGGAAGGAACCAGGCCATGTCGTGAAGCAATCAGGTGATGTCATTAAGCTTGTCTCCGCAGCCAGGAGGTCCAGGAGGCGTCGATGACAACCAGGCGCTGGAATCGAGCTGTCCCATGATGGATCTTGATGTCTGCGGTGTCGTGACCCAGATTGGACCCAACAAGCCTTGGCAAATACAACCGGGCTATGCATGGAGCACCGTGTGTGCCCCAGGCAGTGTCTCATTTCATTCAGCCCTCCCTGCCCCAATACACTATGGCCTGTCTGGGGTGGTGCTAGCACCTCCCAAGACAGGAAACCTATTGTCCAAGCCTCCCTAGCTGGAAGGACTCCCAACAGCAGGAGGTCAGACTTGTGTCTGTGGCAGCAGCATCCATTTTGTGATGCTGAGGCTCTGGTTAACTTTAACCAGGATTAACAGGAACAACATTTCTTCTCCCTCTAGAAGGGTGGAATGCTACCCCCGTCGCCAGAACTGGAGAGGGGGTAGTATACCGAAGCGTAGGACACCTTACATGACATGTTTTAATAAAGCCAAACCAAAGTTAGCATTAACCGCGAGGATTCTAATGCACTTAAGAGTATATGGTATGGCTATATCATAGAACAGCTATAAGGACATGGTTCCAAAAGCTGCAGACAGGCTCAGCTCATGCTAGAGCCTCATCTCACATAAAACCAAGCACTCTGCCCTCAGGATTGTTAAGACCTCCCATAGGTGTGACTTATAGGTGTATATGTGTCTATATATAAGGTTAGATATAGGAATACTATATCTAAGCAAGGGGTGATTACATGACCTTGACCCAGCTGAGTGATCAGCCAGTTGTGGATGGCCAGCCAGGGGTGGCAAAATACATGCTGCAGCCGCTGGTAGGCCTTGGATTCACCTATGCCCTGGGTACCTATGGTACACTATACAGGGGCTCATAAGGTGACCCAATATTCTATTGGAGATGTACCTAAAGTACATGGAGTCCATTTTACAGTGAGAGCAGATAGCCTGGGTCCCTAATTAGCAGGATCCCAGGGCCACTAAGTCGAAAACCAGCTAAACACTAGGCAAAAAGTTGGGGTAACCATATAGTCAGATATCCACCTTCCTACACCCACAAGGCCTACTATTCAGTATCGGCCACATAGTGTGGTTTGATTAGTTTGATGGAGACACATCTCTTTTCTTTTTTGCTGACAAGAGGCAGAAATACTGTTCTTGTTCATTCGACAGCCAGGACAGGTGCAGGCTTTCTGTATGATGGCCCAAATTCTTTCATGTCCCCAATCTTTTCTCTGACCAAATCCCTGACTTTTGGGAGCCAGGCAGTTCTAGCAGTGACTGATTGGACTTCCCCAGTGGCGATGGGTTTTACTTGCACATTGCTTTGTAGTGCCCGTAATTCATTGCTATCCTGTAAAACAGCCAAAAGTTTATTGATGTAAAATGGTTTTTCATCCACCACTGTGCTTTCATAGTCGAGATCAGGTACCCACATTCTCATCCCAAATAGGACTTTGTAAGGAGTGACACCTTCTAGGGAACTTCTTTGCATATGGTTGAGAGCCCTCTGGACCCCATGTAAGTGATTGACCCAACTACCCCCTGAACCTAATAGGTTGTTAAAGATAGCTCTAAGTCTCGGTTTTTCCTCTCTAAGGCCGAATTTTCCTCAGGATGGTACGAAGAGGAGTACCGCAGTGCAACACCCAGACTTCCTATGGCTTTCTTGTAAGCCCTAGAGCTAAACGCGGGGTCAGGGTCAGAATGTAATGTGCCAGCTGCATATGTCCCTATGAAGCCTCGTAAATCTTTTATAACAGTTTGAGCATCAGCCGAGCGCTGAGGCCAAACCCACAGGAATCTAGAGCATGAATCGACTGCCACCAAGATATACTTGTAAGCCCCATCTGATTGTAGGGGGCTGCAGTGGTCCAAACGGACACATGCGAGTGGTTTGTCTGATATTAGTAAAGGTTTCTGCGCTGGACGCGCTACAGTGGAACCCTTCATCTGCTGACAGATGTCGCACTTTAAGACAAAATTCTTTATCTGTTTAGTTAAACCCTGCCACCAATAGCATTGTCTCAATAAAGAAACCGTCGGGGTAATCTCGGCGTGTGCAGAACCTAGACCCTTGTGTGCAGCTAGTATTAAGCCTAATTTGCGATCTATGTTTGGTATTACTCTATCCCCCATTCCTGGAATCTGAGCATACAGAATGCTATTTGCATCAAACTTGTAGAAGTACATGAGTGGAAAACCTTTCGGCAAGGCTGTACTGTTTTTGCATGAAGCATTTGTAGGTATCTTTATACTTCCATCTATTCTTGTGCTCGAACAAGTGATTGCAGCTACGGCAGCAGTTCGTACTGCCCCTTTTGCAGCTTCATTGGCCAATGAATTCCCTTTAATCTGAACGCTATCCCATTGATGACTCAGCGTGTGTATCACGTGAGCTCTCTGTAGTTAATTTTTCAACTCAGCTACCTGTTTCCATAGCGTTTTATGCTTGATTGTGCAACCCTTTGAATCTTTAAACCCATTCTGACCCCAGTAGTGAAGATATTCATTGTATGACTGAACACAGTAAACTGAATCGCACACAATCAGTGTGAGGAATTCTCGATCTGTATTTATTAGTGCCAGTAACAGGGCTTTTAATTCTGCCAGCTGTGCCGTGCAGTCTCCTAGAGACTGTGGCTTCGTACTGCTAGAATGGAACTTGCCTTCCTGCATACAACCCTTTACAAATCGCACATGTGGAGCTGTATTGTTGTTTGCTTCCTATGGCCGGCTTAGCAGATTCGTCAGTGTAAATAATATATTGATACTGATCTAGAGGCATTATTTAATTCAGGAGACGATATTCTTGCTCATAATGCAGAAATGCTTGCGTTTTAGTGTAGAATCAAATGTATAATCTACATCTGTTGCAGTGAGAGAATTAGCCCATTGTATCCATCTTGGCTGTAAAGCTTTAGCATTCAGAACCCTTGCTTTTTTTAAAAACAATTCTTTATTGAGATATTTTAAAATTTTGACCAACCCCCCAAGCCCCCCACCCAACCCCCCCATACAGGCAAATCACTTTATATATACATAGTCAGGTGCAAACAGAATAATAAACACGTACCATAATATTTCAATCATATTTATCACAGTATTCTAGGTAAACATTTTAATGAGGGACTATCTATGCATCGTGTAAGGGGATCCCAGATTTCTAATCCCTTCCCTTTTCTTTTTCATTCCCCTCCTACTGTAAATAGCTATCTCTAGGCTATATGTTGCTAGCATTCGTGCCCGCCATTGTTGGAATGTTGGTGGGTTTGGGTCTAGCCAGGCCAATGCCAGGCATATTCTAAGCACTGCCATTGAGACGAATGAAAGCCCTTTCATTCTGTTCGGTCGGATATCCCAGTCTGCTCCTAGCATTATTTCAGCTGTTGAGATCTCTATTCTTGAATCCAAGATTCCTGATAGAAAGATAGAGATTTCCCGTCTGATGGGGCTACGTGTACCGCATGTAGCGAACATGTGTATTAAATCTGCTTCATGTAGCGTGCATTGTGGGCACTTCGTGCCTTTGCCCGTACTCCATTTAGCTATTCTATTGGGTGTATAATACAATTGAAAATATGTTTTGTGACACTGGGCTTGCAATTTGGTTGACATTAATAATAATTGGGAGAGTTCGAATGCCCTCTGGATTGAGCTCTCCGGAGTGTCTAGTTAGTTCTGCCAATTTTGAGTATGTTTGTCCAGATTATCAGGTAATTCGGCAATTATGTTAATATATATTTCCCCAATTTTAACTCTAGTGGTTTGGACAGCTAATTCGATTGTCTGGATTCACTGGAATGCTGCTCTACAGCCCCGCTTTTTCATGAAAAAATCTATAATTTGTAGATATTTAAAGAAATCTCTATGTTCTAAACCCTATTCGCTTTTTAACTCTTCAAATGAACTGAAGCCTGTTGGGGTATAAAAGGAGCCACATCGAGTGATGCCCAACCTGATCCATCTCTTCATACATGCATCAGTGAAGATCTCTGAGCGGTTATTATTTCTAAGGAGAGTCGTATAGTAGGAGAACCTTCCGATCACGAGGAGTTTACGTACATGATTCCATGCGGTATAGAGGCCTTTTAAAGTTTTAAAACGAACTTTCTTGAAATGACAAACGTATGTCAGTAGCCACAGATGTTTTCCCGCTTCATTACCGAGGATAAGTTCCTTTGGAGTTGGGACTCCCCACTCTTGCTCAGGGTCCCTGTTTGGGCCCAGAAGTACCCTGCTATATTTAAGTATTGTAGCCCACCAGTAAGCTTTAAAATTGGGTACGGCGTGGCCTCCTCATTCCTTCGGGAGAGTAATGTATCTGTAGACTCTTCGTGACCTATTATACCCCCAAATGAAACACGAGAATATATTATCTATCTCTTTAAAGATCTGTGGGTCAAAGTTTAAACATATAGTTAAAAAAAATATAGAAATTTGGGAAAAAATAACATTTTAATAACATTGCATCTCCCTATTATAGTTAAATGCAGATTATGCAATCTACTAAGGCTTTTATCCGTCTGTTTCATAAGTGGGTTCATATTAATTTTAACCAGGTTATCTAAATTTGAGGTAATGTTTACTCCTAGATACGATGCGTTTTCCACTATCCTAGCGTCATTATAGGTGCTTTTACTGTTAATTATTATCTTGGTTTTAACTTGATTTAGTTTATAGCCATAGAGCTCTCCAAAACATCTAGCTTCCTCTTCCATTACTTTAACTGCTTCGCTTGGGTTGCTTGTCACAATTGCGATATTGTCCGGGTACGCCAAGGTCTTAGTTTCTCCGTTTGGGGTCTTAATAGGTGTTATGGTTAAGTTAGTTTCTAGCCTATGGATAAAAGGGTCTATAAATATAGCAAATAATAGGGGGGCACATGGGCACCCCTGCCTTGTCACTTTGATGTTATCTGACATTTCCCCATTGATCATAACTACGGCTTCCGGATTGACATATAACATGCGAACAGCATTAATAAATTGTTCCCCAATCCCACTCTTTGACATAGCAGTCCATAAATATTGCCAGGAGACCCTATCAAAGGCCTTCTCTGAGTCTAATAATATGAGCACCATATGAGTTACTTCTGCTATGTCAAAGAGTGTGATTATCCTCTGAACATGGTCAATGGTAGATCTGCCTGGAACAAATCCATGTTGCCGAGTTGAGATAATCTTATGTATTAATAGTGCGAGTCTGCTAGTTCACAATTTAGAGTAGATTTTAGAATCACTATTTATTAACATGATTGGGCGTTAGGCCCCTAACTCTGTAGAGTCTTTATTTTTCTTTGGAAATACAACAATTTTGACACAAGCCCAAGACCACGGTGGCCGCCCTCCTTGGTAGACATGAGTCATTAAATCAGTTAAAATTCCTTTCAATGGCTTATGAAATCTAGCATAAAATTCTGTGGATACTCCATCTAAGCCGGCTGCTTTTCCAGGGGGTTAGGCTGTTTATTGATAGAAGAATTTCTACCCATTGAGGTATTTCTGCCAGGCTGTCTTATCGGCTTGAGGGAGCCGATTCCCCATAACCAAATCTAGGTATTCCTCAATTTTTACCTGGCTTTTGTTAGTTTCTGTATATAGGTCCTGGTAATAATTCTGTAACGCTTCCCTTATCTGTTTGGGGTCTTGCCTAAGACCGTTATTAGGATCTTTAATCTCTTTAATCATATTTGCCATACTCTGCTGTCTCGTTCGGACTGCCAATTGATGTCCTACCTGCTCACTTAATTCGTAAACTTTCTCCTTATTCAATGTGGCTTTGCATATTGCTTTTCCAATGAAGATCTCTACTATTTTGTTCCTTTGCTATGGCTACATCTCGTGCAGCCCCTTCAATATCCAAGCCCCCCTGAACTGCTCTTATAAGCCCTTCCTCTGCTGTTGCTAGCTTTTCCTGCAATATTTTCAAGTTTTGTTTCGACTCTTGGTTGCTTTTGATTGAGAATCTGAGGGTTTCTCCCCTAATTCCCCACCTTAAGTGTGTCCCAGACCACTTCCAATGGTGCATTACCCAAATTATCCTCTAGAAATTCTGGTATCCAGTTATCCATAAGTTGGCAATATTTTTCATTTACTAATAGAGCCCTTTCAAATGTCCATCTATTGTGGTCCTGTTGTATCTACCCGGTGTCAATACTTAAAATTAGGGGATTGTGATTTGATTGAACCCTAGGCAATCTATCTATACCACACTTGGTTAAAATAGTGTGGGAGGCAAATATATAATCCTGTCTAGCAAGCTTAGAATGTGGGTGAGAGAAGAAAGTAAAGCCTGGATTATTGAGGTGTTTAGACTGCCAGCAATCGGATATCCCGTGTGTTTAGCATAATTCCTTGAGTGCTCTAAATACTTTTGGTTTCCTACCCTGATATACAAAATTGTGCCCCGGCGACCAGTCAGATGGTGGAGCTGTATTGTTGTTTACTTCCTATGGCCGGCTTAGCAGATCCGTCAGTGTAAATAGTATATTGATACTGATCTAGAGGCATTATTCAATTCAGGAGAGGATATTCTTGTTCATATTTCAGAAATGCTTGCGTTTTAAGTGTAGAATCAAATGTGTAATCTACATCTGTTGCAGTGAGAGAATTAGCCCATTGTATCCATCTTGGCTGTAAAGCTTTAGCATTCAGAATGCTTGCTTTTGTAACAGCCTCTATGGCCGGTACTAGAGTCACAACAATTATTAATTTCCCCTGAGGCAGTGCCTTTTCCCTAACTACAGCGGCCTGTACTGCTGTCACAATTTTTTCTGTAGAATCAAAACGCATTTCAGCATTTGTGTACAAGTGTGATTTGTATGCTATGGGTACTGTTTCACCTTCATTGAAAGTTAGGTACAAATACCCAGACTGACCCACTATCATGCAGATCACCAAATTTGTGGTTAACACATGTGTGTAGGTGTTTTGAAGCCATCATGTCAGTTTGTAGGGAACAAAGGATATCTGTGTGTTCCTGTGTTCAATGCCTAACTGAAAAATCAGGTCTTGTTAGGTCGTAGAACGGTTTTACATTTTCTGCGTAATCTAAAATGTATGTCCTGACAAAATGTAGGAGTCCCAATATGGATTGTAAGTTTTTCAATGATTTAGGAGGTTAGAGGAGCGCACATTTCTCAAAGTTAGCTGCCAGGCTTTTCCCTTCACATGAAAGCTCATATCCCAAAAATAGGACATTGAGATTTTCTATTTTTGATTTTTTACAATTAAATTTGTAGCCTTCAGAGGCGAACCCCAAAATTATGTTTCTCACCCTGGTCAAGTGATCCTTTAAATCATTTTCTGTCAGATAGATATCATCCACATAGGACACTGCATCTTCAACCAAATTCTGGAGTAACTCTGTTACCCTAGCGGAGAACAACCCAGGGCTATTTTTATACGCTTGAGGGAGTGAACAAAATTGATGCTGAGAACCGAGCACTGAGAATGCTGTCAAATATCTGCTTTCAGATGCTATATTTTGGCAGAAAAATCCATTTGAGATATCTAGTGTCATTTTGTATTTTTTCTGCACCATGTTATTCATTAATGCGGCACTGTGTGCATTATGTACTGCAAAAGCTTTAATGCATGTGTTCAGATGTCTGCAATCTGAAACTAGACGGTATGAATTATTGGGTTTCATTACAGGAAACAAAGGATTATTCATTGAAGCAGTGCAAGTTTCAATTACACCCTGGTATTCAAGTTGATATAAGATCTCCCTGACCTGTTTCTTCGCTTCTTATTTTATTGGATACTGTCTCTGTGGAGTTGGAGTAGATTTGACTGGGATTACATGGTGAGGTAACTCCACTTCCCACCCAACATTGTTGCGATATAATGCTGGAGCAAGTGCTATCGCCCCCTCCTGTGCCTGTGTATGTTTTAAGTATATTGGAACGAGGTCAGAAACGGCCGGTAAATTATTGTTGCTCCCTTTGGGCACTCCATAACAATTTCAGGTGGCCAATCACTTTTCAGCCAAAAGGATGTCATATCCATAAGTTAGGTTCTCCCAAAAGAGACCTTTCATTTTCCTGGGTTTGTCCCGTCCCCCTCCATTTGGAGTGTTATTTTGTGTAAACTATGTGGGACACTTAGCCTCATATTAGGTGTCTCCACCGTGATATGTTCATTCAACTCCGCTGTCACCAGAAATTCCATCAGGTTCTGGCGAGCTTTTGTTACTTCTGCTGCACTGCCTACCATCGTCAGAGCCCATTCCCGTTCAGCAGTTGAGTTCCCAGAATTCTGGGCATGTCTAACTTTAAGACATTCTACCTTCTTTTTAAATTGAAGTTTTGATTTTGGGTTTGTAGTGTAGTTCCTATATTCCCAATAGGCTCTGCAAATTGGAATAATATATCCTATAGATTAGACGCAGGACTGATGTCTACTAGGTCTCTTTCAAATATACTAGACTTAATTTGTGAGTGCCAGCTAGCTTAGAGGTCACTAGAAACTTTCTCGAATAATCAAGAAGGGATTAGTTTCTGACAACCGCATAAACATGACAACTTTGTTTCCCCAAGATAAAATGTATCTTCAGAGTCATGGAAACAATAGATAGATATTTCACTCAGTCAATCGTGCATGCTTTGTTTCACCAGAGGTGCAGAGAAATAGATAGACAGGCGTTTTCAATAAAAAGGTTTTATTGAACAGTCTTCTTTCTCAAGCATAAGAGATGAACTGCTACAATCGTAATACTTGTTGTAAAATATTTATGCATACAGTATGAAGAGTAGAATAAAATAATACTGTAAGAGCATTGTATGGTTCCTAAACCATAGATAAATACATACATAAATACCAGAGGCTAAAAGTACTCAACTGGTGCTTCTAAAATACACCTACCCCGATGTACTTAACCTAAGCTTGGTACGAGGGAAGAAGTAAGTGAGGTGTAGCATAAATGTAGTATTCTTTTGCCAAGAATCTGTCCAAGATTTCTCTTAGGGTCTAATCAGCTCCTTACATTAGTTTGGAATGAAGAAGGTCAGGCTCAGGAATCGATTTCCCAGCAACCGCAAAGGTAGCTTGGAAACACTGGAGCTGGATTTCCCGGCTGGAGAAAGGACAGCGTCTCTCTCAGTGTGTCTGCTGGAGGGTCGGCTTCCTTCTGCACTTGCTGTAGCAGGATGCGTCCGACAAGTAGATAGTCGAACTGCTCCAAACCACTGCTTGTTTGCTAAGGCAAGTGTGAGCATATTTATACCTTGAAGTTGCAGAGTTTGACGTAAAGGTAGACATAATTACGTCATTAAAGACTCTCAGTTCTTTGAAAACTCCATGAGTTCTTGGACAAGTCAGTTCTCGAGCACGGGAAAGTCACTAGCTGCTGAAGCCGAGTTTTCCAAGAAATCGTTGTAGATTTTCGGAACTAGTGGAAGTTGCCCTGCTGTATTTGGACTGCATGAGCTAGGACTAAATATGGTTATGATTCTTATGCCTATATAAGGACATAGTTATTTATACCTATATAAGGGCATGAATCGGGAAATTTACAATAGTGTCCTAAAATGGTTCACAACACCCACTCCACGTTATCATTGTCATCTAAGATTAAGTACTAAACATAAAAGCTAAAGCATGTGTTTTTACAATCTCACCCTAAAAATACATGAAATGGTTAAATTAAATTAAAAAATGGTCGTACACAAAATGAGCATTTGTACAATATGCATCTAAGGGCATTGATTTCATTGTAAGCATATGATATGATATTAGCAATGCTAACCAAATGAATCACACAAATTTACATTTATGATACAGAAAAAAAGGTTGAGACCATCCCATAGCAGAATATACAAGGTAGTTCGATTTGTGCATCAGGTCAATATTGTTCCTAGGAAGTAGTCAAAGAATTCTTGTTCTCTAAGAATAGTTCTACTTTAAGCAGATTGCTTTGTGCCAAAGTTCAGTCTGTTTTGGAAAAAAGTCAAATTAGTAGAGAAATAGAGTTCCAAACTTGGAAGCTTTTGTTTTGAAAAAAGTGAAGGTCGAATCTCAGAGTTCGAAAGAATGCTGTGTGCTAATTTCAAAAGTTATTCTCGGTGTCAGGAGAAAACATTAAGTCATCCAGGCTGGCAAAGAAATTGTCTACCACAGTAGATGAAACTTCATTAAGAAGGTCAATTGTACACAGATGTGAAGCATCGCCGTCAGAGTCAGCCATATTAGCAATGTTCTTAGCAGATGGCACCTGTGTGCCTGTCGGTCTGCATATCTCACCTCCAGTTGGATTTGTCGGTGAGATCTCAATGAATGCGGTCATCAGGATTGGTAGCCGTTGGGGGAAACTCAACACATGAGCTGTTACCGGACCCAGTAATGGTCAACATCCTTTGGCATAGCCGATGGTAGTGTTAGACAGATATCTAACATGCATTCCTCTCCACAAATCAGGGATCGTAGAACAGGTAAGATGCAATCTTGCCAGGTTGGTCTGAATGACAGGAACCATGTGGTATTCAGATCTCTCAAACGAGCCAAGCATCTGTGTTATTCTGTCAAAATACCTCATGGCCTGGAGCGCATTCTCCATGCTTATTTGGGTATCACCTGGTCGCCGGATTTGCCATAATGGAGCAGGAGGAATAAAAATAGTATCCCTGCTACAAGTTCCAAAATGAGAGGCAGGTCGCCAAACACAGAGTGTACAAAGTTTGGAATAATGCCCAGGACTGCTTCAAAGGGTGCTAACAGTCCCGAAAAAATTGTCTTAAATACATGTGCAATACCGCTGGTATCAGACATGTTAAAGATACCATCTAACATTTCTGCGAAATGTATTGGGCAGTTTGTTGATAATAATGCATGCATCTCTGCAGAAGTCCTTGCAACTTGCAGATCATACGTCTCTCTGGACGAGGTCAGTGGCACAGTTTTCTGCAAAAGAATGGATTTCATTCTGCTTAAAGTATCAATTCGTATAGAAGAGATGTTCAGTGAAGGCCATAGTGGCGACTCCCTGTCTGACTTGTTTTTTTAAACAATACTTGCATACAACAAGTAACCCTGGCTGACACACTAAGGAGATAGCCTATTCCTGGCATCATTCCACAACAGCTGTGATCATTTAACATAATGTAGCTACCATTGGAAAGCTGCTTAAAAATTGGATCCATCACCGCTGTGGGCGAAAGTTGCAGGTGGCAAGAAAGGTTATTGGAAGAACCCTCACAGGCAGGCTCGGTGTAAATTAATTCATTGACATAACAGTGTACCGCTTAGTGAGTTTTTACAATTTTTACCACTAAGAAATACCTCCTTTCCCCCACTCCAACATTTGTGTGTGTATGGTAAATCCCAGGTCGACTTATTGTATTTTTTACCCAACCTTTCATACAGACCTGCTGGTATGTGTTTTAAGCAATACTGAAACTGTAAAGTCGTGACTGGAATCGTGATGGTACCATGTGTTATCCATTCAACCGATGGTTTCTCAGAAACGGTCAATAGTAATCTCCCCCAGTTTTTCTATGCTCAGCACCGTATAGTCTGCTCCCCTCTGTGCCAACAAGATTTGTTTATCTGTAAGGTTAACCACAGTAAACAATGACGTAGTGTTGATTAAACGCCAAGGCACATTGCCAGACCGAAGGTTTTGCAACGTACATCCTAACAGCATTATAGAACGTAATTGAGACTGGCCATGTTGTAACATTAGCAAGTCCTGTTCCATTATGTCTATGGCAGAGGATACAATGCTGTCCAAAATATATATTCTGGACGACAGAGTTGTTAACCCATTGTCAACTACAGAGAGTGATTTCTCTAAATGAATACAATCAATTTCTCGTATTCTTTCAGCAGTTTCCATTTGTGTGACTTTCCATGCTTCAATGTATGCTGCGTATATACCGGCGTATATGAAACAATTATGACGTGGATTACGAGGTACCAGTAAGAATTCTCGCAAATCAACGCCATCTTTAAGCAAAGATAAGTGTTGTTTTATTTCTGGAAGTGTGGATCTTTGCAGCCACTCATAGCATAGTTTTCCTACACTATAAGTTGTTATTATCCTTGTATGTTGTCTTTGGATATATCTTGGATCTGGCCGAGTTACTTTGAACCCTTGTGTCTTGTTCAGGAATCTATCTTGACAGTTATTCGTGTCTGTGGGCCAGATTAACCATTTTTTTCCATTCAGGATGTGTTCTGTTGTGTAGAAAAATATAATTTACGTCTACCTCATCACCTGAAGTTAAATTACTATCGGGGGCAAGATGGCGGCCGCTCGCGTGGCTGTGTAAGTGGACTGCAGACCGCTCCTTGTGACTCCCTACTTGGCGGCACTTACCTGTGCGTGGCGGCTTTCGGAGCAAGCTGTGGGCTTGGGCTGATGTCCTTTGAGTTTAGGAGGGTTCTGTGGGGTGTTACTTTGCCCCCCGTGCTGTGTTAGAGCTGGTCGGTTTGGCGGGACTGCACGCTAGACGCCAACCCCAGACGCGGCTTCAGGGCTCCAGTGCCTCGCAGTTTGGAGAAGGCGGAGGCGGACTGAGGGCGGAGCAGAGCACCTGCGCGGAGCATTGCGGAGGAGTGGAGGTGTGTGGTGGAGCCTGCCATGGAGTGGTGCAGTTTTGCGGAGTAGCGTTTGGTGAAGCATGGAGCCTTGATAGTGTTCGGCGGACTGGAGGCATTCATCGCGGGTGAAGTTGGAGGGGGAAAAAAACGCGGAAAATCAGTTTCAGGTCATTTGGAGGGTTGAGTAGTTGGCTTGGCTCGGCTCAGCTCTGAGGCACAGGCTGACCACCTGCTGGAATACCCCGGTGGAGCGGAGGTGCTGCGGATGCCCTGCTGAAAGCCCGCTGAAAAAACCTGGTGAAATATGTCTCAGGTCTAAGGCGTTTGGAGAAGGTGGGCGCAGAGTTGCTCCGGTGCTTACTGTGTGGAGCGCATCAACTCAGCGCAAGTCTTGGTAAGAGGCACTCTGTCCTGGGCAGTTGGTAGTTGGTACTTTTTGGCAGCATGGCAAGAGGCAGAGGCACGAAAAACCGGGGAGTAACTGTGGTGGATTCAGCGAGCTCTGTGAGCACAGCTAATGAGACCGGCTCAACTGGGGCTATGGATAGAACAATAATCACTGTTGCTGAGGAGGCTAGGCTGGGTAGTGAAGTTCCAACAGGCTCTGATCTTTCTTCCCAGACCCCGAAATCTCGGAGACAGAAAGAGCATATCTTAGGGGCCCAGCAGTAAGTATGTGAAAAAGTGCGTACAGTCCCGGCAATCTTTAATAAACGGCTGGTAGCCAAAGGAAATGCTGCTAAAGGTCCAACAGCCCGGGATTCACAATTGGGGCTCGATGTGGGGCCAGTTACTCCGAGCCCGTTACAGAGAATAGTAGAAGTAACTTCAATGCCTGAGGTGCTCAGTCACCCCCCTATTCAACTTCAAGCAAAAGACGTGCAAACAACTTTTCGTCGTAATGATGTAGTAATCGAGGAAGTCCCCAGTATGGCAAAGTCAACAGATATGGACACTGATGCTGATGCCGGCTCTGACTGCAAGTTCTATTCAATGTCCGATCTCTCAGCAGTCTCGGAGCCCGATGACGATGATAAGGAAGAGGAGGATGAAACTGAGGGGCTAAGCATTGCTGGTGACTGGGCTGATGAAGAGGAGCCTGAGTCAGAACAATCCTCTTTTCATGAAACGGTAAAAAAAAGCACCGGACCCGACAGAGCGTCCCCCCCACGCACTATCTGGAGGAATCACCCAACCTAGATGGGAAACCATAGTTACTGGGGATTTAGTAACTGAAGACGTCTCAAATTCAGTAAACAATGATGTAGGCATGGATGTAGGCACAGGTGCAGGCATGGATGGGACTCCTGTAACTCTGGAAATAATTTACAAGAGTATTATGGATCATCGTGCCGAGACAAAAGCTGAGAGGCGGTCCGCAAACTGCAGAACTCGGTTAGAAGGGTGGTAAAAACATCAGCGGAAATAAATACAAGAGTAGTGGAGGCAGTAGAGCAGATTTCAAGGGCTGAGCACTCTCTTGCTAAACAACAATCAGCCATTGAGATGTTGCAAAAATCTAAACAGGATGCTGATTGGAAACTGACTGATTTAGAGAATCGATCCAGACGCAACAACTTACGAGTACTTGGTGTAGCAGAGTCTAAAGAGGGGCAGGACTCAAGGAAATTCATTGTGGCTATGTTAAAGGAGGCATTTCCGGAACTCAAAGATTGGAATTGGGACACTGAAATAATAAGGGCACACAGATTTCCTTTTGTGTTCCGCAAAAGAAAAGGTGATCTGAGATCTGACACAAAAAAATTTCCCAGGGCTATTCTTATTTGCATTAACAACTACCTGCTTCGTGAGGCAATATATGATTTGGCCCGCCCAGATAGGCGACGTCAGGGCATCGGATGTGAGTTCTTTGTGCGCCCTGATTTTTGTCCTGCCACTGTTCAGCTAAGGTGGCAATTGCGTCAGACGATTTCACTATTCCAATCTAAGGTTGCGACGGCTTTTCTCCTTAATCCAGTGAAATTAAAAGTTATACACAATGAGTAAACTCGATACCTCACCGCCGAAATAATGGCACAAGATTTTTTGAAGACTCTGGGCAGTGAGTAATGGGACAGTTTATATCTTTGAAAGCCGTTCGAAGTAAGAAATCTGGTTAAAAATATATAAGACTTTTTTTCCTATGGTTTGGACTGTTTTTTTTCTTTCCTCCCCTTTTTTTTTTTCAATTTGGGACTTGTACAATTTTTTAGTTGGTGTTTGCTGCACTGTACTCAGTGCTCCTTCCTGTCTTAGTTTTGATATTTCTTGGCCTTCTAAGTAGAGCTATTAATTATGTGAGAATAAGGCATGGTCTTTGGCAAGAATATATTGTAAAACTGCTGGTAAAATGTGGACATAATGCCAAGGTTTACTGTGGAATATACTAGTGTTAAGTTATGGAGCGGAGTTTGTATATTGTAAGCTGAACAAGAGTATACAGGAAAATGCCCTGTTCCAGGAAGCATAATAGTATAGAACCCTATGTCTGATTTATTAATTTGAGTGGTATGTAATATCCAGAAGTATTGGTAGTATATGTGACCTATTCTTGGAGGAAGGTATCCAGAATGAGAAGATTCATTTTCTTTTCTTTAAAATTATTTTCTATATCAGGACTGGTGGATAAAGTGATATAAGGGGGGAATTAGACAATATACTAGAAGAAAGTATGCGGTGTGGGTGTCGTCTAGTGGGAGTCAGGAGGTCGGTCTGCAACCATTTCCCATCACAGAGGACATGATCCTCAAGCCCTGCTTTGGGTGGTGGGGGCTGGGAGGGGAGTGGAGGCGGGGGTGGATGGTGGGTAGTCCGGGTTGGGTGTTAATGGTGGGGGTGTGGGGGAAAAAAATGAAAATAATACATGAGTACAATATGGAAATGAGTGTTGCGTACGATCTTTCTGTTTGTTCAATTCAGTATGTGTGGCTAGCGGAGGGAATTCATGTTCAATTCGATGGCGGTTAGGGGTATCAGGATAGGTATGCGGAATGTCAGGGGTTTGAACTCTTTGGATAAAAGACGGCGGGTGGCACAGGAACTACGGCTGCTCTGTTGTGATGTAATGTGTCTCCAGGAGACTCATATAGTTTGGGCAAAACGGAAATTGTTAGAAGAGTTGGGATTTAATCTATTAGCATGCACTAAACATACTTGTACGTCTAGAGGAGTTGCAATCCTGGTTAAAAAACACATAGGCAATACCAGTAGAATCTTAACTGATGGGTTGGGTAGGTGGGCAATCGCAGAATGTTTCATCGGTGTCACAAAATTTACGATCTGTGCAGTATATGGGTCTAATATTGATGAAGCTGCCATTCTAGATTTTTTAAATGTAGAGCTTGCGACGTGGTCAACACCTTTGATCCTGTACGGGGACCTAAATATAAATTTGGCACCAAATGTATTATGTAATGAGAATGCGATGTACATTGGCAGGAAACTGCACGTCTTTAAAGCTCTGCAATCATTACTCTATGCACATGGGCAGGTAGATGTTTGGGCCTCTCTTAGGGGGGCGGAGACTGGATATACCTTTTTCTCCTTTCCTCACCAAAAGTTAGTGAGACTGGACTTTTTTGCTCCACAATTGTTACTGAATCAGGCATCTATTCAGGTGTATCCACGAACTACATCAGATCATGGTCCAGTGGTTATCTCTATAACAGGTATTGCAACAGTTAATAAGGGTTGTATGTTCTTACAACGAACTCCATTGTAACGCATGCATTTACCACGCTTGCGTTACAACGGAAGGGTATTTCCACGCTTATCCTTCCCCCTGTATTTTTCCGTGGTGACATCATACGTCATAAAGAGGAAGGGGAAGTTTCTTTCCGTTTCCTCTTATACGATGCCGGTTGCCTGTACATCTCGACTTCAGGTTAGGTTTTTTTGGGTGAGGGGGAGGAAGCCCCCCAACCCCCCTTTTTTTAATTGTACCCTTTACCACACATGCCTTCACTATGTACCTCGTAGTAAACGCATGTGTGGTAAAGGTTTTCGTTGTAACCACGCATGCGTTGTAATGCATGCGTGGTTAAGGTTTTTGTGGAAACGGCCGCGTTGTAGTGGTAGTGGCCGTTTCCCGTTAGTAAGCCTAGGGGGGTTTCCTTTGATCGTAAACTATTATTAGATCAGCAATTCGTGGAGCATATGCAAGAATGGATTACTATCTTTTTCAGTATAAATCATGGGAGCACTAATGTTGGGTGTGTCTGGGATACCTTCAAGGCCGCCTTTAGAAGTGAAGCTTTGAGTGTTGGACTATATAATCAAAAAAAGGAGGCGGCAAAACTCCAAGAGTTGTATCGATGTATCGATGCCGTCTTCTCATCCAGCAAAGACATCGCCTTCAGCCACGCCACCGGACTCCACTGGACGGACCACAGCTGCGTCCACTTCAGCTTCAGAAGGACCACGATCCACCACCACCAGCAACAGGCTGCACGAAGAAGCTGGAACAAGATCACGGCCGACCAGCTCATCGCAGCCCTGAACCAGCACCCTCCCGCCAGCTCCGCGAACCCCAGCCAGGCCGCCGACAACCTAACGAAGTGGATCAGCAACTTCGCAGACGACCTCGCCCCACTGAGGACCCCGCCCAGCAGACCCGGCAGCAAGAAAGCATCCTGGTTCACCGACGAACTCAAGAGCTCCAAGAAGAACTGCCGAGCTCTCAAGAAAGCATGGAGAAGAGACCCAACACCGGACAACATGACCACCCTCGCCACTCGAAAACACCATCAACTGATTCGCGCCACCAAGAAAACATCATTCAAGGAAAGACTGGACAACAACGCACACAATAGCAAGGAACTCTTCAACATCGTGAAAGAGCTCTTCAACCCCAACGCCGGAATCAACGACATCATCCCATCACAAGACCTCTGCAACTCCCTCGCCTCCTACTTCCACAACAAGATCGCTGACATACACAACAGCTTCAGCACACAACCAACGCTCCCCACGACCGCACCAACGCCCCCCACCACCACCCTCAGCGCCTGGACCCCAACCAACACTGAAGACACCATCCGCACAATGAACTCCATCCACTCCGGATCTCCAACCGACCCCTGCCCTCACCACGTCTTCAACAAAGCTGACGCCGCCATCGCACCCCAGCTACGGGACATCATCAACACCTCCTTCGACACCGCAACCTTCCCTGAGAGCTGGAAGCACGCCGAACTCAGCGTTCTACTAAAGAAACCAACAGCAGACCCCACCGAACTCAAGAACTACCGCCCCATCTCGCTCCTCCTGTTTCCAGCCAAAGTCATCGAGAAGACAGTCAACAAGCAGCTGGCCGCCTTCCTCAAGACAAATGGATCCCTCGACCCCTCACAGTCGGGCTTCAGGGCCAACCACAGCACCGAGACCGCCCTCATCTCTGCCACCGATGACATCCGTGCCCTGCTTGACAACGGAGAAACAGCGGCCCTCATCCTCCTAGACCTCTCCGCGGCATTCGACACTGTCTGCCACCGCACCCTAGTGCAACGCCTCAGGAACGTCGGAATCCAGGAGAAGGCACTGGAATGGATCATCTCCTTCCTCGCTGGAAGAACACAGAGAGTCCGCCTACCCCCGTTCAGGTCAGAGGCCACCGAAGTCATCTGCGGCGTTCCTCAAGGCTCCTTGCTCAGCCCCACCCTCTTCAATGTCTACATGAGCCCCCTTGCGGCCATCGCACGCCAACACAACCTCAACATCATCTCCTACGCCGACGACACACAGCTGATCCTCTCCCTGACCAACGACCCCGACACAGCCAACCTACACGAAGGGATGAAACACGTAGCCGAATGGATGATGATCAGCCGCCTGAAACTGAACTCAGACAAGACGGAAGTTCTCATCCTGGGCTCCTCGCCCTCCGCCTGGGACGACTCCTGGTGGCCACCCACCCTGGGCTCCGCACCCAAACCAACAGACCACGCACGCAACCTGGGCTTCATCCTGGACTCCTCCCTCTCCATGACCAGACAAGTCAACGCCGTCTCCTCGTATTGTTTCAACATCCTGCGCATGCTACGTAAGATCTTCCGGTGGATCCCCACCGAGACCAGGAAGACAGTCACCCAGGCCCTCGTCACCAGCCGTGTGGACTACGGCAACGCCCTCTACGCCGGAACCACCGCCAAGCTCCAGAAGAGACTCCAGCTAATCCAGAACGCCTCAGCAAGACTCATCCTCGACATCCCCAGACGAAGCCACATCTCCAGACACCTGAGAGACCTGCACTGGCCACCGGTCAACAAGAGAATCACCTTCCGCCTCCTCACCTATGCACACAAAGCCCTGCACAACCAAGGCCCGAGTTACCTCAACAGCCGCCTCAACTTCTACGCTCCCACACGCCACCTTCGATCGACCAGCCACGCCCTCGCCGCCGTCCCCCGCATCCGAAGAGCCACAACAGGAGGAAGATCCTTCTCCCACCTGGCCGCCTTGGAACTCCCTCCCGACCCACCTCCGCCTGACCCAAGACCACCTCGCCTTCAGGAAGCAGCTCAAGGCCTGGCTGTTCGAGCAGTAGCGGACCCCCCCCTCCCCAAGCGCCTTGAGACCCTCCGGGTGAGTAGTGCGCTATATAAATGCTATGATTGATTGATTGATTATCAGGGTCTTATAAAGGCTGAGGAGTTGCTCATGCAGGGCATTCACACAGGGACGGATATAACCGCCCTTACAACGGCGGTAGCACAGCTCAAAGCAAGGATAAATCTTAATTGGTCTCAGGAAGCTGCAAAAAAATTCTTTATCAAAAGGCAACTGCACTCTGAGTATGGGGAGGCAAGTGGCAGGTGCCTCGCCCAAAAACTTAGGGTAAGAGAGGCAGCTCAAAGGATTGATAACATGTTGGACTCGAGTGGGTGTTCCATTGAGGGTGAAAGTGGTATCCTAGAGGTGTTTAAACAGTTCTACGATACACTTTATGATGGAGATGACTATGACGGGGGCACTTGCTGCAAAACGCGCCGTGAGGGGAACGGCTCTGAGGCATCACCAGGGACATCACCATCTCCCCTACCTTCCCGCGCCGTGAGGGCAACGGCTATTGGCTAAAGCACACCTCGGTCGGCACGGGAGCAGTGGGAACTACATCCCCCAGCTGCCCCGGCCGGCGCAAGACCTGTGATGCCATACCAGCGCCCGGAGGCGCTACAAGTGAGAGGGGCGCCGAGCAGGTGGGGCACTTGCTACAAAACGCGCCGTGAGGGGAACGGCTCTGAGGCATCACCAGGGACATCACCATCTCCCCTATCTTCCCTCGCCGTGAGGGCAACGGCTATTGGCTAAACTACACCTCGGTCGGCACGGGAGCAGCGGGAACTACATCCCCCAGCTGCCCCGGCCGGCGCAAGACCTGTGACGCCATACCAGCGCCCGGAGGCGCTACAAGTGAGAGGGGAGCCCCGCGGGACACGCGCGGATGGTGCCGGGCGGAGCCCGGACAGAGGGCGGGCCATCTGTGGCCATCTGGGGCCGAAGGAGGCCGGGCCGGGCTACCCCCCTTACACCTACAATGGGCAAGATGAAACAGGTATGTGCCAAAGACGATGGGGGGTCTAAAGCTAAACACCCCAGAAAGTCCGAATCCATCATTTCATACCTAACCACAGCAGTAGGGGCCCTGACACAAGAGATTGCAATTGCAGAGAAAGAGCTGGGCTTGAACTCTGGGGAAGCGGATACGGTTTCAGCTGCAGAGCACAGCAGGGTGTTACCATTAGAACCAGACATTGTGATTGTTAATCGGAAAACAAGCCCATTACATACTGCCTCTATCACCCCCCAAGAACCCTCATCTCACTTATTGCCCATTACACAAGTGGACACTAATGGGAAATCTTACAAGAAAAGAAAGTTGATAAAGACAACGAGCAGGCCCAGAAAAGACTCAATACTGACTAACCGCTCCAACCAGCGACTTAAGGGGCAAATTGGAAGAATAATTGAGGACTTATTTGTTTCACGTCTGAAACCTGCACTTGTTTCCATTGCCAAGGACATTGTAGATACTTTAAACACCTGTGTAGCGGGCTTTTATCTAAATGTGCAAAAATCGACGAATTAATTAAACAACATAGAGCCCTAGATGAGGCCCCGAGTCCCACAGCAGGCCCCGTTGTCACCCGCTCAAGAGATGACAGTGGGAAAACCAACTTTAGCTCCAGTCTCCCTCATGACAGGGAGGGGCCTTCAACCACAACAGGGCAGTCATTCACAAGGGGGGGAAACAGGGAGTACCATGTTTGAGGTTAATTCTAACACCCCCCAAGCAGATGACACTAATATACGCACTCGATATCCTGGCTACACTCTGGACTTACCTCCAGAAGCCGCCCCCTTGGTGGCGGTCTTTACTGGGGTCCCTCCTGTTAGAGGGGGCTGCGGTGAGACCTCAAACGACTCGATGCTTTTGGCTAGACAGTGGTGTGAACAGTTTAGCTCAGGAGGAGGCGACATTTCTAGTACTGTTATTGGCGAGGAGGGTTCACTGGGTCGGGCGACGCCATAAGAACATTCCAGGTGATTGCGTGGTGGTGAATTTTAACAACAGGCATGTGGCTGACAGACTATTTTGGGATGGTTCGGATTTAGAAAACAAAGGCATAAGACCACTACCTTTGGGATTCTTTTATCCCCCACCCAGGGCTCATAGAAACTCGCAGTTTCCCACCAGGCCTCATACCCATCCACATAACAAAAGTTCCCTATCATATCAGGCCATGATGAGCACACAGAATAAAAGGCAAGAGGGACACGCCCAGGGAGTAGTTACCGCACCTACACTTATTCCGGTGGTACCCACGGTACTTTACCATTCAAGGGGAGGGATAGACCTCTGCAACCGATTTTCCCCCCTGTCCCAAATGGAATGGAATGATTGACTGGACCCAGAAATTACGACACAGGGGCTCGGGTCGGGCGGGGCTAATCATATAAAGAATAACCGCCCAGATGCGTGTAAAATCCTAAGCTGGAACGTGGCAGGAATTAAATCTAAAAACACTGACCCCATTTGGCTGCAATTTATTCAACAACATGACATCCTGGCCTTTCAGGAAACATGGGACCCGGAGCATAATTTTGTCCTGGATGGATATTATAGCTTTACTATTCCGGCTGTCCGAGGTTCTGTGGGAAGACCAAAGGGGGGCTTACTCTTTCTAATTTCTTTAAACTTGGCGGGAACATTTAGGAAACTAAACGGGGCTTCAGATAATTTCCTCATCCTTGAATGGCGTGTCAGTGATAAACACTACCTGCTAATTAATCTGTATAATGCCATGGAAGGCTCCACACAGAAGGAGCATTTTAATGTATTAGAAGAATTTGTGTCAGTCTATAAACTTAATAACTCTTTTGTGGCAGACATTTTATTAATGGGAGATTTTAATATACACCCATGTTCATATGATTGTCACGGGGATGGCCTTGACGGATACATGCTAGGGAGGGCTTCCCACTTTGAAGATGGTAAACAGGGTGATGATTTGGAGGAATTACTCTCTAATCTAAACCTATTAGAACCATGTAAGGAAAGCGATAACAAGAGCACTCCAACCTTTATAGGCCGAGGCGCCAATTCTATTATTGACTACATTTTTTTATCCCTCTCTGTTCTGATCAAAACCCTGACTTATAAAGTGTTGACGTCAACATTTAGTGATCATAAACTCCTGGAACTGACAGTAGACCTGGGGTGTAAGACAATCGGCACTAATCAAAGACTAGAGTCAGCAAGGGATCTAATTACAAAAGATCAAGGCAGACGGTTAAAGTGGGAGGGGGTCGTCCCGGAGGCCTTCTTTGAAGACTTGGTTGCCAAGGCAGAAACAGATATCGGTATCTGCTTAGATGAACTTGCTGTGGGAACAGGAACAATTACCGCCTTTACCGGAATTTGCAAGAAAGTTGTTGTAAATTTGCACAAGGGGGGTAGGTCCCACCCCAGGAAAGTACATAGATGGTTTGATTCCCAATGCTCCAGGGCCCATGATACTCTCTTAAATGCCTTGAAGAGGTCCCCGAGAGATAGGACCTTAGTATCCTCTCTCCACAAAATGTACAAACAAACAATCAATAGGCGGAAACTTAAAATCAAAGAAGAGGCTTGGGATAACTTGCGGTCAACAGATGTACTAAGGGACAGTCGAAAGTTTTGGGCCACAATAAACCAGCCTTTCTTCTCAGAGGATGACAATCTGGACACAGATTGTGTCATACCAGATGACATCTGGCTCAAGCATTTTAAGAGCATTTATGGAGACAAGGATCATTGTGAGATAACCACGGGCTTAGACACTTCTGTACGCCCTGTTACCTGCATGAACTTTGCCCCGGGAGAAGTGGAAAAGGCCATTACAGACACGTTACAAAACAAGGCGCAGGGACCAGATGGGGTCCCAGCTGATCTTTACATTATGTACCCTAATTTCTGGGCAAAAATTTTGACCAACGTGTTTAACGCTGCATCGAAAGAGGGTTGTCCCGCCACCTGGGCCTCGTCCATTATCGTGCCTATTTTTAAAAAGGGGTGTAGAGGGGACCCCGCTTGCTACAGACCAATCTCCCTGTTGGACTCAACCGTCAAGATCATGGGCAGAGTCATCCTGCAGAAACTGGGAGATTGGATGAAGGACAAGGGGGTCCTCTCGAACCTCCAATATGGTTTCAGGCAACATAGAAGTACCATGGACCAATGCCTAAATTTACATCTCTTGATTAATAAGTATACTGTTGTAAAAGAGGGCTTTTTATATTGTGGTTTCATGGACCTAACATCAGCCTTCGATTTGGTGAATCGCTCCAAATTGTGGTCTATTTTGTTGGAACTAGGAGTGGACGCAGCCTTGGTGTACTTCCTTAGCGATCTTCACCAAGACCTAGTGGCCGCTGTTAGGGTCACGCAGGATGGCAGATGCACAGACCAATTCAGCTCCAAGCGTGGGGTCCGACAAGGATGCATTCTTGCCCCTTTACTGTTTACGATTTACATCAATGACCTGGAAAAATCTTTGGTCGGGGCAAGTATGGATATTCCGCGAGCAGGGGGTTCGGATATACCGGTCCTCCTGTACGCGGACGATGCTGTACTGATTGTACGCACAGGCCTGGGCCTACAGAGGCTACTCGACAATTTTGGTGCATTCATGGAGTCCCTAGACCTAAAAGTAAATAGCAAAAAATCCCACGTAATGATAGTTGGGGCCCGTAGAAAGATCCCAAAGGTTAAAATATTCAGATGCCTAGGTGCGGAGGTCTCAAGGGTTCCGGTGTTCACTTACCTGGGAGTACTCTTCGATGAGAAGGGTAACTGGGGGCCTCAGCAGAAACATAAAAGTAATTCTGTAGCAAGATCAACAACAGCCCTCCTTAGTTTTGCTAAAAGGTTGGGTTCGAGGCCCATGGAGGCATCCTGAAAATATATAAATCCAAGTGCTGTGCAATAGATTCCTATGGGGCATTGATATGGGGGTACGCGCCTGTGGATAGAATACAAATAGTTGAAAATAGGTTCCTTAGAACATTATTGGTGGTACCTCAGTCGTCGCCGACTTTGTCTGTTCATTCTGAATTAGATCTGGGTTACATTTCAGACGACCTAAAAGCAGCCCCATTGATCTGTTGGGCCAAGACTTGGCTCAACGAGGAAATTACCCTTAATCATCTAATCCTCAAAGACTGTTTGGCCCTCGATAGAGCAGATAGTATCCCTTGGCTGGCGTACGTTAGAGCGGCGTGTGCCAGATTGGGACGCCCAGAACTATATACAAACCCAGAGGGTATAAGGAAAGATGACTTGGCGTGGATCAAACACACTTTTCGATCTATGCTAGAGGCAGAGATGGAAGAATTGGAGCTGAAAAAATTAGGAGTTAGAACCATTTATGTTTTACAGTCCTCCTCAGATATGGAACCCTACCTTAAGATTGTCACTAAGCCTTTCCACCGCTTTTTGTTGACAAGATTTAGGTTTAATTTAATTCATCGCACTTTAGGAAGTTTCCCCCATTGGGGAAAACCAGAGGACTCCCCACCGTGCTCCTGTGACAATTTCTCTACCCAGGACACTCTCCATGTGATTATGTTCTGTGATAAATTTTCTATTGCACGAAAAAAATTCTTATATCCAATACTGCGCAAAGCGGGGTTCCTTCAGGTTAGACCCGCACTTTTACATTTGCAATTGCTCAGTAGCGTGCGTACTATCTTCAGCGTAGCCAGTTTTCTGGTAGCTGCAGCCAGAATAAACAATAAAAAAGATATTGACATGCACTGAGCAAAGCAATGCAGGTTGAAAAGAGGAGGGGGGCACTGAGTCCTTTCTATTTTGTAAAATGAATTGGGGTTTTTATATTTTTAGTGTTGTACACATTGTGGTCATATAAATAATGTACTGTTTTGCACAACCCATGTATTGTTTTGCACAACTCAAGATCTGTATATAGTGTACATATATGATTGTCCATAAGTGTATATATATTTATTTATTGTACTTATCTTTTAATCTTCATAGATTGATTTTATGTATAAATTAATGTATGCTTTGCTGCTTCTTTTACGATTTTAATTAATCGAAATAAAGAGTTTTGACTGACTGACTGACTATGACGAGGATAGGGTCGGCATTCTCCTTCGCCAATACTGTGAGTCAGACCTCCCTGTTGATGAGGCAGAAAGGTTGGATGCTCCAATTACGCTTGAGGAATTGGAAGCAGCAGTGAATGGGCTAGCTACGGGCAAGGCGGCAGGCCCAGATAAACTACCTCTGGAAATTTATAAACAAAAATTCCGTGTACTGAAGCTTGATCTGCTAGCAACAATTAGAGCAGCTCAGAAAGGGGCTGCCCCAATTCTTGGGATGAAGCGTGCATAGCTGTGTTTCATAAAAAAGACAAGCCTGCAAATTTACCTGGAGAGGCGTTGTGCCTAATTCTATTAGATGCCGAGAAGGCTTTCGACCGAGTCTCATGGTGTTTTTTATGGGAAGTGATGAAGCAGCGTGGTTTTGGTTCAGAGTTCATCACTTCGGTGCAGACATTATATCGTCAACCCGTTTCCCGGATTTGCCCCATGGGACTTAAGCCGGAGGCAGTTTCTATACAGCGGGGCATTAGACAAGGGTGCCCGTGCTCCCCACTGCTTTTTTCATTATACATTGATCCGTTTTTAAAAATGTTGGAATTAAGTACCAAGATTCAACCAATAATTATACAGAATTATCAGTTTAAGGTCCTCGCTTATGTGGATGACGTTGCCGTTGTCACGCCTAGACCAACTATAGCGATGCAAGAGATAGAGTATTTGGCAGCAGAATTTAGGGCAGTATCTGGCTACAAGTTAAATACAGCTAAAACTCAGATGCTATTTGCCAATCTATCGACTTATTCTGATCCAAGGGCCTGTCAAGTGGTTACTTATTTGGGTGTTAAGATCCGGGTCTTAGCAACTGCCTTAGTTAAAACAAATTGGGATGCTCTTTCGATGGGGGTAAGGCGACAGCTAGACCGGGCTGAATGTCTACATCTTTCTCTTGTAGGGAGATGTAACTTATTAAAAATTATGATACTACCTAAAATATTGTATTTCTTCAGATGTGTGCCCTTAGAAATTTCAAAGGCAAGTTTGGCACAATTGCAATTTGTGCGATTTGTGTGGTCTAGAGGGAAGGCCCGTCGGGCTATGCGATATATGGTTTTACCTAGATTGTCAGGGGGCTTGTCTGTACCGGACTTCACCTTGTACTATTACGCATGTATGCTCCAAAGTATGGATATACTGCTTACAGGGGTGGGCCCTCTCGATATTGCAGAGTGTCCCTCTATATATCAGATGTTATTGGTAGTGAAAGCTAAAAATTGCTTGTTTTTGAATTTAGATTGGAGCTACTACAAGCGTACTAGATTCAAGTTCTTAGGGGCAGCATACAAAGTATGGAAAGTAATTAGGAAAATGTATGGCCTCGAGAAAATATCTTGGTATACACCACTGGCAGCTATAACATTTTATCAAACTGTATTCTGGGACCGTGTGGTTTACAACTGGAGATCAAAAGGAATAAGGCTGGTTGGAGATTTGTACTCAGAAGAGGGCCTCAAATCATTTGATCAACTTAGGGAGCAATACCAGCTGCCTAGGGAGGATTTTTTTAAAGTATTTACAAATTCGGCACTATCTGTTGAATGCTTGTGGTACTATTCAATCTAATCCCCTGGTAGAAACAAACAGTAAATCAGCAAGAATAGGCACTCTATATGGTCTAATGCTCAGTACCAAGTCTAATGATTTGGAAGACCAGAATCGCAAATGGGGGATTAGATTGGACGACAGGATATATTTTTAGAGGCCTCTATCGAATTGGCTACTCAATTATTTTTGTCTGCTAAACTCTCTGCCCAACACTTTAAATCTGTTTTTAATCTTTACTACACCCCGGATAAGGTCCCAAAATGGAGTGGGGATCAAATAGGTAAATGTTTCCGTTGTGGGTATCCTTCTGCAGATGATGTACATATTTTCTTTGCGTGCCCATCATTAGCTAGATTATTGATGCAGCTGGAGAAATTTCTAACAGAGATTCTTGGTGTCCCTACGCAATTATCAGCTGTTCAGATTCTCCTAGGGGTGGAAATGGGATCTGGGGCGGCAGGAATACCAAATCAACAGGCTTTTTTAATATCCCTGGTCACAGCTGTATGTAGATTGAGTATAGCTTTGCATTGGCTTCAAAAAGAATCTCCTACATTTGGGGGTTGGAGGGCACGGTTCTTTTCGGTGTACAATATGGAGCATAGTTTGTATGCCCTTAAAGGTCATCATAAAAAGAAGCTAGGGCGGCAAATCTGGGGCACAGTCTCGCATTATTTGGATTTGGATACTTAAAATTTGGGTCTATTCTGGTTCTCCGACTGGTGTTCATTATGGCTGCATTTCAACATTTTATGATTTGTACTCATTTGTATTCGTTCTATCTTCAGGCTAATGTCTATGTATGTAAACATTGGTTTTTTTCTCTTGAGTTTATTTGAAAGATCTCTGCAAATACTGATTGTATGATATTGATTTGAACCTACTGACTCCTGTATTCTCAATAAAAAGTAAAAAAAAAAAGTTAAATTACTATCAGGTGTGGGCTTAGGTATGGACGGTTTGTTTACATCTTTTGTCTTAGCCAGCCAAGACAAGATGTCTGTTGAACAGTTTCATTTAAGAACATAATTTGTTCTGGGATGATGCAGGCTCTGAACCATGTTTCTAAACCTTGTACCTGCCAGTCTTTTGTGCCTCAAACAGTTTTTGTCTCAATGTTGTCTTTCCAAAAGTCAAAGCCTAAGGTGGACAATTGAGCCTAAAAGGCCGCAGAATAAATTTCTTTAGTATTTGTCAACATACTTTTCATGCCTGTTGTATTAACATTTTTAAAGTAAAAACTTTCTGGGTTTGTAACATTAAACGTGTAAAATATGGAAAGTTTCTAATAAATGTTTTAGAACTACCTTTTGGAGGTGTAGGGCAATGTTCCCATTGATTATAAGTTAAAACATTTCTAGGGTTTGCAGATTTATGCAAGTAATGATGGCCAAAATTATTAAAACAATACATTTCCTCATAATTTGATGAACCTTCTAAGTATTCATGTTTTCTAAATTTTGCTGACATTTCTAAGTCTGCCATCATGTTATTAACAGTTTCAAAGTCCCAATCATCAGAGATTGTGCTGGGTGAAACAAAATCACTCAAGAAAACCTTAAATTGGTGTGGAATTTCCAGCAGCTTGACAGGGCCATAAATGTCATAATCAGTTGTATCCCAAGCTATTCCACCAGGTAGAGAAACCGCTGTGATGTTCACTGATGACAGGTCTCATTGTTCATGATGAGATGATTTGTGTGACTTCAGAAGCAAGTTGATGTTCTTACTTGCTGTGTCCATTTTAATGTGTTTTCCATCTATCAGCTTTCCCAAACTTAAAACAAGAGTGAGCCATAGCATGAGATAAAATATACCTAATCCAATCCAAAATTCAACCCATTGTGAAACCAGATATGTTTTTACAAGCTCTTGACCAAGTTCCGTTAATTTTTCCTTGAAATTTGTATTTGCTGGCGTAGTTTCAGGTTCACTGGGATCGTCAGAAAAGTTATCAAAGTTGATAAAATAGCCAGAGGCAGTTCTGTCAATAGTTGGTATGCATCTGGATTCTTTGAAATCGCTGGAGTTGCTCGGTCCCTTGACCTGTTTGTATAGTCAGATGCTACTTCATTGTAGACGGGGTTTCTTGACGAACTGTTATTTGGGTTTCAAGAGGAAAAAGTTCCATTGCTTTGTTGCATAGTCCTTCTTTTCGCACTGTAGATTCTTCAAAGGTGATGAGTCTTTCAGTTTGAACCTCTTGTATAGTAGCAAGATTTGGTCTTCTGCTACATCTTGGGACCCCACTGGGCCTACTACTTATTATCGGCCACATGGTGTGGTTTTACCAGGTCAATTGATACAGACTGGTTCTCCTTTCTTCCAGCAAGAGGCGGCAGTAGCACTGTCCTTGATGCATGGATTGCTAGTACAGGTACTGGTTTTCTGTGAGAAGGCCCAAATTCCTTCTTGCCTGCTATTTTCTCCCTGACCAGATCCCCAATCTTTGGAATCCAGACAGGTTTTGCTGGGACAGGTGGTTTTTCTTCAGTGGTCGTTGGCTTTTCACTAGTGTTGCTTAGACATCTTCTTGTTTCATATAAGTCCTGTAAAACAGCCAAACGATCTTTGATATCAAATGTTTTTTTTTCCACCACTGAAGTGTGACGATCAAGATCTTCAACCAACATTCCAGTACCAAAAAGGATTTCATATGGAGTGATTCCACCCAGAGAAATTCTTGGTAGGTTATTAAGACTACGTTGGACATTTTTGAGATGTTTGACCCACCCATCACCCGAACCTAATACCCTAGCTGTTATAGATTGCTTTATGATACAGTTTTTTCTATCCACAACCGAATTTCCCTCAGGATGGAATGGACTCGAAAATCCCAATGCAATGCCCAAGCTGGCCATGCCCTCCTCATAAGCCCTAGAGCTAAAAGCAGGACCCAGGTCAGAATGTAGGGTGCCGATTGCATATGTGCCGATAAAGACTCGCAAATCTTTTATAACAGTTCGGGCGTCAGCCGAGCGCTGAGGCCACATCCAAATAAATCTTGAGCATGAATCTACTGCAACCATGATATATTTATAGTTGCCATCCCTTTGTAAGGGACCACAGTGGTCCAGGTAAATACATGCTAGTGGTTTATCTGAAATCAGAAGGGGTGTCTGCGCCGGGCGTTTCACTGATGAAACTTTAATTTTCTGGCAGATTTCACATTCCAAAACATAGTTTCAGGTTTGTTTCCTCATGCGTGGCCACCAGTATCGCTGTTTTGATAATGAAACTGTGGTGGAAACACCTGCGTGTGCAGAGGCAAGCCCTTCATGTGCTGCTAAGATTAGTCCTAACCTGTGTCCCATGTTTGGGATTGCTCTATCCCCCACTCCAGGGATTCGAGCAAACTGAACATTATTTGCATCAGTTATATATGAGTACTTGAGTGGATAGCCTTTTGGTAGTGTTTTACCACTGTCTTTTTTTGAAGCAGTGATTGCTTGCATTATTTCGCTGTCTATTTTAGTTTTCGAACGAGTAATTGCAGCTACAGAAGCTGTTTGCACAGCTGCCTTCGCGGCTTCATCAGCCAATAAATTCCCTTCAACGTAAACGCCATCACGCTGATGACTCAGTGTATGGATCATGTGAGTCTTTTGAAGTTCTTTTGCAAAAGAACTACTTGTTCCCAAAGCATCTTATGCTTGATTGTGCCACCTTTTGCGTCTTTAAAACCATTTTGAACCCAGTTCTGCAGATATTCATTGTAAGACTGGAAGTAGTAATACGAATCGCACACTATAAGTGTGGGGAATTCGCGATCGGTATTTTCAAGCGCCATCTTGAAAGCCTGTAGTTCAGCTCGCTGAGTTGTACAGTCTCCTAGAGATTGAGTTTTTGTGACCATAGGTCGGAATTTACCATCGTGCCAGCAACCTTTAACAATTGTGCATGCTGCACTATAAGCTTGTTTACCCCCAATTGCGGGCTGTGCTGATCCGTCTGTATATATTATACAGCAGTAATGTTCTAGAGGTAGAATTTCAGTAGGCAGAGGACATTCTTGTTCGTATTGGAGAAATTCTTGTGTTTCAAGTAAGGGTCAAAAACGTATTCAACGTCTGTTGCAGCAAGAGAATTAACCCATTGTATCCATCTCGGATGTAGAGCTTTTGCATTTGAAATGCTTGCCTTTGTCACTGCCTCTAAGGCAGGTACAGGTGTAACGACTTTAATGCGTTTACCCTGTGCGAGGGCTCTCTCCATTGCTACCGCAGTTTGAACCACTGTCAGAATTATTTCTGTTGAAGTGAATTTCATTTCAGCTTGTGTGTACAAGTGTGATTTATAAGCAATGGGTACCTTTTCACCTTCATTAAATGTTAGGCATGTGATCTGCATCTTCCTGGGATGATTCGGATTACAAGGTTGCGTACATTGTCGTGTGTTTGTAAGTGTGTTGTTGCCAACATGTCTGTTTGTACTGAACGCAAAATTTCTGTGTGTTTTTGAGTCCAATTAGTAGGTTTGAAATCCGGTTTGATTAGTTCGTAGAGCGGTTTAACCCTTTATGCGTAATTCAGAATGTAAGTTCTTCCGAAGTTTAGGAATCCTGGAATTGACTATGTTTTTCAGCGTTTTTGGAGGTTGGAGCAGCGCACATTTATCTAAAAAGTTGGCTGCTAGGCTTTTGCCTTCACTTGAAAGTTCGTATCCTAAGAATATGACGTTGAGGTGGGCAATTCTTTTTAAAGTTGAATTTCCAGAGGTGAATCCAAGTATTATGGTGTTTACCCTGTTCACGTGCCTGTCCAAATCATCATCTGTAAGATAGAGGTCATCGACATAAGATAATGCCTCATCATCATACGTTTGTTTTACTCTGGCTGAAAATAACTCCCTCCCAGTCTCCCTCTCCCTCTGTATCTCCCATCCAGTCTCCCTCTTCCTCTGTGTCTCCCATCCAGTCTCCCTCTCTCCCTCTGTGTCTTCCTCCCAGTCTCCCACTCTCCCTCCCTGTCTACCACTCTGTTTCCCTCCCTCCCTCTGTGTATCCCACTCTCCCTCCGTGTCTCCCTCCCTCCCTCCCTCCCTCTGTGTCTCCCTCCGTCTCCCACTCTGTTTCCCTCCCTGTGTCTCCCTCCCTCCCACTCTGTTTCCCTCCCTCCCTCTGTGTCTCCCTCCCTGTCTCCCACTCTCCCTCTGTGTCTCCCTCCCAGTCTCCCACTCTCCCTCTGTGTCTCCCTCCCAGTCTCCTACTCTCCCTCTGTGTCTCCCACCCAGTCTCCCACTCCCTCTGTGTCTCCCTTCCAGTCTCCCACTCTCCCTCTTTGTCTCCCTTTCAGTCTCCCACTCTCCCTCTGTGTCTCCCTACCTGTCTCCCACTCTGTTTCCCTCCCTCCGTGTCTCCCTCCCTCCCTCTCTCTCTCCCTCCCTGTCTCCCACTCTCCCTCCCTCCCTCAGTGTCTCCCACTCTCTGTTTCCCTCCCTCCTCCCTGCGACAGCTTCACCGGCCGCGCGCACACAGCCGCAGCAAGTACTTCATGGGTCGTTAAAAGACCATTTACATGTTAATTAGGCTTTGTTGAATTTCACCTCTTAGGCCCCTGCAGAGCAGAGTCTGAGTCTGCGCTGCTGCGGCTGTATTTGCGAACACTATTTAATTCATTTAAATTTAAACACACGTGTCTGCTATGTCCGCGGGCCGCCCAGGAAGGGCACCTTATCGCCCACTTGGCCCTGTCATCCAGATCTACAAATCCCAGGCAAGGGTGGCAGTTACTTATAGGGGTGAGTTGTGGGGCCACAACGCTGCCAAAAACTTAACATGTACGGAAAATAAATTCATCAGGCAGTTGGTAGCTCTTCCACCAAGTACCCCGCTACTCCCATTGAGAATGGATTTGGGCATTAGACCAATTGCAGATGAACTGGGTCTAAAACCACTAACTTTTTGGCGGCGTTTATGGAGCAGCCAAGATCATACCAACTACAGAATGGAGCTCCAGGAGTTTTTAACTCTACCAAAAGCCTCCAACATCCCATGGCTTGGATACATAAAAAGTTCCTGTGAGAGCCTGAACTTATCAGAACTTTGGACTGACCCGGCTAACGCAAGCACCAGGATTCCACGCAAGGTATTGTCAAAGGCTTACTATGACCAAAAGTTGACTAATATTTTGAACACAGTGCGTGAGGGATCTCTAACGAACTCATTTATCCAAAGCAAAGACTTTTACCTAGTGGAATGTGTTCTGGATGGTATAACTCCTGTCCTGACCAGAAAGTTATTTTTGCAATGGAGATATGGCACACTCCCCCTTAGATCATTCACTAGCTCATGGTCTTCCCCCCCGACTATCGAGCACTGCACGGCATGTGCGCATTCTAAAGAAAATTACTTACATGTGGTCTTCTTTTGCAAAGCCTACAAAAGAATTAGGAGATATTGGCTAATCCCCCTTTTAAAAAATCTGGGCTTCAGACAGTTCTTACCTGCATACAGAATTTTTAAAAACCGAAGTGTCCCCCCCAATTGTGTTCGCAGTGGCAAAGTACCTAACAGCTATGTGGTTTACTCGCAATCGTCTCTTGAAAGCAGAACTTGCTTTTTAAACAAACTTAATTTTACCATTAACTTTTAAATCTCAATGTGATGATGAATTGACTAATGTCTAACAGTGTATTTTATAAGAATGTTTTATAGAACTTCGAAATGTTTTATTCTTTGTACATCTTTGATGATCTGCAGATTGAAATAAAGATTGAAAATGGAATGGAATTTATTTAATTTTAAACACACGTGTCTGCAATGTCCGCGGGCCGCAAAGGAAGGCTTGCCGGGCCCCCACCGGCCCGCAGGCCGTACTATGAGTACCCCTGATCTAAGATCTCCCTGACTTGTTTTTTAGCTTCCTGCTTTACTGGGTACTGCCTCTGAGCAGTAGGTTGATTTTTTAACTGGATTTTATGGTGAGGAGAGTCCTCATCCCATCCCATATGATATTTATATAATGCTGGAGCCTGGGCCACAGCCCATTTTCTGGCATAGGTGCATTTTTTATGAATAGGAATATGGCTTGAGAAGGTAGGCATAATTTCTTCGCCATGTGGGCATTCCCTGACAAATTCAGGTGGCCAGTCTTTTTCAGCCAGAAGGATGTCAAAACCCTTAGATCGTTTTTCCCAAAAGAGTGCTTTTATTTTTCTAGTTAGGTCCCCCTCTATCCGGATTGTTACTTCATATAACATATGGGATACACTAACCCTGGTGTCAGCAGTTTCAACCTGAATGCATTCATTCAGATCTACTGTCTCCAGATGATCTTTCAGGATCCTGCGAGCTATGGTGACCTCTGCTGCGGTGTCCATCATTTGTCTGGGCCCCGTTCTTGAGTTGTGTCCTCAAGATCCTCGGTATGTCTGATTTTAATACTTGCTACCTTCTTTTTGGAGAATTGAGTTTTCTTATTTTTTGGAACGTGTTGATCGTCTTTGGACTTCTTTGTGTTCTGATCTTCCTCTTCTTTCAGATTTCTGCGAGGAAGTCTGAAAGGTACGAGAGGATCGTGTATCAGTATCTTGATATCTATCAGGTTTTCTTAAATTATCCCTATTTCTAAGGTTATACCTCTTTTCAGAGTGATCCTTTTGAGGAGATCTACCTCTGGACAGAGAGCGCTTCTCTTTAGGAAGTGACGGCCTACTATTTTCCCATTTCTTTTTAGGGGTAGTTAGATTGTTTTTGATAAAAACTTTTTCAGGATTTTCTGTTAGTTCGGGCTTTACAGGTTTCCCTCCCAAGCTATCACTTCCTAGTTCTTCATAGGATTTTTCAATAATTCTGGCAAGTTCATACGGTTGCTCAGTAATATCGAGTTCTTTAAATTTTGGGCGGATTGCCACGGATGCTGCTTCAACTTTAATGTTAACTAATAAAATAGCTGAAACTTGTTTGAAATCTTTAAGTAATTTCATACCAAGATTCAAGGCTGGTTCTGGACCCATTGGTAAACAGATTGTTAGAATCCTGTGTTTCTCATGAGGTGTACTATCGGGAAATACTGCCTCTATTGGAGTAATTTTCTGGGCCAACCCGAATGGAATTTGTTCCCTTTTTGCTGGCAACTTACCGATGACTTACTGTATAGTCTGTGGTGTGATTTTGTTTGTGTTCCCCTGATGAGGGGTGTGCTGTGGAATTCTTATAGCAGGTTAGACTGTTAAAGTCCGCATGACATATTGTACCAATTGTCTTTTTTTTTTTTTTCACAACAAATTTTATTGATTGATCAGGTAAAGGCATATATACAGTTCTCCACAGTCAGGCGATCACTGCCAAATATCAACACATGTCTCAATATCTTAGAAACCCAATCAATAAAAAGAACAACTCCCCCTATCTCCCCCCACCTCCCATAGCCACCCAACAAACCCTCTACCCACCCCTTATCCCTCCCTAACCCAGTGCACGCGATCACAGTAAGCCTCCTGTGAGTGCTGATAATATGCCAGGCGCTATGCGTCTCTCTAGGCCTGGAGTCCAATGTCTAGATCCGGACCGTCGTCAGGGTCTGCTGACATTCCCTCCCACACCCTCCAGCACATGAAGACCCAAGCGATGGGTACGGGGGAGATCCCATCCCAGTACCTCCGACAGACAGCTCCATACACCATTCCAGAACCTAGCCAAGCCAGCACAAGACCATACAGTATGCAGCAGGGTACCTATCTCAGCTCCACATCGCAGGCACTCCGGGGACACAATCAGGCCCGCCTTCCACAGCCGCTCCTGTGTATAGTAAGCCCTATGCAAATATTTGAATTGGATTAGTCGGAGTCGTACCGCGATAGCGGGGACTCCAATGCCTCCCTCCAATCATCCTCATCTAGGGGTCCGACATCCTTTTCCCAGGTGTCTTTTAATGGAAGTAGGGAGGAGGAACAGTGGGTGACTAGAGTTTGGTAGATACGGGACACCTTTTTATCCCCGAGGTCTCCCATGAAAACCTTTGCTTCCACGGGGTGAATTCCGGCAGCGACTCCAAACCAACTAGACTAGGCGCGAGCGCGTGACGAAACTGTAGATACCTGAAAAATTGGGTCTTGGGCATGTGGAATTCGTCCCTTAGCTCCTGGAATGACTTGAGAGGTACACCGGACATAACGTTTCCAAGCGAAGAGATCCCGATAGAATCCCATCCGCCAAACCCCGCCAGCGAGGCCAGCGCGGGGAGCCGCCCATTATGCCACAATGGGGTCTCCGCCGTCAACCTACCCCACCAGCCCATGCGACCCAGCGCTTGTCGCCAAACCGCAAAAACCACTTTTGTGGCACACGGCAGCCGCCTCCGGGGTCTGGCCGAGTATAAGATTGTGTGCAACGTGTTGTCCCTCATCAGCGAGCGCTCCAGAGCATATGCCAGGTCTCCTCCATCTCCGTACCACCATTCATTCAGTACTAGCAAATGGGAGGCCTGGTAATATGACAGTAGGTCAGACGTAGCAAGGCCACCACAATATGTGGATATGAAGCACATACGCAGCGCCACCCTGGCGGCACCCCCGGCCCACAAGAAGCGGCCTAGGATAGAATTGACCTACCGGAACCACTGAGGTGCGATCAGGTGCAGATAGTTCTGCAACTGATATAAAAGGCGTGGAAGTGCGACCATTTTAAAGATCGCAGACCTACCATATATGGTAAGAGGCATCCGGGACCATGTTTTAATATCCGCTTGGACCTTCTCCCACACCGGTATCACGTTGCGCTCCCACGAGATCGTCGCAGACTCGGACAAGAATATTCCAAGATACATCATGCCCCCGGCCGCCACCTGCAAGGCCGACGCCCACGAGCCCGCACTTGCCCCGTCTCCCAGCACCCACAGGGTGGACTTACGTGGGTTAAGATAGAGGCCCGATACCTCGCCAAATATACGCATGATTTCCAACACTCGGGGGCCCGATCTATTTAAATCCCTGAGAAAGAAGAGGACGTCGTCCGCATAGAGTGCGATCCGATCAGTGAGTCCCCCATCCCACACGAAGCCCCGCAGCTGCGCGTCGATGCGCACCCAAGAGGCCAGGGGCTCCATGGCCAGTGCAAATAAGTACGGGGACAGCAGGCATTCCTGACGGGTCCCCCGGCCGATAGGAAATCTCTCTGAGACCGCTTCGGAAATTGTCTATGTATTTTAATTAATTGTTTTAGCTGAGCTAACAGTTCTACATCTGACATTCTCTCAATGTCAGGATGTGGTGTATAGCTGGCTAGTACCGGACATGTTGCTTCTGGTCTACCTAGTGGACCGAGCCTGGTAATGTGATTTTGATGTTGTAGGGCACCTTTAAACCAGAGCTGATGCTCTTGGTAAGTTAGTGGAATTTCAATGTCCTCGAAAGGAACGTATTCCACTGGATGTTCCTCTATCTTATAGAAGTGGAACACATGTGTTGTTGGATTTGCTTGTGGAAAGATAATCCATGAATAGGATACCTCTGTCTGCCGATAGTCATGTGCCTCTATGACAAATATGAATCTACCACCTCTTGCTGATAGGCCATTTTCTATAAGCTTTATAGCTATGGTTTTCCTTAAGTTTTCCGGGATGATTATAGCATCTACGTCGTCATGTCGGAAACCTGTAGTGTTAAAACCTGGTTAGTTTGCATTTACTGCAGTTCCACTGCCCCCAGGATTGTCTTCGTCTGACATTTTGTTTAATAAGTTTGCTGAGCAAGTTTCAAGTAAATAAAGATAAGGTGCACAATATTTTGGAACACTGTATCCATCAACATTGAACAAACCAAAAACTAATGAATAAGATTTTTCGTCCTACTCAGTTTTATGGCCGATATTTTATCCTTTAACCCACTCCAGACGTCTATTGGAGTATTTACTGGTAAAGGGGTCTCTGTGAAAAGCACAACTGAGTTACTCTAGTATCTAGTGTTAAATTAGTGCCTTACCAAACGTTGGGTGCCATGTAGTGTAGTTCCTATATTCCCAATAGGCTCTGCGCATTTGAATAATATATCCTATAGATTAGACGTAGAACTGATGTCTACTAGGTCTCTATCGAATATAATAGACTTAATTTGTGATTGGCAGCTAGCTCAGAGGTCACTAGAAACTTTCTTGAATAAACAAGCAGGGATTAGTTTCTGACAACAGCATAAACATGACAACTTTGTTTCCCCAAGATAAAACGTATCTTCAGAGTCGTGGAAACAATAGATATTTCACTCAGTCAATCGTGCATGCTTTGTTTCACCAGAGGTGCAGAGAAATAGATAGACTGGCATTTTCAATAAAAAGGTTTTATTGAACAGTCTTCTTTCTCAAGCATAAGAGATGAACTGCTACAATCGTAATACTTGTTGTAAAATATAAAGCATACAGTATAAAGAGTAGAATAAAATAATACTGTAAGAGCATTGTATGGTTCCTAAACCATTGATAAATACATACATAAATAACAGAAGCTAAAAGTACTCAACTGGTGCTTCTAAAATACGCCTACCCCGACATACCTAACCTAAGCTTAGTACGAGGGAAGAAGTAAGTGAGGTGTAGCAAAAATGTTGTATTATTTTGCCAAGAATCTGTCCAAGATTTCTCTTAGGGTCTAATCAGCTCCGTACCTTAGTTTGGAATGAAGTAGGTCAGGCTCAGGAATCGATTTCCCAGCAACCCACAAGGGTAGCTTGGAAACACTGGAGCTGGATTTCTCAGCAGGAGAAAAGACAGTGTCTTTCTCAGTGTGTCTGCTGGAAGGTCGGCTTCCTTCGGCACATGCTGTAGCAGGATGCGTCGGGCAAGTAGATAGTCTAACTACTCCAAACCACCGCGTGTTTGCTAAGGCAAGTGTGGGCATAATCATACCTTGAAGGTCCAGAGTTTGATGTAAAGGTGGACATAATAACCTCATTAAAGACTCTCAGTTCTATGAAAACTCCAAGAGTTCTTCGACAGGTCACTTCTCAAGCAAGGGAAAGTCCCTAGCTGCTGAAGCAGAGTTTTTCAAGAAATCGTTGTAGATTTTCGGAACTAGTGGAAGTAGCCCTGCCGTATTTGGACTGCATGAGCTATGACTGAATATGGTTATGATTCTTATGCCTATATAAGGACATAGTGATTTATATCTATATAAGAACATGAATCGGGAAATTTACAATAGTGTCCTAAAATGGTTCACAACAGTTTCTCTTCATTTTTGGAAGTATAATCTGAAGCGCGTTGCGGGTCTCTGGACTTTGTATGCTCGTCTTGTCGGTGTTCGGACCGAACTTCCAGCTCAGAGTTTTTGTTGAACCCTGAAAGGAACAAGAGGAACGTGTATCAGTATCCTGATATCTGTCAGGGTTTTTTAATGTTATCTCTATTCCTAAGGTTGTACCTCCTTTCGGAGGCCTCCCTTCTAGTAGACTCATCCCTGGATTGTGACCTATTTTATTTTGTATTATTATTATCCCATTTCTTCTTGGAAGAATCAGGTGCTTGCTTGGTGTTCTATTTATCAGGACCGCCCATGATGTGAGGCTCAGCTGCTCTAGCTCCCAAACTATCTCTACCTAATTCGGCATAGGTATCTTTGATAATTGTAGGTAATTCACACTCCTGTTGTAAAGGAGTGGAATCCCTCAGGGGTTGGCGTATTGCCACTGCTGCTGCCTACTCTTTAACCCGTTCCATGCTGAGGACGGCCCCCGGCCATCCCACGTGATGGTGGGCATGTGCGGGGGACGGCCAGGGGCCACCCAAACCCCACCCACTGATTAAAATGCCCGCACTGCAGTAGAATTTGCACCGCAGTCAACTGGTTTAGGTTTGCTAAGATAATAGTTGATACCTGGGCAAAGTTTCCTAACAATTTCATCCCTAAGTTCAGAGCAGGTTCTGCGCCATACTCATTCTGTATTTGTCTTAGAATATTTGGTATTACTGCTATCGAAGGGATATCATGAGTTCTGGTACATATGGCAGTGAAAACTGTACCCCAAGAGGTACAATACTCTATCTCGGGAGCTATCCCCATTGGCAAGCAGATCGTTCGCATTCTGTGTTTTTTTCTTGGGGGCTTGTGTGGAAATACTGCCTCTGTGTTATTTTTTGAGCTATCCAGAATGGCATTTGCTCACGTTAGGTGGGCATTTTAACCATAACCGCGTGTAGTGTTTGTGGTGTTATTTTAGTTGTAGATACATGAATTTGTCCTGCTGGTGTAGCCCTTGCTTGCTTAAGTGTGAGTGTTCTCATTACGAACTGTGTCAGGTTTCTGTAAAGTTTTATTATTTCTTTATGAAGTGGACGTAAGTCTGCTACTGGCATTGTGTCAATGTCTGGATGTGGTGTGTAAGACACTAGGACTGGCCAAGTTGCTCCATCTCTTCCGAGCGGACCGAGTCTCACTTTTTCTTTTGTGTGGGCGGGCACCTTTAAACCAGTTTATGTGCTCCTGGTAGGTCAGCAGAATTTCAATGTCCTCATACGGACAGTAATCATCTGGTATTTGATCTTCAGAGTAAGAGTGAGATGTATTTGTGCGTGCATCTGCTAGCGGGAATTTAACCCATGAATAGAATACCTCTGTACAGTATGATTTGTGTGCCTCAATCACGAATGCTACTGTCCCACCCCTATCTGTTACTCCATTTTCTGATAGTTTTAAAGTAAGGGCAGTTCTAACATTTTCTGAAATGTTTATTTCACCTTCTTGTTCTTCCTCCCATGCAACGGCCACACGTTGTACTGGCGCAGCGGCGTCTTAGTCAGCCATTTTTGGAAAAAGAGAAAGTTTCAAGGAAACTGACATAAGGGCTTATGCACAACAGGGAACTGTTTGTCCTTCAAGCTTGATAAACCTACAGCCAACACGTAGGATATTCCTACTCAGCGGTGGCGGATTGTTCCCTTCCCACTCCAGACGTGTCTGGAAAAATATAAGTAGGTGTCTCTAACAATAACATGACTGAACTACTCCGATTTGACCGTTAAATAAGTACCAAATCAACATTGGGCGCCATGTCGTGAAGTTCCTATAAAACTATATAGGATCTGCGTGTTTGGACAACATAGACTGTTGGATTGGTGTCCAAACTGATTCCAGACACCCCCACTGGGTATGTTCACCTGTATACCAGCAAGCTCACAGTGACACTGTAAACTCCTCTTTCCAAGGAGAGAATAGTTCTTGGCAACTATCGAACATGACAACTCTGTCCCATAGGGACCGTGGAAATAGTACAGTACTTTTTGCTCAGTCACTCGTGCTCACTTTGTCTCAGAGAGACACACAGAATAAAAGGTGGGGACGTTTTCAATAAGCATTTATTGAACCAGCATCATTCTAGTGTAAAATAGGTGTACGGAAACAACCATAAGACAGAATCAGATATAAATATTTATAAGCACCAACAAAGTAAAAGGATGGTAGATTCCTACCATAGTGCTAAAACATTGAAAACAGGCAGGTATATAAAATACATGAAAGTAATATTAAGAACTCCTACGACGCAACCCACACTAGATGCACCTAAGTGTACCTAGCATGTATGTAGGTGTAGAGCCAAGAACCACTCTAGGATAAAGTCAACCCAATTACGTGAAGTGAGACTATGGGACCCCGTCTTGGTCTCGAGATGGACACCCCGCAGGGGATATCAGACCACGGCGAGCTGGAGATTCTGCATGCAGGAACCTCAGCGTCTTGCGCTGTACTAAAAGATAAATACAAAACGTCCATCAGATACTACCATAAAGAACTAAATTCAGCACAAGCTGAATTCTATGAGGGAAAATCACCCAGGCACTTAACTCCCCAAAGGAACTTTTTAGAGTGGCCAAAACTCTGACTACACCCCAAGAAACCCATGGATCTCCAATGGCCATTAAAGAAACAAAGTAGCATCTTTCTTTCACAAGAAAGTGACAGACATTTACAGTCTCTTTCAGAACTCCTCTCAGCCAGCTCACGAGGAGGCAAACAAGACCTCTGAACTGGCTATATCCCAAAGTCTATCACAATTCCCTAAACTCGAGGAAGAGGCTATCCTCAGGCTAATCAAGTCCACAAAATCAGATTTCACGCTTGACTCAGCAACCCAGCATGCCCTGCTCAAGGTGACTGAGATAATACTCCCCTCACAAAGGAGGATTCTCAATAAATCACTCGAGTCTGACTTGGTCCCACAATCTTCGAATCATGCCGTAATAAGACCAATTTTGGAGAAAAAAATCTGGACCCTGACATAATCAGTGATCTGCGACCTATCTCGCTACTTCCTCTCCTCTGTAAACTCCTGGAAAAGCATGTCAACCACACTTTAATCAACTACCTTGAGGAGAATAATTTACTCCACCCTAAGCAGATGGGCTTCCCCGCTCTTCACAGCACGTTGGCAGCTCTCCTGGTAGTAACCAAGGAACTTAAAGCCCTACTAGATAATGCAGGCTCTGCTGCCATCAGTCAATCATGCCATACCAAAAGACAAATTGAGGGAAAGAGGCATCTGGGACAAAGCAATGGATTGGCTCAGTTCTTACCTGGACGACCGGTCTTTCCAAGTGATGGAAATGGACGGTTTCTCTGACCGCCTGCCAATAAAATTCAGAGTACCAAAGGGCTCCTCCCTTAGCCCCACGCTATTTAATATATATGTAAGACAGCTTGCCTCTATCATACAGGAGTTTAGCATTTTAGAGGTATCTTATGCTGACGACACACAGTTGATCGTCTCTCTGTCAAATGGCCCCAACCAAGATAACCAAAATTGGTTCCATACCTGAACAAATGGTTCGACTGGAAGTCGAACTGTTACCTAAAACTGATTGGAGAAAAGACAGAACTCATGATTCTAGGTAACATGGCCATCCCCAGGCCACTGAACAACTGGCCTTTCTGCATGGGAAATCCACCAGCTCCAAGAGCGTTTGTAAAAAAACTAGTTATTTGGTTGGATAGCTCCCTTGCAATGAACCAACAGGAAATTAAACTGTCTGGTATCAGCTTCGGGCTTCTAAGAATGCTCAGAAAGATACTGGATCTTATTCCAAAGCAGCTAAGGAAATCCGTCCTGCAGTCCCTTGTAGTCTCACGCTTGGACTATGGTAACTATCTTTACCAAGGTTCCCCAAGTAAGTGATTAAAAGGCTCCTGCTCAAACTCCCTAGACACACATCGGTAAGAGAATTCCTCATACAGCTCCACTGGTTACCAATTGCTGCGAGAGTAAAGTTTAAATCCCTGTGTACCGCCCACAGGGCAGTAATCAACAAAGGCCCGGAAAAACTTAAAAATCTGATATCTGTGCACACCCCCACCAGACTACTAAGGTCCTCCCATCTACACCCCCTCTGCATTACCAGAATCAAACAATCAAGATGGGGGGGGGGGGGGGTCGATCCTTCGCACATCTGATCCCTAAACTGTGGAACAAGCTCCCTCTTGACCTAAGAGTGTTGCAAAATGAACTGGCCTTCGGGAAAAAACTAAAGACCTGCTGTTTCCCTTAAACCACTAAGTGAGATTCGTTCCCACCACAGCACCCTTTGTCAGCGCGTGAAAGCCCTAGGGTAGCCATCTGCTTTACAAATCCTTAATACAATACAGTGTGTCAGCATGGAAGTCCTTCTCTCCTCTCTTTGCCTCAGCAAAGATATGGTGTTTATATACCCAAAGTGGTACCCTTAAGGGATCTACTTTGCTGTGTCATGTCGGACTTAGGAGGACGGAAGCAATGACCCTTATACATAGTTATTATGCAGGGGATGGTAGTCCTGCTGAGATTCCAAGAATCCTCATGCATAATGAATGAGGCTAGTTTTAAGAAAAACCCCACGTCCTGTAAGCAGTACTGTAACTAGGTAAAAGGTCAGTCCCAAGAACCGTTATGTAGTGTAATGCCTGGAGAAATATAGGTAAAAGGTTTGGTTGCTACCTGAGCTTATATTGGGGTAACTATATGAAACATAACAAACCCTTGGATTGTGTGATTTTGTAGGGGAGCACCCCAATCAGTGAGCGATGCGTCTGCTGTTAGCACGGTCTGTGGAAGAAGGTCGGGAATGGGCCACCCTGTGGATACATTTTGTGGGTTCCGCCACTGCGGAGAGCGATGTGTGCCGCCATCTACCAAATCTACACCGGTCAACTAACCCTGCAACTGGTTCCAGTATTCTTGAAGGGGACACATGTGAAGTTTTGCGTGGGGAACAATTATGATGCAAGATGCCATCATCCCCAGCAGTTGTAGGTATACTCTTGCTGGTAATGATTGGTTGGGCTGAAACTGAGTGAGAAGGGACTGAATACAGAGAATTCTGGCTGTATTGGGAGAGGTTAAAGCGTTTTGAGCATCTATCATGGCTCCCAGGTAGGTTTGTATGTTGGAAGGTTGTAGATGAAACTTCAATGCGGTCACTGTAAACCCTAGTTGGTGGCTCGAGTGTGTTGGAGACACATTGGGTAAGTATTGGCTTTGATTAGCCAGTCTTCCAGGTATGGGAAGACATGGATGTGCTATCTTCTCAGATGGCCATTATAAACAATGGGGTATTCCCAAATGGTCCCAGGTCTTCTCAGATGGGCTGCGACTACGGCCAGGCATATGGTAAATACCCTAAGAGCAGTGGTAACTCCAAATGGTAGTACTTTGAAATGGTAATGATGATGTACTATCATGAATCCGAGATATTTGCAATGAGCGGGATGAATTAGAATATGGAAATATGCACCCTTTAAGTCTAGAGTAGACATATTATCGCCGAGCTGTAGAAATGGGAACACTTGTTGGAGTGTCATCATGTGGAAATGCTCTGACAGTATGTAGTGGTTTAGTTCTCTGAGGTCTAGACTAGATCTCAAGGAGCCGTCCTTTTTGGGAATGATAAAATACAGGGAGTACCTGCCTGACCCTTGATATTGTAGCGGTACAGGGTCTATGGCGCCTTTTAACAAGAGAGACTGGACTTCATGTTCGAGTAGGTGTAAGTGTTCGGGTGACATTTTGTGAGAGCGTGATGGAATGTTTGGAGGATTGTTGGTACTCTCCAGGCAATAACCATGTTGGATAATTTTTAACATACATTTGTCTGCAGTGATTGTAGAAGACGTCCCCCGACAGGTGTTAAATGATCGGGGAGAAGTGTGGGTAAGTTACTTCTTGTTAGGGGAGGGAGAATTACGTGGTTTTGAACCTTTACCCCAACCTTTGCCATTGTTACCTCTGTATCCTCCTCTAAAGAAGCGTCTTGTAGAAGAAGATTGATTGTTGCCTTTGTGCGAGGCAGCTGTATTACCCGAGGACATGGTTTTAGACCCTCCACGATAGAAGGAGCCACGAAAAGAGCCACAATTAGTTGGAGATTGCAGAGCTCCCATTTACTTGGCCACTTCCATATCTTTTTTCATTTTTTCTAATGACTTATCCATTTTGGGCCCGAAGAGATGCTCCTTGTGAAATGGAGTATTTAAAATAGACAGTTAGACGTCGGGTTTGAAACCAGAAATCCTCAGCCATGCATGCCTCCTTAATAACACACTAGTGTTGATCTCTCTAGCTGCGGTGTCAGCAGCATTTAAAGCACATCTAATTGATGAATTGGAGATGAGCTTCCCTTCTTGCACTAAATCCTGAACTTTTGCATTGTACTCATCTGGGAGATATTGGAGCAATTGCTCCATTTTGTCCCAGTGTGCTCTATCGTACCTGGCTTGTAGGGCCTGGGTGTTGGCATTGCGCCATTGATTTGCTGCTTGGGCGGCTACTCTTTCACCAAAAGCTTCTAATAGTTTTGACTCCGTGTCTGGAGGGGGAACATCCCCTGTAGTTTGTACATTGGCCCTTTTACAGGCATTAGAGACAACCAAAGAGTCTAGTGGTAACTGCCCTTTAATAAAAGCTGGATCAGAGGGAGCAGGCTTATATTTTTTGTCTATTCTGGGGGTGAGAATAAAAGCACGCACAGGGTCTTAAAATATATCATCGGCATGTCTCATGATACTTTTGAGCATAGGTAGAGTCTGCTAGCCCTTTGTGTTGTACTGAGCGTATCAAATAAGAAATCGCCCTCTAGAGAGTCCTTGTGTAACTGTACTCCATGATATTTTACAGCGCCGTACAACCGTGGAGAGTTAGTAGGTGTAATGAGTAAATGCTCTAATGGTGGGGAAGCCGGTGCAGGGGAACGTGGGGAAGGAGGAGGAGAAGAGGGGGTTAGTACCTACATTCTTCCTCTTCAAAGGAATATTATAAAGTGTGTCCTCTGACAAAGGTTTGGGCTTCTGAGGCGGTTTACTAAGGACATGTCCAGTATCTGGATTTATATAAAGTTCCCTTTCTTTTGGATCCGATTTTGGGTGTCGGAACGTCGAACACAATCATGTTTCTTCGGAGGAATATTTTGGGTTTCGGCACAGTAGATTTTGGTGCCGGGATGGAATGCCTTTTCGGCACAGAAGGTTTTGGTTCCGAAGAATGCTTTGATTTCGGTATCAAGGTTTCGGCTTGGTGCCTGACTTTGGCCGACTCAATCCCGAGCCGGAAGGCTTAGCAACGTGTTTCAGTGCAGAGTCGGAGGGCCGAGCATCAAAAACATCTATTCGGTGCCAACCGTGACCCGAAGCCGGGGAGGAACCAAAGCCTTTTGTCTGGGCTAGTTTGGATTTTGTAGCAAAGGGTGTTCGGGACTCACGGGACGTTGACCTTGTGGTAAGTCTTCTTCCATCGCGGAGTCAGATTCCAGAGTAGATCAAAGTTCTTCTTGTTCTTCCTCAGCCCCTCGTGCGTCGAATTCGTGATCGAATCCTTCACCAAAGATGTCTGGCATGTATTCAACAATTTGACTCTGCATTTCGCAAAGCCGCAGAGCGTTTTCTTCTATTGAAATGATCGGCATGCGTCGCAGTCCTGTTTATTGTGCTCCGGACACGATCACAAGTTGCACACTTCATAAGAGTCGCTGAGTGGATATTTTGTGTGGCACAGAGGACAGAATTTGAATGGAGTCTGTTCCATCGACTGCGAGATGGACCGACGCGGTTAGGCCGGACGGCCATCCCCAAGTTTTCTGATCAATATAGAGGTTTTCCTCGAAGGATACGATATGCGGAGAAGTGTGATACGCATTCAAGACAATACCAACGCAGGTAGAGAGGATTGCACAACGAGGGGAAATCCCAAAAACTGTTGGAAATGGAGCGCATCAATACACTTTATTTTTTTTATTTTTTTTTAGTCCTCATTCTGCAATTTTATGTGTAAGGAGTTGTCGTCAGGTGTCTACCTCTGTAACTTCTTAGCCTGTACTGCCCCTTGGAGCAAATCTGCGTGGGGAGTTTCCCAATGACGGTTGTTACAGTAGGAGGCCCCTTGGTTCCTTTACTGATTGTTCGTGTTGAGGGGGAACTAGCTATCCAGGCTACTCGATAGGTATGTTACCCATCAACAACTATAGCGCATCAATACACGTTTGAACCTGATGGCGGAAAAAACAATCTAACAATAGAGTCGATGCCCATGCGCACTTTCACCGAAAGGAGGAGTCACCTTACCTTGTGACTGGAAAGACTTCTTTGAAGAAAAACAACTTGCAAACATCCGGACCCCAGATGGAGTATGTAAAGCATGCGATCTACAGCTCACATCCTTAGAACATTCTTTTTCGGTCCTGATGAATTGTCAATAGACTCATTGGGGGCTAGAGTAGGCAAGAAACATGTTGATCTTACTTTTTAGTAGCTAATCACAACTGCTCCTTAGGACCATTGCATCCCACACGAGCAATACAGGCTTTAATTAGGTTAGTGGGCTTCACTAGTAAAATTTACCTGAACCCAGCAGCACTAAACCTATTTTAATCTACCGTTTCACCACACTTCTCTCTACACCCCACATACCCTCACTCATCAAACAGCATAACAAAAAGATTTCCGGCAAAGAGCCCCCTCGCGGGTGCCTGTCAGGCGTTGCAGCACCGGCCCGACGAGGAGCATGCCCAGATGATGAAGCATGGCACCTTCCGAGGTGTGTGAGGGCACTTGTTCCTATTGGAGCATATTCCACGGACCTGATAGACTACTATAACCAATATTTCATCTAAGGAACTACACACTCTTATCTTTAAGCCACTAACCAAGGGTGCATGTGTGCTGGACCTATCCAAAAGCTCATGGTTACTTTTGGTTAAAAGGGGTTATGATAAATTAAGCCACCAAGGTCTTACGTAAGATCCTGGCAAACCTGTTGAGACAGGTGGTAGGAAGATTAGTGGACCAGTACCTGTCTGGATCTATTCCTGGTCACAGCATGTCCATTAATATTCTCAAACTTTCCCTGTTGGCAACGGACTTTGAGAAGGCTTTCGATAAACTGAGCTCGAGCTAGATGTTAGAGATTCTTCAAACAATGCGATTTGGGTCAGTCTTCTGTGGATGGGTTTGTCTTCTATACACAGATTCCAAGGCCAGAGTTAGGGTGGGAAGGCCAATCTCACTTGGCTGGAGTGTTAGCTGCGGCATGTGACATGGAAGCCCACTTTTGCATTTACTGTTTGCCTTGGCCCTGGAGCCCTTGGCCATTAAGCTCCAGGCGGTTCTGGGTGACTGTGGGATTGCTTTAGGAGACGGCTTCATGCAGATGATGCCTTATTTTATCTCCTCTCGCCTTGAACATCGATCCTGCAACTTGAGGCACCACCTTGACCAGTTTGGCGAGGCGGCAGGACTCCAAGTCAACAAACTAAAGACCATTTTTTTTTCGTCGAAGAGACAGGATACAAAGAAGCAGAAATTTGCAACAAAAAGGCAACAATGTACCAGTTGGCTACAGAGATTCCCGATAACCGTTAGCGTCGACGACGCGGAAAAAAGGGAACTGATGTCATCCCGCCGGCGTGGGCCTATTTAGGCGTCGGTGACGTCAGCGGAGTCGCGAGCGGAGCCGTGTCTCTATGACGTCCAAGTCCACGTCGGCGCGAGGCTACGAAAAGAATTTCCGAATGTTGCTGACGCAGGGGGATATTCACAAGGTGAGGAATCCACACGGCAGATGTATCTATCAGAAGACCATTTTCTTTCCCCTGGGAAGACTAACATGCAACAAGGTTGGCCTGTCCCCAGACTAGGGCTGTGATGTGAAATTGACCAGTCTGTTACTTAGGTATCAGGTTGCCTTGACCGAAGAGAAACAACATGCCTATATTATTGGGAAAGTTCAGGATGGACAGAAATTCTCTATACAGTTCTGGAATAAGCTCCCTCTCTGTGTCATGGGAACGGTAGCAATTGCAAAAATGGTCTTTCTGCCTAAATGACTTGATCATATGCGGTGGCCGAAATATTTTGACAACTAAACGGCGAGTTGGTGTCCATAGTCTAGGCAGACAAATTTAGTAGGACCTCTTTACATGCGCTGAAACTGGACCAGGAGGAAGGGGGTGGAGGCGGTGTCAGACCTACCTGACATGGAGCTTTATTTTTATGTGGCTCATAATCACCATGCTGCAAGATGGTTTGAGGGTGACAACTGGGAGGGTGCCGGGTGACCTGTCACCTTACTTTACAAAAGCCTGAAATTGGATAAGACTAAGCCCGAGCTACAGGCCGGTGCTGCCTGGGAGAGATTGAGCGACTACCTGTGAGCTAGTATGGAAGGTCACAGGCAATGCCCGCTTTAAACTGATTCTGTTTAACTTCCTACACCAACTATACCTCACACCAATAACACTGAGCAAAATTCACCATTCCAGATCTACAGTATGCCCTATATGTGGAGAGGATGGCACACCTTTTTTTTTCACTTATCCTGGTTGATTACTGGACTGAGATCTCTGCTCTCCTGCGAGGAGCAAAAAGGATTCAGATTTCTCTCGCCCTACAAAAGTGCATATTGGGTATCATTGCTTTCCCGCAACACATGAAGATGTAATACACATTTCTGCAGTTGGCGCTGCTATTGGCTAGGAGTTAGATGGATAGGAGGCACTTTAGTGTATACCTCCAGGTTAAGGACACGCTGGAGTGGACTCTGGCTGAATAACTTCATATTAAACCCACCAGGAGGGCTGTAAAGTTAGCGGCTAACTTATATGGGCGGCCGAGGAATCGAGACTTTGAGGCACTACCTCCTAAACAGAGGGCCTTGATTGAAAAGCATTATAATGTTATGTCTATTGTGCATTAACCCCGCGCAGGAAGCTTAGACCAATAGCACAATGCTGAGATGCATTCATGATGTAGGGTACAGCTAAGACCTACATTGAATAATTAGAGACATTGGTAGAGTGGTTAGGGACTGAGCAACAAAGGTTATAATTCAATATTTATTTATTTTGCTTATTGGGTCATATGCAAAATGCTAAATAAAGGGTTAAAAAATAGATTTGCTTTACTCTCTTCAGTGGAGGGGGTAGCTCTTGCATTTCTGCCACCCTCCTACCCACAACAGCCAAAAAGGCACGTTCGCCGTTCAGGGCCCCAGAGAGGCATCAACATGGATTTAAGTTATGTAGCTTAATGATATTGTACTGCATCAGAGTCAGACTGAGACATTCTTCATCTGCCTGAAGTATTGCTGCCAAGATAGAAAACCTGAAAGGGAGTCTTCCTCCACAACTCGTTGTGCTTTTGGATTGTACACCATGAGATAAGCGAATCCTACCATAGGAAGTGCCCACATCCAGGTCAGGACACAAAACTGAATCTGGCACCATCCGAACTGGAGGAGGGGCCGTTACGATTGACAAGCGAGGGTTGCAGCACAAAGGTGGACATAAAACCCAGAATGGGATGAGGACTGGGTTGAACTTTGTCCAGGGTTAGTCAACGCCAGAGAAGGGTCGACAGGTGGCAATTCATCTGAACATACAGTCAGGTCCCTGGGTATAGGAGGCATGTATAAGGGGATAGGAATCTGTCTGTAATATGGCTCCATGGCTTCTTTAAAACCCTCCACTTGCTGCAGAGTTGATGATGGCCTGGAGAATTCAAGATACATTGGCTACAGGTTCTTCACCGCATCAGAAGAGGGGGGCGAAGCCAGTTTCTGGAACACCATCTGTGAAACCTTTCTTGCTATTGAAAGCATGTGGATGTCGAAGCGCCTCATTTACTTATCCTAGGCTTCTATTTTGACTTGTGACCTAGCCCGTGATTTTTTTGTGCCCAATCAAGTATAGTTTGGATCCTTGTTCTATGACGACTTTGGGATGAATCAGTGAGCATTTGTCACATGATGTTGAGACATGATTGGTGCAGAGGCAGGCAGACAATATGCAAATCCAAATCGGACATCTGTTTCCAATATGCTTGACATGTTTTGGAATCTGTTGTCTTCACAGATGACATCCCTGCACATTTTACATGAAATTTCATAGAAGTCCAAAAAGGATTATGTAAAGTACCAACGTCAAGAGTAGTGACACTCCAGAACTGCATCAATGTGCATTTAAAATCAGGAACTGAGGTCAGTATGAAGGGGTAGTGCGTATATCTGGCCCTATCTCATCATCTACGAAACATCTGACTGGCACACAGGAGCTATTGAAATTGTTTCAGGATCATGTCTGAAGCCTAGAGATCATTACATCATGAGTAATCTACAGTGGAAAAAGCGTTCGACTCGGTGGAATGGCCGTATCTCCTCCGAGTCCTTGAGAAATACGAACTAGGCGAAGCCTATATCCAGATGGTGGGGCTCCTCTATCAGGCGCCCGAAGTGCGTGTCCGGACTGGGCGGTTGTTTTCCGACAGGATCCGCATTGGGCGGGGTACCAGACAGGGCTGCCCCCTCTCCCCTATGATATTCGCCCTGGCGATGGAGCCATTGGCGGAACTGCTCCGCACCTCCGGCACCACATGGGGCATCCCACTAGCGGACGGCATACACTCGGTGTCTCTATATGCCGATGATCTACTACTGTATGTCAGAGATCTCACATGCATACCTGAGGCAATCGCGGACATCTTCCGTACATTCGGAGATATGTCGGGGCTCCGCGTTAACTGGGCCAAATCGGGAACCTACGCATTCAGTAGCGAGATGCCGCAATGTGAGGTGCGCATGATGGGGGAGACGCTCCGATGGCACCCGACGGTATTCAGGTACCTAGGGATCTTGATATATCGAGACCCCGTGGATCTCCTGGAGGGTAACCTGGTGAGGGCTATATCCTCACTCACGGCCCAGGTCACGTTCTGGAACTCCCTCCCGCTGAATGTGCCGGCCAGAGTGGCACTGACCAAAATGATACTGCTCCCCCGGCTCCTCTATTATTATGCTAACCTGCCAGTGTATGTGCCAGCGCGCATATTCAGAGGGCTGGAAACTCTCACCAGGCGCCTTATTTGGAACAAAGGGAGACCACGGGTAGCGTTAAAGACTCTATATGCGGCCACGGACGCTGGAGGCTTAGCCGTCCCCAACCAGGAGCTATATTACTTAGCAGCCCAGCTACAATGGGTCGCTTACTGGCTGAGCGGCAAGAACCTGATAGACACGGCCACGGCTGATACCACTCTGTCCCCCGTGCAGGTGCTCACACTCTTCCACCCCCTAACGCAGGGGCGACACCCCACACAAGTCCATGTGGCGATCGCGAAGCGGTGCTTTGCGCGGGCCCTCAGACTTACCAAAGGCACAGTGCCCTACGCTCCGAACCTGCCACTACTGGGAACTCCCTTGGGCACTAGCATACTTTCCTCGACTGCGCTACGCAGCTGGACGGCGGCAGACCTGGACGACCTGAGCGGCCTATATAGCGACGGAGTGCTGCTGCCCTTCGAGACCCTGACCGCAGACACCGAGCTGCCAGTGGGTCAATTCCTGGCACACGCCGGACTCCTACATGAACTGACGAAGGCATGGGGTGACATGAGCCAAGAACCGCCCACTCATCTTCTCATCCAGTACCTGCACGTGATGGGCAATGGGTCTCATATAGTGCACTGGCTGGCACAGGCACTACACACCCATACTCTATTCTCCTCCCAAAGGCTGAGGGGGAAGTGGACGACCGACCGAGGCTCCGACTGGACGGACAAACAATGGACCGCAATATTAGCGGGCGCTAGAAATGTTCCCCGAAACGCGCGATTTAAAACCATCCAATATTATATCATTCATCGAGCATATTTGTCTCCTGACAAACTGAATCGCTATTTCGGACTCACTTCGTCGGCATGTCCCAGATGCGGCCTCCTAGACTCAGACTTCCTGCACGCACTCTGGAACTGCGCCCACCTCGCCTCGTACTGGTCAGCGGTCACTGACACGCTGACGGCGGCCTCGGGCGAAACTCTCCCCAAGACGTGGGAAGTATGCCTACTGGGGCTCTACAGGAGAACCAAGCAGACCAAGCTGCGGGCACGCTTTTGGGACTTAGGCCTCATTACGGCTAAACGCCTCATTACGAAACGGTGGAAAAACTCCAACCCACCGCGCCCTGCAGACTGGCGTCGCTCTTTTGGCAACTGGGCCAGTGCGGAGAGTGTGTCACTACACAGAGAGGAGACCACTGGCCTACGGAAATACCCGATCGCCCAAGACTGGGACGCTACCCTGATCGCGTACCACAGGGCATGCGCCCGGGCCGGTATAGAATGCCAACCTGACGCGGAATAGAAGGGGCCCTGTCGCTTGCTGTCCATATAGGTCACGGAATTTGCCCCCCCCCCCCACTGCCGCGTCCCCCCCCTTCCTCCCCCACTGCCGCGCCCCCCCCCCCCCCCCTCATTCCCCCCCGCCGCCAGCCCCGACTACCGAGCTCTTGCACACCGAGCGATGTCCCCTGCCGCCCCCCGCCGCTGCCCTTCCCCCCCCCCGCTGCCTCCTCCCCCCCCCGCCTCCACCCCGCGGCCGCAGCGACACCACATCCTCGATCACCCCCGCCCCTGCGCAGCCCGTACAGGGTGCACCACACACGGCTAGGATTCAAGACACACTACCACACGCACATGCACTAGTCCAACAGTTGTTGAAATGTTTCTCCCTCCCCCTCCTCTTTTAATTCCCAGTTATACCTTTTGGTTGACACAGAGACTGTTGATTTTGTACACGCGCTAATGCTCGACACCCCCCTCCCTGTTTCCGTATCATACAATGGCAACTGGGTGTTTTCATGTACAGGCAGCGGAAGCCCAGCGATCCATGTGACGACGGGGGATATGATCCTGCTCCAGCTCGCTACTGTACTGAACAGGGAACATAACTCAATGCAATGACTGTCGGATTTCTTACAGCACCCTGGTCCTAGCGCAGTGCCATGAGCCGCAAGCGCTGCGACACGAGACATTTCCTAGCACCGCTGCTTGTGAACTAATGCATTACCACTGGCTACTGTTTATTTTCACTCGTATTTAATTGCCATGTCATTCTGTACTGACAGCCGAGTACCGCTTGTAGTAGTGGTTTATTGTTATGACACTGTGTGACTGCTGTTTAACTCATCTGTGAAACTAAATAAAGTTTGGGACCATTGGTCTTCAAAAAAAAAAAAAAAAAATCATGAGTAATCTACAGGTAGAAGTAGCCATCAAAAACAGATTTCTGAGTTAAAAGAAGTGAATCTCGTTGATTTATTAATGAGTTTTGGTTGCACCGAAGTTGCATATGTCTTGAGTGTACACATCAGTTTGTGATAAATATAGGTAACCAACATGGATCAATACGAACCGGCCCTTCACGTCTATGCACAACGATTGTTTTGGCCACCAGCTTGTTAATTAGTGGCTTCATCTCATCTAGTAATGGGTGTACTACTCTTGTACAGGCATCCCTTAATTTCCATGACACAAACCACCCAAAAATGTGCCACATTAAGTAAATCGGATTGTGCCTCCTTTGGCAAGACTAATGAGTATTGGGGCTAAAACAGCAGTTTTCACTTTTATGTTAGGAAGTCCTTCATTTCACCATCTTCAAAGTGAAAAATGTAAGTCAAAACTGTGGGTGATGTGTTCACTTGACCTCCTCACCAGGAATGCTGACAGTATCTGCACAATGCAATTGATAAAGGTTTAATCATTTTCATTCCTAACTGTTTCTCTGCTCTCTAGTTGACACAAAATATCACAATCTAGTAATTTTTACATTAAACGTATGGTGGGCACATTCAATGTAAACATTGCATACAACAAAGCTTTATTTGCCTTGTTCCCCATTGTGATACTGTTCGTTATTTACAGGACTTATATCGCAATAAAATAAACGTAAAGCACACTTTTATGGAGGTCGTTCTATAATTGTTAATCTGTTACTCTCTTTTTGCTCGGAGCCCATACATATTCGTAAGCGCCCCAGACAAAATAAGTAACAAATTATAATGAGATTGTTTACATTTTCATACCATACTGCAGAAAACATAAGTTGAATACACGAGGCATTATCAATGGAGACAGGTGCAACTCAGACAGAAATATCACTAGAGGAACAAAAGGAAGCCAATAAGAAAGGCTCAATTCCAAATTTGTTTCACAGAGTTATTTACTTGCAGACATGACATACACGGAATGAGCAGGGGAAATCTGTGATACAATGGCATTATAGGCTGTGAAAGTGAGATTCCGTTTACTTAAGTGAGATGTTTCCTGAGTAACAAGACTGTGAATTCTAGTTCTTCTGATACAATATGAGCTTACGAGGTCCTTCATACAATATATTTTGTTTCTATAATGGTACATGAAAGGAATATAACTTACTTGTAATTAAACTGTAGAGATACATTTTAACACACGCAGTAAAAAAGAAAAATGCCCCACATATAAAAAAAGCTATTTTATCCTTAATTTTCTACAAATACTAAAAGGGCATTTGGCAGCAGCATAGTCACCTTACCAAATATATATACATATATGTAGATTTATATTTTAACAAAGTATATTAATTCAGTGCTTTAAACAGGAAATGATCCGTGATATTTAAAGTGTAACAGGAAGTAACATCTAAAGAATATCCTGCAATATAATCAAAATGCAGAGTTGTCCAGAACAATAAAAAAACAATTTTAATCCTACAAATGAATAACATAGGGAAACAGGTAATTACTATTCTTGTTCAGTGTATAAAACCTCTGAGGTAAAAACAGCTAGTCTTGCATTTGGGAAACAAAAACATGTATTTCAAATTCTGCTTTAGATTAAGAAAGTGGAATAAGATAAACACCAAAAATAAACTAGGCTTTTTGAAACACAACTGAAGAAAATATGGATCCTGGGATTAAATGCAGAATCGGTAACACATTTTACTGAATGGGGAATGTTTAAGCATAGGTAAATAAGTTATTTAGCCTTCAATTCTGAGCCAGTGCCTTTAACACTGTTAAAGGTTTGGTCCAGGAGATTGATAAATTCCCTTCAGAGTTCAGCGCCCCTCAATCAATTGTGCAATATATTTTCCCCAGACAACTGCAGATCATCCCAACAGTGGAATGCGTAAACTTTTTTATAACACACACATTTCTGCTGTACATATAATAAATATTTTCCCCTGTGTTTTTTCAGAATCACATTGAAGTGGTAATGATTACTTTCTGCAATGAAGCAAGTGCCAAGTTCGACCCAGCTACTCCATCATTAGCAAGTTCAAACATTGGTAGTCATTACTATACTACAAATGTCAACTTGAAATGGTTCACAAAAACAGAAGTAGAACTTCTGAATAAAATATTTCCTATCTTATATATATATATAGCAGAATATATTTTTGTTAAAACAAAAATAATAACCATCAACAGAATGATAGATCTTAAATCCAAGGCATGTCCTTAGCTGATAAAGTACATCCTATGACTCCCAGTGCAGGTTTCATTACCATTAAGTGAGTAAGGCAACATATATTTAACGTATATCACAATCTGCAGTTCACATCTTCAGCATTCACACGGTTTGATTAGCACTTGCAAGCTCTCCCTTCACTATATTAATATAGTTATTTATAATATATTAAGGAAAACTACTATATAGCATTTTTTGTTAAAAAATATATCTTCACTCAATTGTTTTCTTATTTTTTGGTCTGACAACGTCCAGTGAAGATGATGTGATATACAGTTCCATATTTAGGCTGACTTTGGTCAGGGACAGAGGAATTCAATATTGTTGTGATGATTGACTGATTGATCACACATTTACTCACTCCACCAAAATATTTTTTACCAAACCTTTCTGAACAGTTAGGTAAGTCAAATTCCCTATGGATTAATTTCTTGGCACAGTGCTGTGCCAAATTCTAGACTATTAAAAAAAGGTGGCAGTGCATACCGTCTTTCCATATTGTTTACAAAATTAGAATAAAGCAGGACAACAACAAGGTTTGAGAATGTTCCATAATTACTACAAAAGTTTGGTTCTCAACCATTAAGAAGACAACATTATGCAGAGGGTTACCAAATAATCTCCCCTTGCTGTGAGACACCACACACATACACACATCCTCCCCCTCCCCAACAAACACTGATTTCTCCTTTTCAGTGGTCGGTCAACTGCTTAAGGTTGAGTGCCATTAAGAACTTAAATCATTGCCGTTTGTGTGAAGGTCAGAGCATAGGTTTATAGAAGTTTCATAATTAAATGTTACATAAAACTCAACAGAGCTAGGTAGTGACTGCCTAGTATTTTGAATTGTCATCAGAAGTTCATAGTTCTTCAAAACTATACATTGACTATGATGTTAACTTTTTAGTCAAACTGACATAGTTAAACATAATAGTTATAGTCCAGTTGTTATGAATTTGTTTCATCTTCTCGCTATTTGACTGATTCTCTCAGCTTGTAGAGCGTGCCAGATCAATACCATCTTTTAGAGATGAATCTTTGCCAAAATGTAATTTCTGAAATAAGTGAAACATGCTTTATCTAAAAATAATGCACTACCATTCCCAGCATTTACCACAAATATTTATTTTTTGGCAGTGGACAATTGTTTTGATAAGAATTTTCTTTACCATGTCTTGTCCTATTTGGTACTCTTATTAATCTCCATATACCCATCTCCAAAAGCTATATAAAGTAACAGTCTGAATTGAGTATGCCATCCTGACCATTGAGTCGATCAATAATGCTCTTTGTCAGCCTCAAATTGGCATATACGCCTGATATGTTAGCCATGGTACTTAAGTAGGATAATGAACAATAACTATCAATATTTACTTTCCCAGTGCCAACAAACCACACAAAACTGCTAGCGTTGTCAGCTCTTCCCTCCTTGGGCTTCATTAAAAGACAGTTATCTTTTGTAGGTCTGAAGTTAACGTTCCTCAGATGAAGCAACACTGTCAGCTGTTTCGCTATCAGGTGCAGGTTCTCTGTTGTATTAACATTAAGATTAAAACCACGTTCTATCTTTATGAAAAATACATAATTATTTCAATAAACTAGGATGAATTTTGTGAAAAAAGGCATAAATAATGGTTTGTCTATGAAATGTAGCTATACATTTGCTCTGAAGGGATTATGGTTTTGGCTTGCTTCAGTATTTTATCTCTACATATCTACTTACACAGTTCTAATTTCTCAAAATTTCTTTCTACTCATTTTCTTTACGAACTTGAATCTTATGTAGAGCATTAGATAGTGTGTGATATTCCAGTGCCCTCTAGTAGATGACAGGATCTTCATAAGAACACTACTGAAATTATATTACATTAGGATTATAACAAAATAATCTTGATTTTGTAATTTAATCTCAGTTCCACTACAAAATACTATACTAACAAAATACTCTTGATGTTAACTTTTGTCTAGCATAAATTACTGTATTTCCAGCAAAAAGAGGTCATAAACGTAAAGTGTAAATTCATTTTTCTTACAAGTACGCCTTTGATAGCCATTTCTATTTTCTCCTGCCTAGCTATCATAAAAATAAATATATGTTGTTTCAAAAAGAACTGCTGCTTAAATGTACAAAGGTGCCCTCTTGTCAGTGGTTGTAAAGAGCGGGTTTTAAGCAGACTTCAATCTTGACATAAGAGATTAAGAACAACTGAGTCGTGCTGATTAAGCTAGACAATGAGTGGTGTGAAATAGATTTTAATGGCCATGTAAGGCACAAATAAAAAAATTAGAATCACTGAAAATGGCATGAATACACTGTTCTTTGTAGACTACTGCTCATATTACATCTATTCATCCTATCTAGGTAAGGATGAATATTTTGAAAGTGATATTTGTAAGGTGAATGATATATACTCATATAAAAAACAACTCACAAAATATAGGAAGCTAGGCTGTGCTTAAAATATTGTCTTGGTCTTCAGTGTATGTCTATGAACCGCTACTAACTTTTCAATAACGGAAGGCATTCTGGTATAAATTAGTAGTTGGGTGCACATGAATATGCTTCGATAATGTGTAAGGGGGATTGACACGTTTCTAAAACAAGTATAGAGATTTTTAATGGCGCTTAGGTTACTATATCTTTTAAACGATCATAACATGTTATGATTTAGCTTTTACAACAGAAAGCATTTGGGAAAATTGCTTTAAGTCTTTTTGTTTTAAATGAATTTGACACCCATCCTACAGCTGAGTTTGCTTAGTGTCCTTCATTGAAAATGGAAGTGTGTGATGGAATAAGAACACTTCCGGTGGGGCATATTCATGGATTTATCCTGCTTTAAACAATGTGGCACTCTGGCATCTTCAATCACGCTCTCCATGTACCCAGCTCATGGCCTTGGACTGCTGCTTACAAAGTCAATCTGGCACCTTAAGCAGTCTACTACTGTTTAATTTCCTTAAAAGCAGGCATGTGGGTGTGGCCCATGGGATAGTAGAATATAGATTTTATTTTTTTAAACCTGTCCTTCACTTCTCAGAACAAACAATAAAAAATAACACAAACGGGTGTACACATAGCTTAGGGATTAATGGCAATAAAGCATTAACAAGCACAAATAACCGCCTTACTGCAATCATAATTAAAAAGCTTGAATGAGACTTATGAGCTCAGTGTTTGCAAAACTTATCCAATTTTTATCAAATCTTGTTCAAATGCACTTTATATACTATAAAGAAGATAAAGACTTTGAAGCCAACCTTAAAAAGTGTAACTGGAGAATACAATTATTCAGGGAAAAAATCTACTGGAGTTAATGGATTTCAGTAAATTGCCAAAAATGCAGCTGAAAGACTAGAAACAGTAAATCAATGCACTGAACAACCCTATGGGCAGAGTGCCAAAAGGTACCAAACCAAGGTAGGCCGTGAGGTCTGAGTCCCCTTAACCAGCAGTTACAAAAGTAAGAAAAGGGCAAATGACACAATGTATGACTAACACATACAAGAATGTAAAGGTGGTCTCAACTTTGTACAATATCAACACTTGATTTTTCACCTGTTCATTTTGTGCAAGTTCTTTTTTTATCAAAAAATCTGTATGTACGCTTCATGTCGGGCCATGCTACTATTACAGTTGTCTGCATTAGTTCATCTGCTGACTTCATTTATCTCAGGTGGCTAAAAAGTAAATCAATGAAGAAACACTAGGCAAAAAAGCCCATTCATTCTAACAGTAAAGAGTTCTACTTTCTTAAATATATTTCATACATCTGCTGTAGAACAATAGAAAGTGCTTCAAATAAATTTTTATATTTTGTCCCCGCCACCAGTATATTTTATGTACAAAGTGTTAATTTCTTTTGTGCATCCCAAATACTCTATCACTCAGCTACAAAGCTAGAAACCCCTCTTGATGAACCTTGTATCTAAGTGCAAGATAGGCATAGGTTACAGGATAATCTATATTTAACAGCAATTTGAACTCCGCGCTTAAATTCGAACTTCACTTGTTGCCAGCCAAGGTACTTTGTTTTAAGCGCTTGTTACAGTGGCCTGCCACATACACTTTAGTTTGATTCATTCTCTGTTACATCGCTTTGGCACAATTATCAGTTTTATTGCATGGCATACGGGAACCTTAACCCATACCTCAGCCACACATACACTTTGAACCAGATGATTAGTCCTCTGTAAATCAACATCAAGATTCCCAAATACATCTGAATGAAGACATCAGATACATGGAGGGAAAAATATTTCCTCCCGATCAATGCATAATTTACATTTGAAATGTAGCAATTATGATGCAATCATTCTAATGTGATATTCTACAAACGTGTGGCACAAAGAACACTATATAAAAGTAGCCTCAAAGGCTACCTAGATCAAAAAATTCATCATCCCTTTTGGCCAAGTCATCTTCTGCTTCCAGGCCCTTCCAGGTGCTGGTAGGGATCACCGGTTTTGGCTTGAAAGAGTTTCTGTGCAGTAAAGCAAATGGATACAACGATGAGGCACGGATGGCAGCCCTCATCTTCACTACCATGTCACTTGGCCGAGAATCTGACCGAAGCACAGGGCACTTTTCTTCCACTTTCGTCTGCAACATCTGTAATTCATCCATGATTTCAAAGATTTTTGACATAGTAGAAACAGTACCACCACCAAGGATCTGTGCTTCAGGGATCCACCGCAGGCAGCGCTGTGCCCAGACTCGGATTTCTGGTCCTTCAATACGAGGTAGGATGAGTCCATGTAGATCAAGGGGCTTGCAATGCCAGCTGTCATAAAACCACCGCGAGCTATTTGGTACCTCATCAGGGGAGCTTATTAATTTGCTGATTCTTTTCCCAAACAAATTCTTGATGAAGGGCCCCGTTTCTTCCTTGAAAAATCCTTTTTTCAACATGGACTTGCTTTGTGTAAGTGGTAAAGACAGTTGTCGCTGATGCTGGTAAAAAAATCAAATGACAATGAATATAATTTATTATGACAAAGTAAAAGTTACAACTATCCTAAAAAGAGACTTGTAAAGCATGCACACTAATGTATGTAACATACATAGCTTTACTCAGAATCTAGATCATCCTCATTACATCTAAAACCATGCCCCACTGCCCATAGTGAGTCTTAACCAGTCAAGCTGCTTCACATTTGGACAAAACCTAACTCAATGTAATCTTTCAAGTTACATTATTATTAACCACAATTTATATTGATTCTTGCAATGTCAGGAGGAACCTACAAAATCAGCCTCAGCACACAATTCCTATATAATGCATGTACATTGTACAAATGTCCCCCACTGTTATACGTTTTTTGTGTTAGTGGATAATTCAACTGTCCTCCCTCAAATCCACCATACCTTATGATCAAATTAGAAACTTGCTTGTCCCATTCACCATGCAGTACAAGGATTTTACTGCTCTTTAATTCCTCTCCACAGCTTTGCACAAGAGACGCTAAAGAATGTTGCAGAAAGGCTTTTGCAGACTGTCTCGTCAACTCTGGTATATGCCATAAAGTCTATGAATTCAATACAATGCCTAATTAATCACAGATAATACTTATGTGACGTTCTAGACTAGAACAGGCAACTTGATGTGGACAAAAATACAATATTACTTCCTTTCCTTAGCTGCTTTACCGTTTCCATGTGAGTATAAAAGAAATATCGCCACATCCTAAAAGACAATGAACATTACCTACACCAAGAAAGATCCAATAGGAACTATGACTCATACAGGCAGGGAGAAAGAACTGCAAAGACTACAACAGATGATATGCTTGAGAGATGATAAACTTGAATCAAAGACTAAGTGTTACTCTGTACATGTATCACCTCTCCATATGCCCCTCTAGGAAATCTGACTAACCCTAGACTTCAGTGTCTTATGTCGACTCTTGAAGACAATTTGAATTTAGTCATATGAAGATAACATTTTCAAGCCAAATAGTTTCTCCTTCTTAAAGTCCGGTGATAGAGCGCATACCTCACTCTAAATGTAGGAGTGCATTATACTCATGATTTAAACGCACCCGCATCTGTTTTCAGTATCTCTATGTCTTACATTTATTACATGCATTTATTCTACACGTTAACAAAAAATGTAACGTGTATTTTACATAGAATTCGCATATATTAGAAATCACCCTTATATTGTATACACAGGTGCAGAGAGACACTATATTCATATACATGTAATCGTATATGTTGAACTTGCTTGCACTGTAGGACCAAAGTTAGAAGTTGTTTACTGTTTCACTTCCTCAGCTACTGAAGAAATATATGAATGTATCTTTGTATGTGCCAGAACAGTATGATCTCATCCCATTGTAGGTATAAAGATTTTACCATCATTATTTTAATTTGGGGAGATAACTGGAATGTCTTTGAACAGTCTGAGAAGCGAGAGGGGAGGATATCTTCTGTGCCTGGCCTATCTCACAAAAAGCGAGGAAGATTTATTTAAAGAAGTCATGGAAAATCACAGTGGTACTGGAAATGTGAAATAATTTGTCACGTGATACATTTAGGAGGGGGCTGAATTTATCCTTTTTGTATTGTGCGCAGGAACAGAAAATCAGACTTCTAGAATTTCGAAGGAGAAGAAGCATCTTAAGAATGAGCTCCATAGCTATTTCCCCATTTTGACGTGAGTACTTCTAAGGAAATGTACACGTGCTGACACCTTTAAGAAATGAGACCAGGGAACCAGCCAGAAACATCATTTATGAGAGTAGCGAGTAGCGTAGGGAAAGAGATTTCATGCTTTCACTCCTAATGAAAAGGGATTTGGATTCCGCCTCCATATTGGGTTGTGTACTCATTTTGGAGTTTATTATTCTGTGTCTCCTATGCCAAATCAATTATATGCTTAGATTTGGCTCTGTACTAATTTTCCTGTGCTTGTACTTGTTGATTTTGCGGTGTGTATACATCCAGCTCTTTTTGGCCTTATAATAACACCCATAACTACAATTCAAAGTCTGTGGTCTTTAAAGCATAACAATATTGTAAGTATAATCTTGATGTGTTTTGTCCCCTCGACAACGTTTAGCAGGCAAATAAAAGACCAGCAGTGCTAGGAAGGTAAGGCAAGGTTCAAATTTGGCTCTATTAAATGGTAGCAGAGAATGGTTTGCCTCTAAAGTGAGGGGAAAGTGAGGGATTCAGAGTAGAAGCGGAGAGTATTCTGGCTTTGGACTTGGTGTAGATGACGGTGGAAGCATGAATATCGATGGAGTTCGGCGGATGCCGACGGTCTGTCGAAAGTAGTGGTAGAGTGAGTATGAAACTGTGTGGTGTGTTAGATTGCGGTGATGATTTAAGTATGTTGTCTTGCGAAGTGAGAATGCAAGTTGAGTGATTGTGGGTTATTCGGTTTACTGGTCTGGACACATGCAGATCAGGAAGTTTTGGCGAGCGGACTCAGGAGAAGTCTAAGATCCCGGAATAGTTGTATATGTAATTGTCCGATCAAATTGTGGGTGTTGTGAAGCGCTATCGGCGATCCACTTGTTGTAGGGAACTTTGTGGGACGGCACAGTGGAAAGCCTCAGGTACCGGGGGTAGACTACAGCAATTGGGTGACCAACACAGGTCAGGGGTCACAACGGATATTATTGTAAGAGTGTTCTATCGATCTTTTAGCGGACTGATAATTACTTGTTTATGTGACTGTTAGTTACTGTGGCTGTAGTAGGAAGCAGCTACTTGGTTAATAACTTTGGTTATACAGTTACTTGTGTATGAATGTGTGAGCGAGAGTAAATGAAGAGAAATTATAAAGGAGGGGGATTTGCTGCAAGGAGGGAGTTGTGACCTCAGTGCGAGCTGCGCTGGGATTGGTCGGTTGGTGTAACGCCGCACTGGGATTGGTTGCAGTTTGTCCACAGCTTTAATATTGTATTTTGGATTACAATTAATTGATTTTGAATGAGGTATTTTAAGGTGTTGCGCAATATGTGTAGAGGTGACATGGGAGTGGTAACTCGGGTGGGAGAGGAAGCTCCACCAGAGGATACTCCAACACATTATATGGCAACCTGTAGGAATCCATACTATAGTGTGGTTGCAAAATTGGCACAAGATTACAGAGAAAGAGGGAGACTTGGCTTTTCCTCGTTATGGGTCATTTCGGATGGAGGTGTTGTACCAGCTAAGAGGAGTGATGTCTTCTCTGAAGCCTCCACCCAGACCAACGCAGTTTGAGGCTTTAGATGCATGGATGAGAGCAGCAATGGTAAAGAAAAGAGAAGCTACACAGGGAAGGATAAGAAGGGCAACAAAGGCATATCAGGATGCTAGGTGGGATGCACAGTTAAAGAGGCGGAGAGTAAATATTATAGGGAGAACGCCTATATCAATTTAGTTTTTAAAAGGAGGATCTGAAGGACAGAGTAAGACAGAAGAAGACAGTGATACATATAATAGCTTTCTAGAGAGATTGTTTCTGGCCCCTCTTCTCTTACCTGGCCCCTAGTCATTGGAACAACCTACCTGAGAAGATCCGGTCTTGTACCGAGATATCTAGTTTTAAGAAACTGTTAAAGGCTTCGTTGTTTTAGGAGGCCCTGCCCATGAGCACTCATTTCTCAGAGTGCAGAGAGATCCCCCTGGGGATGATTTGTTGCACTCTATAAATGAGTAATAGTAAAGGTAAAGATCGTCCTCCACCTAGTGACTCCAGGTCAGAGCAAGAAGGAATGCATCAGCCTAGGGAAGCTTCAAGGGTAGATCGAACAGGTTCAGAAGAGCAGACAGCAGGAGTACGAGGGAGAGTGGCAGTAGGAATCAGAATTTCAGGAGGTTTTGGAGGGCCAGGATATGTGGATACCGAGCACAATGGAAGCGCATGTGCTAGACAGTTGCCAGACTCCCTAACTGTACCAATTACAGTTGGACCTGTGGTCTCAAATTATAATCCAAATGAGACCAGAGACAACAGACCAGAGAGAGGGAGGAAAGAATGACAGGAGGAAGCCTAACCATGAGTGGGACGGGTATGGCTCAGGGTCCAGTGGAAGTTAGCACTTCATTACCAGCTACTGCCGATCCATCAAGGATGGACAGTGGATCAGAACGAAGATGGACAGGAGCTTTGCCAATTCTAGGTCGGACATCAGAATGTGGGTTTAACCAGTGAGGGAATCAATGCTACAGAGAGAAGAGCGGGATATGAGACAGGAAGCCCCTAGAGTAAAGTTTCCTCCAAAAGGGTTGTGTGAGGGTAACCATTGGAGAAGTTGAAGATGTGAAAGAGAAAGTTGTCCAGTGTTGAGAATGGAAGAAGGTGCAAGTCCAAGAAGGGCACACAGTTGTGGCAGGGAAGAATTTGAAAGTGAGCAGAGTCAAAGAATGATACAAGTGGCAATAAAGGCACCATTGCTAGATGTGGTTAGATCGAAAATCGAGAAAGATGAAGTAATAGAAGGGAATCTGCCATTGGAAAGGATTGAAACATATGATCCCAGTAAATTGCTATTTATAGCTAAGGATGTTACTAAAAAGGCAAAGTGTGCTCATGAGGCATTGGTACAATTAGCAAGACGGTATGAGGTGGATTTGACCAAAACAGAATTGATGCAGGGAAGTTGCAGATTGAATTACACTGATCAGGATTTAGAAGAAAAACGAACGACAGGATTGAAAGCGCAGATTAGAGATTTGATTATAGCAATGCGACCATGGAGAGACTTGGATAAATGGGAAGAAAGATGGGCCAAAAAGAAAAGTACCAAGAAGGTGGTAGTAGATACTCCACCTCAGGTAGAGGGATAGGAGCTGCAGGAAATGTACCTCTAAGAGAGGTACAAAATGGAGGATACGTACATGTGCCATTGAGTAGGGGTGATTTGGCTGCCTTCACTAATGATTTTCCTCAGCTGAGGAAAAAGCCTGTTGATTGGTATAAACATATTGATCTGTTTGTTAAAATTTTGAAGGTGTTGTGGATTGATTTGAATACCTTGTTTGATATAGTGGTTCCGGGTGATTGTGGACTGCATGTAAAGTTGCTGTTGATTGGCCTACTGCGGAACCAAATATAGATGCATTAACAAATGGTCCTTCCGCGGAGGTGATGAAGAAATACGTACAAGTGATTACGTGGTTGCAATCTAAGGAAGCTCCGCAAACTGTTGATTGGCTTTAAATTGATCGTACTACCCAAGATCCCAAAGAATCAGTACATGATTATTATGAGAGACTTTTAGTAGCCTTTAAACAACACAGTGGATTAGACACCGTAGAGCCAAAAGATATTGGACAGTTTGTGTCTAAATTTGTATTAGGATTGAGAACTGATATCAGTTTAATAATACAGCGCTATTTGATATGTTGGCAGAACAAGTCTGTTGATGAAATATTGTGATATGCAAAATATTGCACTGAACAAGTAGAAGCAGCACAAAAGAAGACAAAGGAAAAGTTGATGCTAGTACAGTTGAGAAATGCTGAATGGCCAGATTGGGGGCAAAGAGTTGGAGGAGCGATAGGTTGAGGACGAGGAAGTGATAGAGGAAAGAATCAACAACTGATTGTGCACAACCTGGACAGGGTAGAGGAAGGGGTGCAGATGTCGGGATCAGAGTGAGTGGCAAATCAAAAACGAGTGACAGCTTGTCATTAAATTGGACATTGGAAGCGAGAGTGTAGATTAAATCCAGCAAATCAATTGCAATTTGTAGGAGAGGGACAAATGTCAGAAGGGGTGAATACTGTGACAAGACCTAGATCCATGTATGGAGTTAATTGTGAGTCTCAAATGCAGATACCACAACCTCCTAGAATACCCATGAATAATCAGACATATCGGCAGATGCCTTACTTTGAGATAAAAGACAGATTAGATCAACTACCAGATCCCCATGAGTGTCAGAGGGGGGGGCAGGGAGAATGCACTTTGGCTGCTGCCCTGGAAGTGGATCAAAGTGGACCGTTTGTAGATGCTAAGGTGAATGACATCTTGTTACCTTTTTGCTAGACACCGGAGCTGCCCGCTCCACGGTACAGACAAAAGTGGTCCCGGATTTAACCCTCTCAGGTAAATCGATCCAAGTGGTAGGAGTAACTAATTTGAAAATGACTAATCTATTGACAATTTAATTACCTGTGACAATAGGACCATTTCAGGATAAACATCAATTTGTGGTGTGTGATTCCAGTCCAGTCTGTCTATTGGGACAAGACCTTTTATGTAAACTAAACTGTAACATATCACTCCGAGAGGCGTAGAGTTGCAAACATGTGATGACGACGCTGATTTTAAAATGGTCAATATAAGTTTATGGGGCGTGGCCAAGCAGCATGGCCGACAGGACGTGAGCTCTACCAGCTCCCGCCTGGCGGACCCGAAAAACCCTTAATTACATCCTGCCCGGGCTCTGAAGTCCTACAACTGGTGTGCCGAGACTTTGCGGTGGCCGGGGGCCCTCCGGCACGAAAAACGGCCGACGGACTCGGCGACTCCGCGGGTGTGAGGTCCCGGAGTCCGGAGATCGGCTGCTGCGTCGGGCGAGCCCGCGGTCTAGGCCTAGGCGCGGGAGAGCGGAACTCTCCTGGGGAGGCCCTGAGCGCCGCCGGGAAGAAGAAGCAGTGAGGTGGAGGCCCCCTACAGCTGGCGGATTATCCCCCGGAACGGGGCTGTGGGCTGAAGATCCCGGGGACGGCGCCGGACGCCCGGAGCCGCGGCGTGGTGCGCCGCGGATCGGAGCTTCGACAAGCCTCCGGTGAGAGGGGAGAGGGCCTGTACGGCCATGTGGGCGCTCCGGGGCTGGACTCCTTTGGCCCCTTGCCCGGACACATTGCCCCTGGAGTGGATGCGGGGTCGCCCGTGTCCAGAGAAAGAGCGGTGGGGGTGCCCGGTTCCCGGGTGCGCTCCTCCCCCACTGGGCCGCCATCTTGAGGCCTGAATTCCGGCGAGAGAAGGCCGGGCCTGCGGGATGGCATGGGGAGGTCCTGGAGCTGCGGTGGCAGGGGCCAGACAGCATGCATGCCGATAGTCCGGAGTGGTGGCCCTGGGGGGCTCTGGCGGTGAATACCTGGTCATCGGGCCCTGGGCTGCGGATGCGGGGCCGGCCCTTGTGAGACCCGGGCCTTTCCACAGCTGGCAGCACAAAGAGTTGGACTGACTCGCCTGTGGGCCCTGGACCTGTAGCCACGGAGTGGGACACAGCGCCCTTGTGGATCCTTTTGCCTTCAGAGACAGGTGGGTGCTCCCCGCGGTCCTGGGACCCCCCGCCACACCACAGCTGAGGTTGGTGAACAGTCCGGAGTGATCACATACCGGGAAGGGCCGAGTGCCTTCTTGAGGCCGACGACCCGGGGCGGAGGGGCCCGGCAACTGCCCGGAGGGGGACTGAAGGAGCGGGTGACGGCCTTGGGGACCTGGGGGTGATCTGAGGCATGATTGATAGCGTGGGGGGTGCCGGCCTACTTCGTTGGTCCACGACACTTCCTTGTGCCAGATACCAGGCGGCTGCCTGGCGGACGAGTTGAACCAGAGGGACCGCACGCCCACAGGTGGGGGACGGAGTGAGGGTGCTGCACGGAACTGCCTGCGGCCGGGGCCCAGTCGGGGTCCGCCTGCCGCTGCGCCATTGACGGGCTGTTGAATTGCTGGGGGCACACCGGCGATGCGTAAGGACAGGATGTCCCGTTCGACCCAGCCCAACACGATCACGCAATATACCACGCAAAGGCTACCGTCCCAGAGGATTACCCGCCAAACGGGCCAAGACGGGGAGCCGGAAGACACTGGTGAACCCGCGCGCGCGGAGTTGCTGAAGGCAATCCAGGGCTCCCACTCAGCACTGGAAAGACAAATAGAGACTGTCTCCATTGACGTTAACCTCCTGCCGACGGACCTCCGAAAGGTGGCGGACAAGGTCACGGATGCGGAGGGGAATATTGAACAACTACAGGGGGAGGTGGCCTCCCTCAAGAAGACAGTCACACACCTTACGGTTGCGACAAGTGCCCTGGAACAGAGAGCGGAGGATGCAGAAGGGAGGGCGCGTCGCAGTAACATCAGGGTCCTGGGGGTTCCGGAGAGGATGGAGGCTGGCAACCCTGAAAGCTTCCTAGAAACGTGGATCAAAACGAAGCTGCGCCCACGAGATCTCTCGGAGGTCTTTGTCATCGAACGAGCGCACCGAGCCCTGGTCCCTCCGCCGCGCCCGGGGGCTCCCCCACGAGCGTTGATCGCCAACATTTTGAATTATAGGGACTGAGACTGCATCCTTCGGGCGGCTAGGGAAACACTGAATCTAGCCATTGAGAACAGTCGGATATCTATATACCCAGACTATACGCATCAAGTTCAGGAGCAGAGGAAGTCCTTTCTGGGGGTTAAGCAGAAACTCCGTGCGATGCAACTGCAATACATGCTGCTGTATCCTGCCAAACTCAAGGTGCTCGCACAGGGTAAGGCGCACTTCTTCGAATCTCCCGAGGAGGTGTGGGAATGGCTGGAGGTCCGAGGAGACGGCGTCCCGCCGGGAGAACGTGGAGGGCCCAAGGAGATGTGGGGGGCCCGGTCCCAGAGGCGGCACCGGAGTAGGCGGAGACGCAGATCTGCAACGGAAAGTACAGAGGAACCTAGAGTCACTGTGAGGGCGGATGGCACCATGCTCCTGGAACCTTTGCTGTTGGGGGCTGGGTCGGACGCCCGAGCCCTCTGGAACCGGGCGAAATCCTGGTCCCGGACACGATCCAGCCGGTGGCACGACGCGACGCCGTCAACCCTAGTGGTGCCGGAGACGGGCGGAGCAACGGCCCCGGAGGAGTAGGTCTCATCCTGAGGTGATATGGAAACTGTTTTCTTTATATGTATGTTATCGTCTCTGTCCAGCCGGAGAGGCCCCTGGGCAGGAACTGGTGACTAGATGTACTTTGAATGACTTCGTGACCCGAAGTACCTGTCTGCGCATTGCTGGGTGGGGCGGGGAGTTTCTCGCCGTGGGGGATCTAGAGTTTGGGATGGGGCGTGTGGGATCGACATTGGACTGGTCTTGTTGTTGGGACTTTTCATGCAGAGCCGGGTGTATTTTACATTCGCATTGGGTCACACGGGGAGCTGGGAGGGGGTGGTTTGTGTGTTGTGGTTTGTGAGGGGGTGTGATGTGTTGTGTGGGATGTGTGGGGTGGCTGTGCACGTCCTGGCACCAGCAGGGGAAGGGCGGGGTGACATGTTGGTTTGTTGTCGTTACCCTGCTCGTGGGTGGGGGTGGGGGGGGGTGGGTTCCTTGAAGGTTACGAAACAAAGTTTTGTTATGAGCATCAGGTGTACCATTGTTCGGGCCCTTAGGAGGCAGTATATTGGCAGTGGACTTCTTGGCCCGGCAGGGCAACCACAGGGAACATGGGATACAAATTCCTGACATGGAACGGGCGTGGGTTGGGCACTTGCACCAAAAGGCACAGGGTATTGTCCTTCCTCCGGAGGCATGGCGTTTCTCTTGCATGTTTACAAGAGACGCACCTGAACGAGGAGGGGGCGCAAAAGCTGGCTAAAAAATGGCGGGGTCAGTTGTTTCACTCTTCTTTTTCTACGTATGCTCGGGGGGTTTTGATCTGGGTGGCTCCTGGTGTCCCCCTAGCGGTGCAGTATGTTGAGGCTGACATTGAGGGCAGGTACCTGTTGTTGAGGGTGAAGCTGGATGGAAGAGACCTTACGCTGCTTAATTCATATGCACCCATTGTTGATGATTCGGCCTTCTATTCCCAAATTCAGGAGGTCCTAGTGTCGGATATAGATGGCCCTCTCCTCTGGTTTGGGGATTTTAATTGTGTGTTAGACCCCGTCCTGGACAGGCACCCCCCCCCCGGGTGGGTACGAAGCCTCGCATGACGGCGAAGCTGCGCGAGGTAATGTCAAATTTAGGGGCTACAGATGTTTGGCGAAGGGGCCACCCCTCACAGAAACTATATACCTGCTACACTCCAACGCACAACACCTATAGCAGACTAGATAGAGTCCTTGCGGCGAACATTGACGGCCTTGCCGCCCCCGCACTTGGCGGATGCCAACGGACCTTTTACAGGACCAAGTGGGACGGGATCACGTACAGACGGCCCTAACGGACTATATTGAGTTGAACTGGGAAGGGGATGACGCGCCCCTCTCTATGAGGTGGGATGCATTGAAAGCCGTGGTGCGGGGTGTATGCATGGGCCTCACTTACGGGGTCCGGCGACAGTTAACCCATGAATTGCGGGAAGCGGAGGACACCCTGCTGCTTCGTCAGGCCTCTCCAGACCCTGGGGAACCAGAACTGGCGTTGGAGCGAGAGGCCCGGGAGCGCGTGCACGACATACTTACGAGACTGGATAGGTTTACCTTGGGTCAATTTAGGCAGCGTCTCCACCGGGAAGGAGACAAGACGGGCTGATTGTTGGCCTGGATTTTGAGGAGGGAATCGGCCCCGGAACGGATAGTCGCTCTGAGGGGTCCGGATGGAGTAATGGTACACTCGGAGACGGATATTCTCCATGTCCTACAGAGCCACTTGCAACAGGTATATGCGGCGGATCCCATGGTCACGGAAGCCACGTATCAACCGTATCTTCAGGGACTGCCTCTCCAGATCCTATCGAGGGAGGAGGCGAAGGAACTAGATGAGGCTCTGACATTGCGTGAGTTAAGAGTGGCCATGGCTGGCCTGTTAGGGGCCAAGTCTCCGGGTAGAGATGGATTCCCCTCCGAATTCTACCAGACGTTCGGTAATGTACTCGCCCCCCTCCTCCTGCAGTTCTTTAAGGCATTGGAAGATGGCTCCCTCCCGCCCACAATGTATGACGGGGAGATTTGCATGCTCCTAAAACCGGGTGGAGACGGTTGTGATCCCGCGGCGTTCCGCCCTATAACAATGATCAACACGGACATGAAAATCCTGACCAAACTTTTGGCTGCTAGCCTGGCACCACGAACGGCACAACTGGTTCACCAGGATCAGTGTGGGTTTATCCCCGGCCGCAACACCGCGATGAACCTGCGGCGGTTAAATCATATCCTACACAAAGTGCGTGACAGGGAGGACCCCCTGGTCCTGGTCTCGATAGACTTGGCTAAAGCTTTTGACACGGTCAGTTGGGGGTACTTGCAGGAGGTGCTCCGGGGAGTTGGATTGGGGCCTGTGTTTTGGAAATGAATCGAGATACTGTATAAGTCGCCTCGAGCTAGGGTTAAACTAGGGGCCGCACGTTCGACCGATTGGGCAATGGGGAGGGGCACCCGCCAGGGGTGTCCCCTCTCACCACTCCTGTTTGCCTTGGCGATTGAACCACTGGCGGTTGCTGTCCGTACCACGATGTCTCAATGGGGGATCAAAGTGGGGGACACTGTACACACGGTCTCCCTGTACGCCGACGATGCGTTATTTTATTTGACTTTCCCGCAGGATTCACTGCCGGTGTTACTACAGCTGCTGGACAGCTTTGGCTCGGCCTCAGGCCTTCGCATTAACGCAGAGAAGTCCCTGATCTTCCCATTGGCGGGATTTGAGGTGGACATGCATGGGGATCTACCACACCTGGGACTACGATGGGAACTAGAGGCTTTCCGCTATTTGGGGATCCAAGTGGCGCCATCTGATGAGCAATTACTGGCCCGTAATGTGGACCGGGTGGTTAACGTCATAAGACAGTCTGTGTCTTTTTGGAACACATTGCCTCTCTCTTTGATGGGACGCCTAGCGGTGGCTAAAATGGTGATGCTACCGAAGATGCTTTACGTCCTGCAAAATTCCCTGTGTCCGCTCCCACCATGGATCTTTAGCACCCTTAATATGCTCCTTACGTCCTTACTGTGGGCGGGCAGGCGTAGTAGAGTTGCCCTACACACGGTTGTCCGGAGCTGGGAGGAAGGGGGGCTGGAGGCGCCGAGATTTGACCTATATTACTACGCGGCCCAATTATTGCCAGCGGCCAGGTGGTTCGCCGACTCGGACAATTGGGAGATGCAACTCCTGGCGGGTAGAGCCGACGAGAGAACGGTACAATTGGCCCTGATGCATGGGAGGGGTGCGGATGGGGCACTGCCGTATATAGTGCGCCACACCGTGGCCATATGGCAGCGATTTGTGGAAAGAATCTTACGGAGGGCCCCCTTTCATAGGGAGCTGCCACTATGGATTCTGGCCCCAGTGGTGGCCATGGAGGAACACATGTCATTCCGTGAATGTAGAGCAGGTGGCTGTGAGTTGTTGGCAGACCTCTACCCGGATGACGTTTTTGTATCCGTGGAACGGGCTACGGAGACCTTCGGGCTCAGTGGGGGCCAGTATTTACAGTATGGGGGCCTTCAAGAAATGGCACGAGACACCTGGCCATAATTTCCCGAGGCACCACCGACATCCCACACAATATCATCCTCTCCTGCGGTAGGGGTAAGAGGCGGACTCCACTCCGCCAGTCCCACCGGCCTGGGCGGCATGGGAGGCTGACCTGGGGATGGCATTAGAACCGGAGAAGCGCAAATGAGTGGGCACCCTTACCCGGAAAGTATTGTGTAATGCGAGATTTAAATTAACTAATATCAACTTTATGCAACTTTATGCATCGTACGTATGTGACCCCGGTTTCTCTGAGGCGTATTTCCCCGGAAAAGAGGGACGACTGTCCTCGGTGTGGTGTGGGAGGTGCAGCCTTCCTCCATCTGCCCTGGGACTGCCCGTTAGTTCAGGCCTTCTGGCGATCAGTGGTGGAGCACATTTGCATAATTACCGAGATCCGGATGGAGCTGACTCCCCTTCACTGTTTGTTGGCCTTGGTCCCCAAACCCAGGAAGTGTAAGCTCCCATATAAAATGTTGCAACTGTTGTTGGTGTTGGCGCGGAGAAGGGCCGCAATCACATGGATGGGGCAGAGGGCTCCGGAGGTTACACAATGGCTTCGGGATGTGGGAGAATGGTCCCTGGCAGAGGAAACTTTCATGCAGCGTGTGCGTAGGGATGAGAAACTGCAGGACGACCTCCTTGCGTGGAGAATGATGAGAGTGCTGGGGGCGTCTGCCGCGGACTCAGATGGCACGAGTGCGGAGCTATTCACCCCTAAGGACTCGGGGTCTGACAGTGAGGGTGGGGGGGAGGGGCCCCGATCTGGGGTAGGGCCTAGCCTGACACGCACATAAATGTTCCACCACGATAGTCATTGAGATATGTTGCCTAGAAGTTTTTCTCTTTTTCAGTATTGTCGCGTATTACTGTCGTATCTGTCCCTGGGAGTGCCATAATGAGGTGAACGAACTGTGCACACGTGTTCTTTATTTCATGATGCCAAGTTGGGGGGGGGATGTCTATTGGGGAGTTGGGGGGAAATAATTGGGGGAGAAAAATCAAAAGCAGATCAGGACATCCTGCCGTACAGAAGCCTGAAGATATCCTTCCTCAGATTGGATACGATGCCACCTTATGCCGCCCGGCCTTCGGGATGTGGGCTGATGGGTTGTGTAAAGAATGCTTATAGAACTATTGAGTATAAGGGTCAATAATGGAACTGTCGGCACAATTGTATGTTTACTATATGAATCTGCGACAAAAATAAAGTTTAAAAAAAATATATATAAGTTTATGTGCAGACCTGTTTGTGGTTCTCACAATAGATTATTTACCATATGATTTGAGAGATTCAGTGTCACCGAAGATGTGGGATTTCGCAGGTGAGGAGATTGGATTTATTTAAGGTGTTGAACCTGTGAAGATACAGGTCAAATCCAATGTCGAATTTCCTCAAATTCTGCAGTATAAATAGACTCCAGAAACTATGGCTGGAAGAAGACCTGTAATTGAGTCCATGACGGCACAAGGCATTCTGAAAGAGATAAGAGGAAGTCCCGGAAATTCACCTATAATGGGACTACAAAAGCCTAGTGGCAAGTACAGAAGAGTGCAGGATTTACACAGGGTTAATGAAATTGTGATCCCGTGTTGGCCTGTGGTACCAAATCCAGCTGTTATATTATTTCAGATACCATGTGAAGCTGAATGGTTCGCAGTCACTGATTTTTGTCAAGCATTTTTCTCTATACCATTGAACGAAGATAGCCAGTATATTTTTGCATTTAGGATAGATGACAGTGTGTTAACATGGTTGCTGGATCCCACAGGGGTACACATAAAGCCCTCTATATTTAGCCAATGTTTGAAAAAGAATCTTGAAGTATTGGTAATGCCCCAAAACTCGGTCCCGGTTCAATACATTGTTGACCTGTTTGTCGCATCAGAGACTGAGGACACTTGCAGAATTGATACAATGGCTTTGCTCCATTATTTGGCAGAGAATGGACACAAAGTGTCCCCAAAGAAGCTCCAATATTGTCAGGCAGAAGTGCAGTATCTAGGACACCGAATTGAGAAAGGAAAATGAAGGGTGTCACTGGATCGAATAGAGATGATTCTGCAAATGGGAACTCCGAAAACACAAAAAGAAGTATGCATGTTTTTCCGAATGGTCGGCTATTGTCGACAATGGATCCCAAACTTTTCTTTGCAAGCAAAGCCACTTTTGAGATTGACACGAAAAGACATTAGTGATCAGGTACCATGGGATGATGACAGTTTGAGTGCCTTCCATGAGTGGAGAGAGCTTATGTCGCGCTCCAGCCCTGGGAATGCCTGATTACAATAAAGCGTTTTCGCTCTTTTGCTGTGAGAAAGAAGGATGTGCATTGGCGGTCCTTGTACAGACACATGGAGGTGCCCGCAGAAAAGTAGCTTACTTTTCAGCTACATTAGCTTCTGCGTTGCCCGGATGTCTCAAATCCGTTACTGCAACAGGTGTCAGCATTGAGAGATGTGAAAGTATAGTAATGGGTCATCCGCTTGTGGTGTATGTGCCACATTCAGTGGAATTACTTATGACAAGAACTAAGACGCAACATGTCACGAACAATAGGCTTACAAAATATGAACAAGTCATATTGGCTGCTGAAAATGTTACCCTAAGGCGTTGTACTACTCTGAACCCTGCTACATTGTTGCCTCTTCCATAAAAGGAAGGAGAAGATTGTGAAGAGCATGACTGTCTGGATGTCACTGAACTATCTACCAAACCCAGACCTGACATTGTGGATGAACCGCTGCCCGAATCTGATTTGATCCTTTTTGTTGATGGTTCATGCTTAAAAGACAATGAAGGGTATTTGAGAGCAGCTTTTGCTGTATGTACAATTTTGGGAGTGGTCGGAGATGCCTGTTTAACCAGAGTATATTCTGCTCAGGTTGCCGAAATTATTGTTCTGACACGGGCCTGTACCATTGCAGATGGGGTCCGAGTGACCAACTATACGGACAGCCAATACGGGTTTAGAGTGGTTCATGACTTCGGACAGCTATGGTCTCAGAAGGGATTCTTTTTTTTTTTTTTTTTTTTTTTTAAAAACCTTTATTTTGCATTTTCAGAGAACAAATACGGGCCTACAACCAACCGGCCGGCCTCGACACTTCGTAAGCTTTGTAGCAAAATATACGTCAACTCGATAGCACGTCAGTACATAAAAGCATACAACATGTGTTACACTAAATTCCACGAGCACCGAGTGTCAGGAGAAGTTAAGGTTAATTTTCAAATGATTTTTTATATAAGGAGATACAGAAGCTAGAACGGATCAGTGTACAGAACATCCATCTAAGTAATAAGCGGGCAACGTCTTTCAGTGAAATCCAACGAGCAATAAACATAGCCAAAATGGCGGCACAGAGCTAGCACAACAGGATGTTGGAACACAAAGGGTGGTGCACGCCAGCCGCTACCCTCCTAACAACAAACCAACCCACTGACCCAGGAAAAAGCAAAAAAGGAAAGGAAAAACAAAAGGAGAAAAATAAGGCCCATAGAAACAAAAACGAACCAAAGAAGACCCCCCACCCAACACGCATGCAGAGGCTATGGCCTACCCCCCCCTAGCAGTGTGTCTGTCGCCCCAAAAAGACAACCCGGAATGTAGAGACAAGTAAAGAGAGAAAAGAGAAAGAGTTCCATAGAGAAAAGGAAGAAAAGAAATATAAATGTTACACTGGCAATACGTGCACCACCGAAAAGAAGGAGAATCGGAGGTTTAAATTTATAATACATATAACACAAGAAAATAGTAAACGTTGAAAAGGATCTGAGTTCAAACAATCCGTTCAGATACGTTCATGGGTGACGTCCTGCAAACAAAGGCAGGCAATAATACAGAACCAAGATGGCGGCACCAGGACATCGAAAAAGGAGCGATAATCACAGAGGATGATACGTGCCGGACGCCACCCACCCCACCACAGTCCATTGACCCAGAGAAAAAGGAAAAGGAAAAAGAAACAGAGACAGGAGAAAAATTAAGGCCCATAGAAACTAAAACTGACAAAGAAAAATCCCCCCCACCCTACACGCATGCAGAGGCTACGGCCTACCCCCCCCCCCTAGCAGTGTGTCTGTCGCCCAATAAAGAGTACCCGAAATGAAGAAGAGAAGAAAAGAAGAAAAAAGGTGTACCTTTATATCCGGAGGAGGGCCAGACTTGTGTGTCCAAAAGACAGCAAAATTGTATATCTACGGCCACCCCGCCCTCGACCCCAAGCGAGAAAAAACAGACCCAACGCCTGGCTCTCCCGTCTACCCACCACAGTCCCGGCAAATCAGTCCACTAGAAGCAAACAAGAAAGAAGAATCGCCTTCACCCCTGTCCTTTTCGATCCAGTGCGCCAACCAGGTGTAGGGACAAAACAGCCGTCCGGTGCAGTGCAGGCAGCCTCAGGAACCACCAAGGGACAAAGCGCCTGCCACCAGTGTCTGACCAGTCCAGTGCCGTGGGATCCCAAACTGTATAGAGAGAAGCAGTGCAGTGCAGCGAGTCTCCAACGACAACCCAGCGAGACGGTGGCGACATGGATTCACCACAGTAGTCAGAGCCGCCAGCGGTACCCATGGAAAGTCCAGAACATGGCTCCCAGCGGCACCTCTCCAGTTGGTGCGGTAATTCAGGAGCTCCCACACAGTCCACAGTTAACTCAGGCAAATTCGAGGCGGTCACTAGTTCCAGTTCCACTAACACCCCCATGCATATCCGTCCAGTCGGTTCACCATGATCGAGCTCAGGGTGTGGCGAAGCGCCCCGCAGGTGGACGCTGGCTCGATCGACGGGGGCGAGCCCACCGGCATCCAGTCGACCCCCCAGGTCCCGAGCTTTGGACCGCACATCCGCTCGCAAGGCGGCCAGGGCGTCGAGAATGTCCCCTATGCTCAGGGGCAGGTCAGGAGAAAAGGACGGTATAACATCTTGCCCGTGGGGCTCATAATCATAAGGCATTTCTTGGGCCCCTCTGCCAACACCACTTTCCAGCTGCACGGTAAACCTGCGGCGTCTCGACTTGCGCAGCCAGATCTCGGGGATAAGGGCTGCACTTTCCATAGCGGCGATATCCCGGCTGTAATGTAAGGGCAGCAGACAGCCATACTCTCAGGGTCCGGACGGGTCTTCAGTAGCAAGCTCAGGAGCGCCCGGCTCAAGACGGCCCCCGGGAAGTCGTCGGAAGGCGAAGGCTCGCAAAGATCTCCAGGAGAGGGATACAAAGTATCGCTGGTTGCCGCGATCACAATGCGACGTGGAGAGGAAAGCGGATGCTACAGTGTTGCCGATGACTCGTTGTAGCAGCAATTTACCGCCAGCCGACTCCGACCCGCCGTCTATGGCCGCTGCTCCACTCCGCCGGGGCAAGCCACCCACAAGAACAAAGACCTGGTCGCCATCTGGTAACGCCGGGAAGCAGACTGGGACGTTCCTCCACTTCTGCCGAGTGGAGAGCGACGGGGAGCACACCGTCGGGCGCAGCGTCGCCTTCCGAGTCCGAAGCCGCTGAAAGGGTTCAGTATAGGGTGCAGGATAGTTAGCGGCTCGGACAGGAATTAAACGGACCAGCGGAGCCGAGGGTTCAGGCGGCCATCTTGGTCGCCGGCTAAGCTCCTCCTCCTCAGAAGGGATTCTTAATGTCACCAGGATCCCCTATACCTAACTGAGAATATGTGCGTCATTTATTGGAAGCCTTACAGAAACCAAAGGCTATAGCAGTAGTTAAATGTATAGCCCATGGCAAAGGAGAAGATGTTGTCATCAAGGGTAATAACTATGCTGATGAAGTAGCTCGTTTTTGCGCATTACATGTTTGTATTTTCAATGGAGGTTATGTAGGAGAAAGGGCAGTGGAGACCAAGCTTAACATGAAGTTGGCTGTGGCCGATGCATGGGATGAGGTGAAGAGACTGCAAGATGAGGTTCCAGAAGAGGAAGCAGTGTCATGGGTCAGAGCAGGCTGTCAAAAGAGAGATGATGGGATTTGGGTATCAACAGATGAAAGGGCAGTGTTACCCAACTGATTATTGAGCCCAATGGCAAGGCAAATTCACGGAGCAGTTCATTTCGGAAGAGATGCCATGGTGCAAGTGTTTAGGCAAACATGGTTCAAACCCCAATTTCGTGTGCATGCTGAAGCAGTTTGTCACAGGTGTGTCACGTGTCAACAAATGAATGTGGGGAAGAGAACTGTAGTTGCAATGAGTCACATTGGAAGATCAGGAGGTCCTTTCAATAGAATACAGTTGGATATCAATGAGATTCCAAGATGCATTAGATTGAGATATGTCTTGGTGGTGGTCTGCATCTTTTCACGATGGGTTGAGGTGTATCCAACTAGGCGGTGTGACAGTCTCACAGTGGCAAAGCTGCCCTTAAGGAAACTGATACCGCGGTTTGGAATTCCGACCACGGTGGAGACAGATAGAGGGACACACTTCCATAATGAACTCATGAAATTATTATGTGCAGCCTTAAAAATAGATCAACGGTTACATTGCAGCTATAGGCCCGAGGCTTCTGGTCTAGTAGAACAGGTAAATGGCACAATAAAAATGAGGGTGTACAAAGAGTGTTCATCAACTTCATTGAAATGGCCTGATGCTCTCTCTCCCCCTAGTTCTTATGAGCCTGCGTAGTACACCTGACAGGAGAACAGGACTCTCTTCCTACGAGATATTGATGGGAAGAGCTATGTGACTGCCTATGGTGCCAGCTACAGCATTGATAAACATCACAGATGATTTAGTTATGGATTATTGTAAAGGACTGGCTGATGTGGTTAATTCTGTGTCACACCAGGTCGAGGCTGCGACTACATCCACCTCGAGTGACCTGCTGCATGATCTAAGCCCTGGTGACTGGGTCGTTGTCCGAAAGCACGTGAGAAAGAGCTGCCTTGATGTCCATTGGCGAGGACCATACTAGGTGCTTCTAGTCACAAGTACATCAGTGAAGTGTGGAGTGTTGCCAAATTGGATCCATGCTTACCATACTCGCAGAGTCCCAGAACCTGTGGATGAAACAACTCCTTTTTCCAAGGAGTGCAATCAAGAGTGTAATAGAACCAGAAAGAACAAGCCCAATCGTGAGAACTCTCGATGAAGCGGAACAATCAGTCAAGCAAGACAGAATAAATCAGGCAAAGCCTGAGGCGAATGCAGACTCTGAGATAGATGATATTGTGGAAGTGAACTTTGAACCAGAGCAGAGTGAACCGTCTGGTGCAGAAGGATCAGATCAAGAGGAAAAACGGAGAGCAGATGTTGAAACAGCAAAATGGCCAGGAAAGAAAGAAAGGCTTAATCTAAGGCTTACATCTTAGAAAGATCCTGCTTAGATTCCTGAAACGTCTGAATCTGATCAAAGTGAACCCGAAGAAAGATCGGATGGTCTGAGACGATCCAGAAGGGAGAGAGTACCGTCTCAAATGTACGCATCTCCTGAGTGGACGTACCTGGCTGCAGATGCAGAAAGCGGGACGATCTGGGAGACTGGGGACAGGCACAGTGAGTCACGGAGGGAATACCCTGACAATTGATCTTCAATTAATAGTCAATGGTATTGATGCATTCGGAATTCTGACTCTGACAGTTCCTGATCCACCATGGTTGCGCTTTTTGATCCTCAACCAAGTTAATTTCCCTACTTTTGGTCGACAGCCAACTGCACAAAAAATTGGAGAAATTTGTGATGAAATATTGCAAATTGTTCTTACTATGCTTGGATCAAACATCATAAATTATGGAGTGAACTATAAAAATAGACATTTATTAGCCTTAGAAAGAAGATAACCTAGCCCCAAGGGGAAGAAGATTTAAAATTTAGGGACTGTTCCATAGAAAGAAGAATTGAGGGTAAGGGCTGACTACATCTCTTCAATAGGTTTAGTATTGTGGAACCAAACATTGAGTAAAGAATCGTATGGAAGAAAGACAATAAAGACATTGTAAACAATCAGATTGAACAAAGTAAAATAACCAGAGACTTTATTGAACTCAAACAAGTTTAAGCAAGACGAGAGTCAAGATGGAGTCCGAAAATCAGGACGTATAACAAGTGCATAATTGGTACCCTAATAGTTGTGGTGCTTATTGTCATAACTGTGGTGATTGATACGTCGCTGGTGTGGTCTCATGATACTGAAAAGAATGACATTACACCTACCTCATCTACTGCAGACAAAGGTGAGGGTGCATCTGCCAAAGATAGGAATATGATTAGGGAGACTAGTCGGATGCTACACGTAGATTTGTCAAAAGGAGATTTTACCCTGAATGCATATGCTCGTTTATTGTTTGAGTATGTGGAAACAATAGAAGCGAAAGATTGTTATGTATGCATGCAATTACCCGCCTCAGTAGAAGAGGGCATGCGATATCACTTGCCGTTGACCTATGGCATCACATGTAGTGTGTTACTAAGCATGTTTTATAGCAAGGCCCACTTTGAGAACTACTTCTCCAATTATGATGTGGTACTCTCAGTAGTTCCAGTTCTGAAATACATGAATAAATATGATTATTATTAGGAGGTAGAGAGAATGTCTGTGTATTTTGTGCCTACTATTACATTGATACTTCCTATGCTCACAGGCACAACTTAATATGTATGCTAACTGATGTTGACAAGAAATTTGTGGACCAGATACAAGTTTGACATAGGCAGACCTTATTTAGACCAGACCTAAAGCATAATCCAATCCCACGGACACAGTAAGAACTAGATCATAAGGCAAAGGGAAGCTCTGGTCCCATAGCTTTAGATTTTCAGCAAAAGGGAAAGTTATGCATTAGACACCCATCAACTTACTATGACAAAATATTTGTAGGTGAGAGTGAATTTGAACATATTTTCTTAATTGAGGAAGCAATAAAGAAAGCATTACTGGATAAATTGACCATAGGCCCAAACGTATATTTTGTATGTATTTTGTATGTGGGAAAAGTGCCTCTGTGAAATTGCCCAAAAATTGGTATGGCACCTGCTACTTAGCAGTGGTATTTCCAAAAATATTCCATGTAGAGGATCTATGCCCTTAGAAGGAAAATGCGTCAACAGAGAAAAACGTGGTGTAAGTGCTGGAGAAGCTGTTGGTGATATATTAGGAGCCATGATACCAACATGGAGGGCAAAGACGCCTTCCACTTGCGGGTGAATGAGTCTCATTTAGGGGAAAAGGCATGGAAGTGGGGCACGGGGGGGCACTACAGTTGAGGTCTGCTTGAGAACCTCCCACACACTTGCGCTTGAAATGGTTACTTTTCTGTGACCACCACCCCTCACTCCGCATCCCTTGGTGCCTTTAGTGCCAAAAGTGACAGCAGCACAAGAGCGCAAGACCCCACCTTGAACACAGCTTGAAACAGCTCATGTCATATAAGACCAATCAACACACTGCAAGGTAAGAGTCCGGACTGCGTACCTGCTCTGCCAGCCAGGACCGGTTAGCACCTACTCCAGGAGAGGGTCCGGCCAAATTACGGCACCCATGTCCATCTCCACCCACAAGCCTCTCCATAAAGGTCAACCATGACAAACCAAAACCACAGCCCTCAAAAACATTCCCAGAAATGCTGTTCAAGGAGCACTCCTCTACTCCCTTTCCACGTCCTCCTGTCTTGACTGCCTCATGCCCTCTCTTATTAAAACAATCTTCCGAATTCACATATACGGAAACCCTCAATACAAAGTGTACATGGACTCTGGTAGAACCTCGCAAATATTTACTTCTGGATGTACGTTCACAAAGCCTAATTTAGTACTACATAGAACCTCACTTTAGAGTGTACATTTACGAGCCGCTATGCAGGATCCGTTCACTTCAGACTGTACATTTGCAGGCTCTGTACTCCTGTCCTTCAGACTCTCCATTTACAGGCTCGGTACACCTGTCCTTCAGACAGTGCCTCCTGAGTGCTATAGGTTCCCACAGACCTTCTCCACATCTACTAAGACTGTGGTAGGATGTTGTAAGCCTCTCTTCCACTTCAAGTACACCTGTTGTAGGACTTTGTGGACCTTCTCTTCCACCCTACATCTACAATGACTATGGTAGGGAATTCGAACCATCTCTTCGACTCTACATTTGGTATACCTGTTGTAGGACTTCATAGACTTTCCTCCCCATCCTCATGTCTACGATGGCAATAGCAGGACCTTGTACACTTTGTTTTCAACTCTTTCAATGACCATTGTAGGACTTCATAAACCTCCCCAGACATTGCAATAACAATGAATACTGAGAGACCTAGTGCACCCTCTAATCAGGCTCTACTTCTGTCATAACTATTGTAGGACTTAAAGGAGTTTCCCTTCAAGACTGAATACTGATAAACAGCACTGTGGGCTTTGAACACCTGTTCTTCAAACACATAGATGCTCTGATTCCTCAATGATTCTTCAGAGATGAACAACACTATGGGCTTTATATGCCTGTTCTTCAGACTCCTAGTCTCAGAGTCTCAATTGAGGTACAGTACTGTGGGCTTCATATGCCTGTTCCTCACACTCGTAGACACTCATTGAATCTTCATCGATAAACAGCACTGTGGGCTTCATACGCCTGTTTTTCAGACTTATAGACTCTTTGATTCTTCATCGATGAACAGCACTGTGGGCTTCTAACTGTGGGCTTTAAAAATCAGACACTCTGATTTCTGCATATACATACCTTCCATGTACTTATGTATATATATATATATATATATATTACTTTGCTTTTAACTCTGCATATCCAATGCACTACCCTACTTCTCACCCTATATCCCTCGCAATATATACTCTTCCTCCACTCTAACTCATCTCAAAACTCATTCTACTACTCTTTCCCATGCACTACCCTACTTCTCACTCTATACTTCTATCAATACATTGTCTAACTGCACTGGCTCGTTCATCCTAAAACCAAAACCCCTACTATGAGACCCAAAATAACCCTTTCTAGACTCTACTCCTCATACCTCTTTTACTATTCAGATCTCACAAAAAAGCTTTTCTACACCCTTGCCTCCGACTCTTCCCGCTCCACATCCCCTTTAATCATCCAATACCCCCTCCAACTGCTGTGAACTCCAAAAAAGAAAAAAACAATTCTAGAACCTTCCCTCTATTATCCTGCCACTATTCCTTTTCCATACAAATAACAGACTAACAAGTCCACCACTCAAATCAATTTCATATTTCCCTTTACTAATTTCCCACTAATCCTGTTTGGGGTCCAGAGTAGCCTGCGACTCGACGAAAAGTGCTTCAACACCTCATCAGGGGTAGTAAGCGCTATATAAATGGAAAACTTTTCAAATTCTATCTCTCCACCTTCCTTCTCAATCGAAATAAGAGACTAACATATCCACTGCTCAAATTACTTCCATATGTCACTATATTAATTCACCACTAAGCCTTTGTGTGTTCCGGACTAGCATGCTACTCACCAAAAAAACGATTCGACACCTTGTCAGGGGTAGTAAAGCGCTATATAAATGCAATTTCAATACCATAAGCAGGTTGCCACAAACTGGCTACTACCATAGCTAAACCAATAGGTCCAAATGCTCCAAACATTTGGGTCTACACTTTTGAGATTTAGTGGCATGACTTAAAGAAATCCAGTGAATGCCATTGAACAGACTAAAACTCAAACCTTCAAACCAATAGCATTTGTCACCACAAATGGAATCCTTGCCAAATAACAAAACCAGTTAGGAATCATATGGATAAAACCCATTTCTACAATATCTTTCTGCACCACTTGGAACACTCTGCCCGAAGCCCATCAAAAATCAATCCTACAAAAAAAGAGAAGAGGCTGAATGGATTGCAAGAGCAAAGCAGAATAGATCAGAAGAGGCTTTGGTGGTGGCTACCAAGAAGGAGCGACCACCTCATCTAGTCTTCCAAAATCTGGGGGTCCTAAGTATTTTACAGCATGAGGGTCTAATTAGTCTACCAGGAGTGTCCCAACAGAAAAGAGCATTCATTTGGCTGGGATCCCTATGATGAAGAGCCTTACAAACTAAGCACAAGCCCTTGAAAAATATTTGCCTCCTAACAGGGAGTCAACGAAGGGAACGAATTCCATCTCTAACCGAGTGCCATTTGAGACTGTTCAGAATAAGGTGGGCTCACATTCTGTACAACCTGAATGTTTATTCAGGGAGGAACTATTGATGTTAAGGTAAAGTGCATTGCAGTAGTACAGCGGCGAGGTGACAAGGGTGATAGTGACTGTCTGATGCAAATCCTATTTACAGGGTCCTGATGACGTAAAAACAAGTCCTGATAATGTAACTGACCTGTGCATCAAAACTCAGGATTGTCAAAAATGACCCCAAGATTTTTAGCTGACTTGACATGGGTGTGGGGTGGGTCGCAGGCGTCTGGCCACCAGGTGTTTGACCAAATGGAATTTTGAGAGCCAAACACAAGTACTTAAGTCTTGTCTACATTAATCTTCAAGGAATTGCCCTTCATCCAGCAGATAATGCTGGACATACACTTGTTGAACCTCTCCACCACTAAAGGCGGGTTGTTGGAAATGGATAAAATAATTTGAGTATCATCCGCATATGACAGCACTTGAAACCCAAATGAACGCACCAGATCAGCCAGAGGGTCCACATAAAGATTGAAGAGAGGAGTATGAAAGCCTTTGCCTTGAAACTGCTACAGCTGACAATTTGCACCCTGTTTGATAAAAAAATAGTGGAAAAGCTGCAAGATGGGGCCACTAACCCCAGACTGCTGCAAAGACTGAACCATCCGTGCAGGCAAAACAGTATTGAATGTTGCAGACAGGTCAAGAATTACCAAGATAGCAGCCCGATCTTCCTGGACATGGATGCTGTCTGCATCCACAATAAGGGGAGTCTCTGTGGTATGGTTGGACTGTAATCCTTTTTGAGAAGGATAAAGTTCCCCTGGGTATCAATGAATTTCATCAGCTTCTGTTTCTAGGATCTTAGCAGGAGTCAGCACCAAGAAGATAGGATGAAGATTTTTTTATATCTTCAGGATCGACATTGGCTTCCTTAAGGAGAGGAGTGACAACAGCTTCTTTCCAGATGGCAGGAAAAATACCCAATTGAAGCGTGCAATTAAACACCTTCTTCAAAAACGTTGCAATAGGATCCAGAGCAAGCTGTAATGTTTTGGGCATGCAAGGATCAAACGAGAACCATGATTTTAGATTGAACAATACGACCTTGGTTTACTGGACAGAGATAGACGGGAAAGCTGGAAAAAGATTATCAGGAGGGCGAAGTGCAAATTTATCAAAGAATGTTTCATCTGTAACAGGCTAATTAAAATTCAAGAAGATGTAAAAACTTTATCTTGAAAATATGCTGCTACTTCGTCGCAGAAATATTGAGAAGAATTAAGCGCCGCTGAATGGGAGGTTATGATAGCTCATTCACTACCTTATGATATTCTCCATAGAGAAGGATGCTTTAGCCTGTAATATAGCTTCTTTATAGTACAGAAGAAGTACTTTATGTTTCTCATTTTCATTAAGGCATGGATTTGCTTGCCATTTCAGCTCGTCTGCTGCATTTCTGACTAAGGGTCACAATTTCTGTTTAAAACCAAGGTGCATAAGGCTTGCTTCTAATTGCAACCTTGGTTTTAAAGGGAGCAACAATATCCAGAGATGTGTCAACCCAATCTTAGAAGCCTTCTGCAGAAAAGGGGAAAGAGCTGTCGTTAGCTGCTGTGGAGGATTAAAGGGCCTGTTCCAAACAGTCAACAGTGATCTAATTAAAATATCTACTAAGTAATTTCTTAAGAAGTATAGAGCCTATTCCGATTGTAAGGCGCGGGAGAAAGAATTTAAACTGGATCACCTGGTGATCTGCCCAGCTACGGGCTAGACTTCCTCAATAACCAAATTATTGTGGTTAATAAAAATCCCATCTAAAGTATGACCCGCTGTGTGACTAGGAAATTGCACCAACTGTTCAAACCCAAAATATGACATAAGTTCATGGAAAAGAGTCTTTACAAAGAGAGTCATCAAAATGGAAATGAAATCCCCTAGAATGGTGAATTGAAAGAACATCAAATGTGTTTCCCAAGGTCTGACACCAAGCCTCAGTGAATCTGCCTTGTGGGAACGGCAGACGGTATACCAAGAGACTAGAAAAAATTTACTTGGTTGAGATTTTGAGCCTAAATTGGGCTGCCTCGAGAGAGTCACCTGTACTCTTGGCCACAGAGTGGAGGATGCAGCTAGAAGCCTCATGTGTAATTAAAGCCACCCCCCGCCATGACGATCACTTCTAAAAATAACACGTAATCTGAGGGGAATTGTGTCCACCAAATCATGGCCAGAGTATTCTTTTGCCCAGGTCTCGGTGATGAGTAGGCAGTCAAGGGTCAGTGAATTAATTAAAGTCAGAAACCTCAAATTTATGTTTAATATGGGAGCAAGAGTTAGTTAAAGCCCCACGCATATACTTCTGATTGACCATCTCTCCAGCATTATCATTAAAAGATATTACCTCACCAAACAGGTGTACTTAGTGAATGCAATGAATTAGTGTAGGACATACAATTGGGAAGAGGATGTAGCCTCACGGCTAGAGCAGTCGACCTTGAAGCTAGGGAACCGGGTTCGAGTCTCTGCAATGACGCTTAACATCCTGTGATTCTGGGCAAATCCCCGTACCTAACAAAAAAAATTAACATGTCCATCTGGAACAAAACTGGTGCGCATGTAAAGTGCTCTGATATCTTCATGTCTAGTTTGCGCAATATAAAACTCTAAAACTTCTTTTTTTATATAAAACATATATTTCTGACAATGCTATACTTCACTATCAAACAAATTGAATTTAACTGAACATGCCCTCTTAGGGATCCTAGGTCGGAGGTCCACAAGTTGGGCATGAGAATGTTGCCTTACCCTAACAAAATTGTGATGGGACTTGAGACTGCTGGCATCCCTGGCTACAATAAAGGAAAATAATTGAAGAACACATGCAGTTGTCAAATTTAGCATGTTGGTCGTGATTTGGGTAAATAATTATGGGTCACAACCCAGACACAGAACCACAGATGAAGACAATGATAAGTGTTAAGGGTCAATGAAACTGATGCATTGGGTCAGTATATTGACTGGGTCCTTCTTTTTGAATTTCTTTTTTACATAAACAGCTCTATATGCACTTGATGTAGGGTAAGAAATGGCTGGTAGAGACTCTATATTTGTACTAAAAACAGACTGGAAAATTATCAACTAATGTATATCGCAAAATGTAAAACTATAACCAGTCTGTAAATATATAGCCATTTATTGACTTCAACTCAAACTTGGATGAAGCTAATCACAAGCTTAGATGAAAACTGAAAGATCATTGGTTGCAACTCAGACACAGATGGAACCAATTGAAATATAATTGTTTTAATTATTAAGCGGCTTATTGTGAAGGACATACATCTTCTATAAGTTCTACCTAGGAAAGATAGAAATGCAGCTTGCTATGGCTCCACATTTAGAAATTGTGCCTAACGAGTAAAATACTGCCAGAAAGCGACACAGATGTATGAAAGAGGTAAACTATGAACCATAAATAAACAAGCATTAAAACGATTGTGAACGTGTGGTGCTGCATAACAACGTAATCCATCATGAAATGTGTAAACTGAAAAATAAATGAATGTGTGGGAAATGATTTTCAGAGGTAAACCACATATATACAACAACACACATATATATATATATATATGAATTCAGCTTTTCCCCGTGGGGAAGTTTGGTTCCTCATGCACTCCCGTGTGAAGGTAACAATTCAAAAAACCACACCGGGTTTCAGTCGATTACAGATTTCTTTATTCAGCATCCAGCAACACCTAACGCATTTCGGTCTCTACGGAGACCTTGCTCACAGGTTAGTTTACTCGAGAACATTTTTACATTTAAATAAAGAAAAAAAAAACCTTTGGGATTGCATCACTTCCTGTATGTCATACAGGCATTCTGGGACATGTAGTTTACTGGTATTATTTAGTCAACCATGTGCGCACAAAATTCAACAATAGTGTGACAAATTAAATAAAATGATGTTTGAAATTATTGAACCCTTCAAACACGTAAATTATAGCTCTCTGGTGGGCATTTAAATTCGTATGAATTTAACTCATTAATATGTAGTGCTGTAATGTTAAGCAACCTTAAGAAATTAACTTCAAGAAATCATAATAGAGCACAATAACACAAAAATCTAGCCAAAAATAGATTTGTGAAAAGGAAATACAATCCAGCATGGATACAAACAGCCTCTAATCGCTCCGCGATTATAAACAGAACTGATTTACTTGCGGATAAACAAAAACCATCAGAGGATGAATCAGACAAAATTCGCTTCATCACCACTCACTCAACGGCCAACCAAGCAATTACGAAGATTCTCAACAAAAATTGGCATATTCTCCACATAGACCCGACAGTGGCTCAAATTGTAGGAGATCATCCAAATGTGACCTATCGAAGGGCAAAGAATTAGAAAGACAAACTGATTCATAGCCATTTTCAGGAACAAAAAAAACCGGAAGCATGGCGGAGACCTAAAGGATTCTATAAATGTTCTGGATGCAAAGTCTGCTGCATTGCCAAAACAACCAAGGAGATACAGATGGCAAATAAAAAGACCTGGAAAATCGAGCAACTAATTAACTGTAAAACACAATTTGTTATTTATGCCTTGGAATGCCCGTGCTCCCAAAAGTATATCAGAAGCACCAAAAAAGAACTTAAACTTCGCATTTTGGAGCATGTTCGTGCGACTATCAATTCTGATCGCAGTAATGCCATGGCTAGACATATGGAGAAGGAACACAAAGGGGATTGGAAATCTCTAATCTTCTACGGAATTGAAAGTGTTGGACCAAATCAAAGAGGTGGAGACCGTGAATTGGTGATGAGACAAAAAGAGTCCAAACACATCATGAATTTTCGAACTTTGAGCCCTCTTGGGCACAATCAGGATGAAGAACTACACTGCCACCTGTAAAGTTGTACTTACACTCTTATCAGAAATGACTGTTGCCTACCCTGTCTTAATTTACACGTTTATCTCTCACGGATTTTTTTCTTCATTTAGGACATGTTTGAACATGAAGAATATTTTTTGCACTGTCAAATTCAATGGATTGATAAATGAACTTGGTGTGGAACGGGTTTGCCCACTGGAGGGCTCTATTATGATTTCTTGAAGTTAATTTCTTAAGGTTGCTTAACATTACAGCACTACATATTAATGAGTTAAATTCATACGAATTTAAATGCCCACCAGAGGGCTATAATTTACGTGTTTGAAGGGTTCAATAATTTCAAACATCATTTTATTTAATTTGTCACACTATTGTTGAATTTTGTGCGCACATGGTTGACTAATACCAGTAAACTACATGTCCCAGAATGCCTGTATGACATACAGGAAGTGATGCAATCCCAAAGGTTTTTTTTTTCTTTATTTAAATGTAAAAATGTTCTCGAGTAAACTAACCTGTGAGCAAGGTCTCCGTAGAGACCGAAACGCGTTAGGTGTTGCTGGATGCTGAATAAAGAAATCTGTAATCGACTGAAACCCGGTGTGGTTTTTTGAATTGTTACCTTCACACGGGAGTACATGAGGAACCAAACTTCCCCACGGGGAAAAGCTGAATTCAAGTGATCGCAGCGGGTCCTGCTGCGCCTCGCGTGCACCGCCCCAGAGCACCCGGGAGCCTCCGAACTTGGGCCAGAATGAATCATATATATATATATATATATATATATATATATATATATATATATATATATATATATATATATATATATATATATATATATATATATATATATATATATATATATATATATATATATATATATATATATATATATATATATAAAAATAAGACAATGGCTTTTAATATGTTATTGCAATCTGGCACTGAAGCTTAATGGTTTCTTCATCACAAACGCCTACTTTTCCACATGGTTACACTGAATATCTAGAAGGCAACTCTCAAAACACTGTTCCACTGAGGTATAAACTCTGCTTGCGATCTTAGGGTCAGATTTACTAAATAATGGCTGCAAAAAACTGGTCACAATTGTGTCCAATATTTTTGCAACCAGTACTGAATTTTATTAATCAACCTATATGAACTGATCTATTTGCTTATAGGTTAGTTGGTAGAATTCTGAATCGAAGTGGGTCATAATCCAACCTACATTATGAATATTAATGGGGTAGGTCACAAACTGTGACGCACTCTCCGATTCATGGCCATCACAGGGATGGTGGCCTGCTAGGGTAGCAGGCCATGATGTTTGCGAGTGCCTTTAATTAAATTCTTTTTTTTCTTTAATACAGCCCGTTTTCTTTAAAGGAAAAGGGGCCTAGTTTAAAATCGAAATTTACTTTTTTAATGTTTGAGAGTTGGCAGTGGTCCCTGGGACCACTTTTTTTTTATATCCACACAGGGGAAGGGATATTCGAGACCCTTCCCATTTTGCAAATGGCTTACCAACCCATCTCTGGAGTTGATCATTTTTTTGTTTTTGTTTTTTGTTTTACATTATTTTTTATTTTTCATCAACATCAGAATTACAAATTCATAAGACATTGCCAGAGAAACAAAAATAACTTACAATATCATCAGGTTCAAAACAAATAAAGCATTTTTCAAAAACACAAAGAGCTATAGACTGGGAAAAGTGAGTTATAAAAAGGGAAAAATTCCTCCCAGGAACAGTGGAAAGCCATCATTATGAAATATCATACAGTCTTAATTGTGTTCAACTTTCCCCCCATTTCATTATATCTCACCCAGCCTCCTTTTCCATTCAATTATTGGGGCCCATATCCTCCGTCCAGCTCCTTTTTTTCCCTCCCCCTTTTTTCATATAGGGCCATTTCTAAGATATATATGGCCAATATCCGAGAGATCCATTGCTGTAATGTTGGGGGGTTAGGATCCTTCCAGAGTGTGGCTATGCATAGTCTACTGAGGGTCATAGCTAAATACAGAAACTCATGGTGAAGAACATCTACACCCTCCCTCACTACACCCAAAATCATAACTTCATCAGTCAAAGTTAAATGAATCCCCAGAGAATCCGCAAAAAATGGTGCCAGAGATTTTTTATATATATCTAGAGAGGGGCATGATGCAAACATATGAATTGTATCTGCTTGCCTGGATTGGCATCTTGGACAGATGCCCCCGCCCCCCCCCCCCCCCCACTGCGATATTCTATGAGGAGTGTAGTAAAGTTCAAACATAGTCTTATATTGTTGAGATTGTAAGTTTGCCACTCTTAGAACCGAAATTGACAATTTTAATGACTTCTCTGCCTCGTTTCCTGTTAGACCTAGTTTGACTCTCCACTTCTCATACATTCTACCACAATCATCCTCTTTATATTTACAAATTTCCCCGTATAGTTGCGAGATAGAGGATCCCCCTTCATCCCTTACACATTCCAACAATTCGATTCTTTGAAAGTTCATGTCTCCCCCCTGTTTCTTTAGCAAAACTGACCTCACTTGTAGGTACTTAAAGAGGTTTCTACGCCCTAAATTATATAGGCGTTGTGCCTGCTCAAAAGAGATCAGACCGGTTGCCCCTATAAGGTCCCCAATAGTTTTAACCCCTAATGCATCCCAGCCCCTCATAACTGGGTCATGAAATACCCCCGGCAGCGATGGGTTCCCATACAGAGGGGTATAATAGTTAATTCTCCCTAGTTTTTATTTTCTCCTTATCCCAGACCAGACTAACCTTGCGGCCACCAAAGTCTTGAACCTTACTGTTTTTTGTAATAACTTCTCTCCTCATATGTAAGTAACCATTGATTAGAATCTTTCACTACAAGTTCGTATACGTCTGGGACACCATCTCTACCTCTCCATCTGTCTGTAACGCTCCCCCCGAGCATACCTCTGATGTATTGCAGGACCGGTGCCCAATAATATGCCTTAAAGTCCGGTAACGCCAGCCCACCTCTCTCTCTTGGGAGTGACAACATTTTTTGACTGCGGCGTGTTTTGCCCTTAGCCCAAATGAATCTATTTGTCACCTTCTCTAACTCCCTGAACAAGCTATTGTTAAAGATTAGCGGTATAGTCCTAAATAAGTAAAGCACTTTTGGCATAAACACCATTTTAATAACATTGCAACGACCAATTGTTGTTAGGTGTAGGTTGTTCCGCTTGTCAAAATCAATTTTAGCCTTATCTATAATGGGGCTTAAGTTCTTCGACACCACTTTAGAAAGGCCTGATGTTAAACGAACCCCCAGATATACTGCTGTTTCTACTACTCTTGGATCGACTAAAGATATTTTCTGATTTATTACCACTTGGGTCTTGTTTGCATTTAATTTGTACCCAGACAGTCTGCCAAACACAGCCGCTTCCTGTTCTATTTCTCTTAGGGCTGACACTGGATCGCTTGATGTTATGGCCAGGTCATCCGCATATCCTAGGATTTTAGTTTCATGCCTGTTCAGTGTTATGGGCAAGATGTTTCTGTTCTGCTCTATCCTCCTAATGAATGAATCTATATATAAAGCGAAAAGTAGGGGGGAGCAGGGACACCCTTGCCTAGTTCCTCGTCCAATATCTATTATACCGCTCAGCTCCCCCATGGTTCTAACCCTTATTCTTGGATTGTGGTATAAGGCTTTCAGAGCTCCCACATAGCCCTCCCCCAGATTCAACTTCTCCAGCGCAGCCCAGAGAAATCCCCACGAGACCCTATCAAACACCTTCTCAGCATCTAAAAGGATCAGCGCCATAGGGTCTCATGAGGATGCCGTGCCATCAAATAACGTAAGCACTCTTCTAACATGCTCCGCTGTTCCTCTCCCAGGGATAAACCCATGCTGCCATGGAGAGACGATCTTACCAATTACAGCTCCTAGCCTATTTGCCAGCATCTTTGAGTAGATTTTCACATCACTGTTCATTAGACTTATCGGCCTATAAGACCCAGGATTGGATGCGGGCTTATCTTTTTACAGAAAGACCATCATAGTTGCCTCTCCCCATGACTCCGGGGGTATCGCACCCTCTTGTATATTTACAACCATCTCATATAGTTCTTTTTCTATCTCGGCTAAAAATGTTTTGTAAAACTCTAAGGGTATAGAGTCTGGGCCTACCGCTTTACCAGACGGTAAGTCATTGATTGCCCTCTGCATTTCTGTTTTATTAAATGCCATCTCCAAGGTCCCCCTATCCTCTGTCGTTAGCTTCTCTAACCTGACACTCCCAAGATACCTCTCTATATCCTCGCTAGGCACCATATAGTCGGCTTCATATAGCCTCTGATAGTAGTCCCGAAAGCTAGCACATATACTTTTGGGTGTTGTTGCGGCACTTCCGTTCTCAGTCCTAATCTCAGAAATATCCCCCTTGGTAGCAGCCTGCCTAGTTCGAACAGCTAGCATGCGGCCTATCTGCTCACTATACTCATATTGATCCTTTCTCCACGCCAGATACTTCCCTGCTGCCCTGCTGCCCTGATTTTTGCCTATTTACAACCACACATCCATGCCTTGCTAAGATCGCCACCCCTCGTGTTCTTGTTCCTTGCGTCATATATGATACTAATTGATATCCCAGCTGTTCTAAAAGCCCCTTTTGAGAAGCCTCTATATGTGTTTCTTGCAAGCAGATCAGCTTGGCATGCAATACTCTTAAATATTCCCTCATAGCTCTTCGTTTTTTTCCATCATTTAGTCCACAAACATTCAACGAAACTATTCGCATAGGCATTTCTGTTTCCTTTTCCCTCCCCCCCATTCTGTTTTTGTTACACTGGCTTCTTTAGTTTCTTCTATATCCTGATGTGATGAAGTTTCCCCCCCCCCTTTTTCCTCCCCGGCCCTCCCTTATCCCCCCCTGACCCCTCTCGCTTCTCGCACCCCCCCTCCTTACCGGTCCCCCTCCCTCAGTCCCCCCCCTTTCCCCCTTACCATCCTATGAGGCTTGCTGGGTCCCCGAGTACCCAGGTGTGGGCGTCAGTGTAGTCAGAGCGCGCCTCAGTGCGCCCCACGGGCAGGCCCTTCATGCTTTGGTCGTCTCGGACGGGTGGGGTCAATGATGTAATCAGATATTTACCCTAAACCATTATTTGAACACAAATATTTATACTAAATTTCAAATACATTTGTTATTAAATTTCCCCCCTCCTCCCCAACCCCTTCTGATTACTCCCCATGCTTTTGTGTTCATAGACCAGTTGCTGATTTGCGTTTATATTCCTGAATTCCCTTTCTCAGTCACTGAGATTTCTCTTAGGTAAGCTTCGGCTTGGATTTCACTTGAGACGCTTCTCGTTGATCTCTTGTATATTATTTTTAGCCGGGCCGGGTTTTGCAGGAAGACTGTTGCTCCGATTTTTTCAAAAGGTGTGATTAATTGTCTCATTCTCCACCTTCTCTCAACAGTTGCGTGGACGAAGTCTGGTCTGGTGAAGAACATAAAATCTTTATGTTCCCTCTGCTTTGTGGGCCTAGCCAGATCATAGAGGGCTTCTCTTAAGAGGAAATTCCCAAAGTAGACCAACATTGCCCATGGATGTTGACGTGGCTTTTGTAAGTGTTTGGGTAACGTCAAAGGGAATCGATGGACGCGCTGGATTTCTCTGTCCATGTCCCAGGTACCAAGTTCCGGGAAGGCTGATTTCAATAGATTGATCATTGAGCCCCTTGGGCCATTCCCCTCAAAGTCTTCGGGTATTCCAAGGAACCTCAGATTGTTTCTTCTTGATCTATTTTCGTGATCTTCAACTTTCATCATGAGGTCCTTTATAATTCTATCGTGCTCATTCTCCTGCTTTTACAGCTAGAATTACGTCCGTTTCCAAATTTTCTGCACGTGCTTCCACTGAGGCCATTCTATCCGAAATCTCGGTACAGATATTGCCAACGTTTTTAATTGCCCCTTGTAACTTCTCAATAGCAACGTGATTCCTATGGGTTTCTTTTTTAATGTCCTTATGGAAATTTTTAATAGAGCTCAGCACTTCGCTCAGCGAAGGCTCTACAGTCATTGCTGAGCTATGTCCATTTCCGGATTGCTTCTGGCTTTTTCCTTCTGGCTCAGCTAAGGTGTGCTCATGAACATACTCTGTTTCTCCCGGCAGCTTTGAGGTCGGGCTTTTTCGTGTAAGTTTAGGTCTTGTTATGGCATAGTCATTGTTACTGCCGGGGTCTGTGGTCTCATCATTAATTAAGTTAGCTCTTCTCCTTTTGTCACAAGTTTCACTAAGTTTTCTGGATTCATTAGAGTCTAGAATCTCGGAGGCTGTTGCTTCTAGTATTTGTTCATCATTTGTTTCGCTTGTTTCACTTGTTTTACTTGAGGTGAGGTAATTGAAATTTTATGGTCAAGTATGTCCCCTAACGTGTACCCCAACGTTTCCATGTACGTGTTTACAGTACATGGAATTTCCCTCCATGACGAATATGAAGACGCATATACATTTGCGTCCAACGTTAACATGTCATCTACCAGATCCACCATGAATGGATCGATAATTCAGTCTTTAAACATGCCATACTGTGAAAGTTGAAGAAATTGATGTACATAGACAGCATTCATTCCCCTTCTCTCTCGCCGTACCCCCCTGTGAGCACCATGAATACCGTAAACTATTGACCGTATCACTCTGCCCGTAAAAGCCCCTACCCCTGTGCATATGTACAGCAGTTTAGGCACCATGGCCTTTTTACCCATTAGGATCTCTGGTTTCCCTCCTGCGCGTATCTTAACCCCCCCCCCCTCTCTCTCTCATGCATAGACCATGGAGCTCTCTCCCTCTGCGCGACCCCGCTGTGAAAGGCAACTCTCCCCCTTGACTCGCACAAAACCCCCCTATTCCTTCTTGGAGAGGTATCCTTCGCCTTAGCTGACGTAGCCCTCCCCAGCTGCACCTGACTGCCCCCGCTCTCTCATATACGGGTCATAAGATCTCTCGCTCTCTGTGTGACTCTACCCTTGTGTCCACCCTGGCTACCCCTCCCTTCTCCTCACGTGGGCAAGTCATAAACCCTCTTCTTCTGCAAGGCCCTGTCCTTGAGAGTCACGGCTGCGCCTGACCAACACCTCCTTCCCTTCCATGAAATGCCCCTCTGTTGACAAAGCCTTCCCTCCGCGCTCGATTGTCCACGCGGCATGAATACCACTCCTTTGATGACCCTTTCCCCCGAGTCCGGCCGACCACACATGTCCGAGGCCATCGCCTGGGTCAGGAGATACCATTTACTGCCCTTATTATATGAAGTCACTCCTCTTCAAAGGATCCTCTATTGATCTTAGCCACCCCATCCCCTGGGCTATGATCAGGCGTACACATCCTACGAGACACTCAGCTGCGTGATTGCCCTCCCCTCTTATCAGCAGGTCAAGGGTCCCCATTGTGAATGTATGTGGGTAGGATCACCACGAGGATTATAGGATCACCACGAGGGTTATAGGGATGTCTTTCTTTTGCGTCATACAGTCCTGATTGTGTTATCAAGTGTTCTGTAGGGTATAAAAGCAAGAGTCTCAGCTCACTTGTTAGAGCACCTCCCGAAAGACACTGTGTTTCGTGTCCGAAATGACTGGCTCTCCTCATGAGAAATAAACTCTGTTCTTGATTCCTGCTTCCAGCGCCCGTCTCTTTATTTTGGTAACTATTCAACATGGGAACTAAGAGGCGGTTTGCGCCAGCGGCCTGGGCATCGATAGGATTATGGGCTCATTTTCTACAATTGGCGTCCCAACGCGGGGTCCATCAGTGACATGGGGTGCGGTAAGAGAGATCCAGACGAAGAAGTGAACATCTAAATGATCGGAGCATGCCTGCCTTGAGAGGGCCCTCGCCCGGCTGCCGATCGACAGAACTTCACCAATTCTGAACGGACCTCTCTTGAGGTAACCTATTGTCCTGACTGGAATCCCACAGGAATGCTACATGGAGTAAGAGAACGAACGGGCGCTGGAGGAGGAAGTCGAAGAACTGTCCGTATGGTCCGGTCCGGGTAAGATTAAGTAGGGCGTTTTTACGCCTGATTGGTAGGGTGGTTCTATCCACCTGATTGATTGATTGTTTGTATTGAAAATCGGTATTTGTATACCGAAATTGTTGGTATTGGTTCATTTAGCTTTGAGGGCTACTTGACATATTGGTTCTCTTCTGAGAACGAGACATTCTCTGTTTTCAAACAGCGGCGAATAGGAACGTCGTCCCTCTTTGCAGATAGAGAAGGGTAGGTAATACAGACTTTTGTCCCCGGTATTAATCCGTCGTGCCTACTTTTCTCCCCACTGAATTGTTTGAAGTCGATTGATAATCGATTGTTGTTCTTTGAGAATTGTTGAAGTCGATTAATAATCGATTGTTGTTCTTTGAGAATTGTTTGAAGTCGATTAATAGTCGATTGTTGTTCTTTGAGATCTTCCCTGTCTACAAACTGAGACGAGTAGAAATATTCTGTCTTCCTTTTTGGATAGCGAAGGGCAGGTAATGCAGACATTTGTCCCCGTTATAATCCGTCATGCCTGTTTTTCTCCCCACTGATTGGTTGGTTGCCTGGACATTATTGTTCCAGGAATTGTTTCGTTTGAGGTATTTTCTGCCTGCAAACAACGTGGAATAGAAATATTCTATCTAGTCTTTGCAAGTAGTAAAGGGTAGGTTATGCCCCTTTGTGAATTCGTCAGTCCTACCCACTCCCCACTGTTTGGGGGGTAGCTCGCATGGTCCGCCCAGGAGACTACCCTTATGGAGGACATATACTCCCCGCTCATGGGCCATTTAGTGGAGGTAGACCATCTGGTCCGTCCAGGAGGCTACCCTAGTAGATGGAAGTACATCGCTCGGTCTGTCCAGGATGATACCCTAATGAAGGAATATATGTTCCCCTTTTGATCGATAATCTCGTTCCACCCCGGACCATTTATTGGAGGGAACTCGTCTGGTCCGTCCAGAAGTACCCCCTAGTGAAAAGGACACATAAAAATATGAAGTGATCACCGTTCCCTACTAACAGAAAGCTTTAGCTCGAAACACGCTAAGGAAGAGAAAGAAAACTAGAAAAAGAAATCAGGCTAAGTCAGTAACCCCCTGATGAGCTTTTGACTTCACTAAAAATAAGAAACATTAGAAATAGTTCGTAACAAGAAATATATGATGGTGAAAAATTTGAAGGAATAGCCACGAGGTAGTTAGGCTTCACTGCCTGTTCCTGCTCCCAACATGCCTGCCTCATTGCCCGCCACGCCCAAATAACGGTCACATGAAATAGAAACAATCCAATAGGTACCTACCCCCATTCCGGAAGCTCCCAAAATGCAACAGGTCCGCGGTTACGCCCATCCGGAAGGTGAGGCCTCGAGGCACGAGGGGCTCGCCTGACCACGGTCGGGAGGAGATGATGTTGGGCAGGCGGTCCAAAGAATGGCAGAGTCCTCTCCTTCTCTCCTCTTCCGCTGCCCTGCAGGCCATGGGGGGGGGGGGCTGTCTTGCCTCAGCCACCGACCACCCCCCCCCTTCTGTCCCTCGCCTGGTCCGACCCACGAAGAAGGCCGAAGCCAGGGGCGAGAATGGCGGCAAATCAAGTAGTCCCGCCACACGTCAAATTCCTGGATAGTTACAGGTAGTGCCGCCACATGTCGACGCCTGGACAGTTGCAGATAGTCCCGCCACATGTCAAGAGAAAAGGGGGGGGGGCTGTCTTGCCTCAGCCGCCGACCACCCCCCCCCCATCTTCAATAGCCAGCACGGCCAATATCGAATCGACGGAGCCGAGTAACGGCGCGGGGTCGCTGGAAGGGGGAGGTGACGCGAACGAGCCTCCCCCACCTCCCTCCAGGTGGAGGCTTCCAGCGGCACCCCAATGCTCTTACTTAAAGAGGGTCAACATCATAAAGCGGTCCTCTGCCCAGGACGGGCACACGCTCCATGCCTTCTCCCCTCAACCTTGAAGATTCTATAAGAGCCGGGGGGCACCCCGATCCCTCCGCATGGGTGCCCCCGCCCCCTTCACTGGGAACCACGACACCGGTGCAACTCCTGCCGGCACCAGCCTCGGATTGGAAATGGCTAAAATGAAGCCACGGCACGGACTTGTTCAGTTCCGGAGGAACGCCAGGATGACCCGGTAGGAAAATTGTTGCCGCCCTTCCCACTCTTTGACTCATGGTCCACATTTACTAAACTGTTAACCACATAGCGCAAAACTTTTTGAGCTACCAACGGAAAGTTCTGGGCCAACCACGCGAGACTAGAGACTTTCTGACTATGCTGGAACTTGCCTGACCCCACCTAAAATGGCGCCGCCGCAAAATGAAACGCACTTTGAATAAACTCTGTTGCACCCAGATTGCGCAGCTTGTTGTCCCGAGATCTATGTGCAGTTTTTTGGATAATGAAAGTAGATATGAAGGGCGTTGAGTATGTGCTTGGATAATGAATTGACTCAGGGTGGGTACTGATTATGATTTGGAAAATGAATTGGTGTAACTTAGATAACAAATGAGTATTGGATAATGAATTTTTGAATTAATTAAAAATGAATTCTTGACATGCATCATGCTTGCTCTGTAAGGAAATTTTAATACGATTTTATTTGCACTGCTGCACTTTATGCAATGAACTGCCACCAGTTTCGTTTATTAAAAGTATTTTGAAGAAGAAAGCATGGTCGTAGCAGTTGCATTAATGAGTTTTGGATGCCTTACTACTGTGAGCGAAGAGTAAGTATGATGAAGGATGTAGATCAAAAGGGATCAGATATTTAGCAGCCACCTTATGTGCCACAAGCAGCCGGAAAAGTGTTTCAGATACCCTTAAAATGATACCACAGAAAATGCCACCTGACCATCACCCTTGCACCCGATAAAGAGGGTTACGACCAAGTAGCTCATGTAGATACTCAGATCGTCAATGATTATCTATCTGACACCACTGGTCCCTCTGGGCTGAAATGCCGAGATGGCAAGGGAATGCAGTACGAGGAGATAGGGCGAGTATATGGTAGGTAAAAATATTTTCAAACTACTGCATGATGATGTGCTTCGAACGCTGCCCCTCCCCACCCCTTCTTTTCCTCCCTTCTGCAGGTCACGTCAGAACGTCGACTGAGGTGTGGAAGAGCGACGGTTGGACCACCGACGAAAAAGGGAAAGGGGGAATATGTGTTCAGTCGTTATAACAATAAGTTTTTTTAAAAAAGACGTAGGCCTAACATGACTGTTCCTCCTTAGGACATAGCGACTGAGAGGATGGACCGACATAGAAACTGGACAGGTACTGAATGACGAAAAATTGACTAGAAATGACGTGTTAAATAATGTAACTGGACGTTTGACTAGGTAGGGAAAGGACAAAGAAAAATTATACGGGTAAGGGTTGCCACAGCACCACCCGTCTAGGAAGTTAGAAATGTTGCTGATGTTCAAAATGCGCTACCCCCTTTCTCACACTCTTATAGATATAGCCAAGCTGTCCGACTGTTTTTCCGATCAATACTTGCCGTTGCCTCAGCCTGGAGAACTTCCCACCAAAGGAGGGAACAGAAAAATGGCTTAAGATCCAACCATGGGTAACTAGCACGACCTGGTTAATTACTGATCGACCAGCCGAGGTGTGAGTATTGGTAATTGGGAACGCTCGCAGGCGTGACAAGCGAGAAGGGAAAGGGGGGAAGGGTAGAAGGAGCTAAGCACGTAGATAAAACAGGATAGTAAAGATACGTAGGATATACATATAAAAAGATCTTGTAGGCTAACAATTGTTTCCTGTCTTATCATGAAAGTCTTGTATATGTGTAATGCATGTGCCGTCTTCCCTGTCTGAGTTTGTGTGCGTGTAATGTACGAATTCATGTCTTCCCTCTGTCCGTATCTGCGTGTTACCTGACCTTTGCTGTTCCGTATTGTGAGCGCACTAAATGACCTATTTTTGTACACGTCTCTCTCTCTCTCTCTCTCTCTCTCTCTCTCTCTCTCTCTCTCTCTCCTACATGTCATACGTGTACCGGATGGCTCGTTTAGATTGCGGACGACTCTCACTCTCTATGAGAGTCTCCCTATTCTCTCTCCCTCATTGGTAAAATTGTGCCCCACCGGCACCAGTCTGATTTGATACATATTGAACGCGAAGGTGTTCAGCGAAATTGACCGAAACTAAAATGATTGTATCTCGCCATATTACTGCCTCTCCTTTCTGCAAAATGAATGAACTTGAATTGGCTGAGAAGGAAAGGACAGGTAAGACGACTAAGGTCCCCCAAATCTGGCCATTTATAGGGGAACTGTAAGTCAATGGCACCTTATGTCTGTTCTTCAGAAACAAATGCCAACGTCCAGATTGAACTCCCAACGCCCGGATTGCCCCACCCCCCTTTTTGCACCCAAGCGCAAGCGCCCGAAGCATCCCCGCCCCATTTTTTTTGATAAACCCCAATTGCTGTCCCGAATATAAACTTGATGCACATGAGTAGCTGTTGACCCTCGAAAAGACCCTGTTTTGCCTGACTCTCGATAATGGCACCCCCGCCCTGTTCGAAAAGGTTAGCCAGTCCTGATGGGAAATGCTCTGTAAATGCTGAATATGATGTAATGCACAATTAATGGGAACCTCATTTACCTCACTTGATTTATAAATAAGACGATGAATAGACCTGCCGTGAACCCAGTAGGAATACTGACACATGCACTGCTTGGTAATGGACCTCTGACTGTGACCAATGAGCGTCTCTCCCGAATGCGTAGAATTGAGGGAGGAATTCACATGCGTAGATATGCTCTTTTTTTGCCATTTCACTGAAACCTTGTCTTGTACCTATTCAAAGATTCACGATCACCGAAGGAGATGGGTCAGAAGTGACGTACAGCCTGGCTGCGGATCTTGGGACTCGTGTGACCTCGACCAAAGGTGGAGCCGCAGAGCAACAGGATACGGGACGAGACCGCAATTTCAACGTGGAAAATGAAAAACGGTGGGCTGCCTCGAAGCCCCCCGCCTGCTAACGCACGTGTGCCTGGAGTCTCCGTCCTCCTTCCTTGAGCCCGATGGATGGGCCCGCCTGCTTGTTATCCTTTGCTCCCTTGGTCCCTTTTGTGTGTCCCAGGAACTCTGACCCAACTCCGCCCTCTCCCCTATCGACTATTTGGACCACACTCACCCTCTTTTCCACGTGACTTTTTGCCAAGGGAAAGAACAGCATCCCACTGGGAATAGGGTGCTGCCACAGAACTGTGGGTGCCGAGCATAAGGCGCCGCCAACCGGATTGTTTAGGGAACAGGACTGTGGTCTAACAGCAGAGGACTGACCGCACCCTGCAACGCGTAAGGATAAGAATAGAGCTGGACCTATAGCTCCACCGCCGGTGCTCAACAGCGCCAACGAAAGTACTCGGACTAGAGCCTACCAGTGATGGCTCACTGACAAAAAGACACTGGAACGAAGAAATATTGTATATTGAACTGAATTCCGCTCTCAACTACCTGGTCAAAACTGTTCATTGGTCACATTTTTTAAGTCGGAAAGATTTTTGCTATGTAGTGCGTTTAATTGTTAGGAACCCAATGAAAAGCAATTTTCTATGTACTGCATTCTGCCCATTGCCTTAACTGTCTATGATTGTACGCCAAATGTTAGTATCGACAAAATGCTAATTCATCAATGATGCCTGTCTACCTGTAAACCCATCAATTGCAAATATGACTGCTGCTATGTAAAAAGGGGCGACTGTGAAAGTTGAAGAAATTGATGTACATAGACAGCATTCATTCCCCTTCTCTCTCGCCGTACCCCCCTGTGAGCACCATGAATACCGTAAACTATTGACCGTATCACTCTGCCCGTAAAAGCCCCTACCCCTGTGCATATGTACAGCAGTTTAGGCACCATGGCCTTTTTACCCATTAGGATCTCTGGTTTCCCTCCTGCGCGTATCTTAACCCCCCCCCCTCTCTCTCTCATGCATAGACCATGGAGCTCTCTCCCTCTGCGCGACCCCGCTGTGAAAGGCAACTCTCCCCCTTGACTCGCACAAAACCCCCCTATTCCTTCTTGGAGAGGTATCCTTCGCCTTAGCTGACGTAGCCCTCCCCAGCTGCACCTGACTGCCCCCGCTCTCTCATATACGGGTCATAAGATCTCTCGCTCTCTGTGTGACTCTACCCTTGTGTCCACCCTGGCTACCCCTCCCTTCTCCTCACGTGGGCAAGTCATAAACCCTCTTCTTCTGCAAGGCCCTGTCCTTGAGAGTCACGGCTGCGCCTGACCAACACCTCCTTCCCTTCCATGAAATGCCCCTCTGTTGACAAAGCCTTCCCTCCGCGCTCGATTGTCCACGCGGCATGAATACCACTCCTTTGATGACCCTTTCCCCCGAGTCCGGCCGACCACACATGTCCGAGGCCATCGCCTGGGTCAGGAGATACCATTTACTGCCCTTATTATATGAAGTCACTCCTCTTCAAAGGATCCTCTATTGATCTTAGCCACCCCATCCCCTGGGCTATGATCAGGCGTACACATCCTACGAGACACTCAGCTGCGTGATTGCCCTCCCCTCTTATCAGCAGGTCAAGGGTCCCCATTGTGAATGTATGTGGGTAGGATCACCACGAGGATTATAGGATCACCACGAGGGTTATAGGGATGTCTTTCTTTTGCGTCATACAGTCCTGATTGTGTTATCAAGTGTTCTGTAGGGTATAAAAGCAAGAGTCTCAGCTCACTTGTTAGAGCACCTCCCGAAAGACACTGTGTTTCGTGTCCGAAATGACTGGCTCTCCTCATGAGAAATAAACTCTGTTCTTGATTCCTGCTCCCAGCGCCCGTCTCTTTATTTTGGTAACTATTCAACATGGGAACTAAGAGGCGGTTTGCGCCAGCGGCCTGGGCATCGATAGGATTATGGGCTCATTTTCTACAATGCCAACGTCTTTACATGGTATACTTGTACGTTTCCTGGCTCTGCCGAGCTAGGCCCTGATTTCTGACTTCGAACCACTTCTGTCTCTGAAAGCTGCAGCATGGAAATACATCCCTGACCTCTGCCTTACTTCCTGCCAAGCGAAGCGGTGCCTGGCTCAGCCTGCCAAGACCGTATTTTGCCTTCAAGTTATCAGTTCAGCCTCCTCGAAAACACATTCCAGTCTAGTGATATAGGTAAACATATTCCCGGCTGCAGAGCAAAGGGCCAAGCCTTCCTGTCTCCTTCACGTAATTCTTTGCTCCCGTTACCATGGTAGGCCCATGGCCCCGCACATTACACTTAGACACATATGCATTCAGTATAGAACAGCCTCTGCCCGAGAGACCTTTTACTTCAGATAAAACATCCTCCAAACACAAGATATCAGATATGTTATAGGAACAGGTCGATCTGACATGCCAGACTTCTGTCTCCTCTACTAGTGCTAAAGTCAAGCCCCCAGCTCTCCCTAGTTCCACGTCAATCACACGTCATACTAATTGCGCGCGCACCTATACCAAAGGTTTCTGCTGACCCTGCAGAAATTCTCTATGCATCCACCCACCTATGACACTTTCTGTGACGTTTCCAGCACACACCTCCGTGTACGCCCTTGAACACGCCTTCTTGCTACGCACATGTGTTTTTATCTTATACTTTTCACTTGTCACGCCTACTGTATCCATCACCATTGTACAGTTTTACTATATATATGTGTACTGTTAATAAAACGTTGACATCATTGCATATCCCTTCCTGAACCCTTGTGGTGATGGATCTGATCTCCATTGGCTCGAGCCATTTTATTAAAGCCCGTATGACTCAGATACCACGGACTCTGCCTCTCATTTGATTGAGCTATTCTTTTACCTGTCATTAATTATACGGAAAAACAGTACGGTAATTTTATTTACCACATAATTTGGCGCCCGAACAGGAACCCCTCCCCCACCCCACGCGCCGGCGATGCGTCGCAGGCCTTGACCCCTCTACAGCCGTGACAGACTCCTATGCGCATCTGCAGGTTTTCCTGTATCTCCCTCAGGCCCACGGAGGAGACGGAGACTGCGGTTCAGCATCCAGACGAGGCGGTGAGGAGTGCGGAGGATCCCGACCAGAGCCCAGCCGAGAGAGCAAGGTCCGAGGTGTCCAGAGGCCCACCTGTTTCCGAAGCATCGAGGCGCATGCGTAGTGCGTAGCAGTAACCAGACGTCGTAGCAGTCCAGTCCAGTCTAGTCCAGTTTCCGAGGCCTTCCGTTCTTGCTTCCCGGTGAGTACCGTTGCTGGGGACGCATCTAGACGGGTGCATTAATTTGTGTCCGGTCAAGACGGGTCTGGGTACACAGATCCGGTCTGTACTGTTTTAGCAGTGCATCTGTACTGTTTAGCAGTGCATCTAGTAATTCAGTGATTCAGTATTCTAAGTCTTCTAGCATTATCTCTCGAGATTTCCAGTTTCGTGTTTTACTATGTACTAGACAGTATCGAAAATGTTTTAATGTGTTTAATGTCGTGGTGTGAATGATTGTTTGCTGTTCCTTACTGTGTTTATTGTGTTCACGTCCGAATCACTCCAATCATGCCACTGTTCTCGAAATTACGTCAGATAGGAACTAGGAAAGGGATACTCGAAGAAGCAGTTCCCGTCCCGCCTAGGGACACTCCAGGACATTTTATGTACCATAAACATGGCTTAGACGCCATACTGTACTTAGATTTATGGGTGGACTACACCAAGGACCTGGAAGAGAAGTATAGATGGCCTGTTACAGGGACATGGGATGCTGAGTGCATCATGAGAGTAGAAGAAGCACTGTGGAAAAAGAAAGCCAGACAATCTCAGAAAGAGGCCATAGAATTGTGGCGTAAAGAATCGCATAGAAGGACAGAGAAAGAAATCAGAAAAGCAGAGAAAAGTAGAGAAGAATCTGAAAAAGTCAGAGAAAAGGAGTTACTAGAAGAAGGCGAACAAGTCAGATTAGAACAATTAGACCGTCAAAGAAATGCACTCATTACAGTCATGTATCCAGTTCTTGCCGAGGGCCTGCCCAAGGCGACCCCGGAAGTACCCCGTAACTTGCCGCCACCATTGGTTCCGACTAAAGTACGTCACAAACAGACCGCAGCAGACATATTCCTTTCTTCTTATTTAGATGGCGTAGCTCCAGCATATACCATGGTACCCGTACCACCCGTCAATAATGTACAACAGCCTGCTCCGGCTGTCCAAGTCACGACCCCTCCACGTCACAATCTTCCCGTGCCTGTTGTCACTTCCCCTACTGCTGTTGCTACTGCTACTGGCCCCCCTGCTACTGTTCCCCCTACTATCGGCCCTCATAATCCTTTTGCGACAACTGCAACCCAGAGTCCACCCCCATTACATATACCTCTTCTACCCGCCATGACCTCAACAGCTACAACTCAGTCAGTTTATGCCCTCGATCCGCTTCAGGAGGTGCCGTAGGAGGCCACCTCCGCACCCCGCCACAAGTGAAACGGATGACAATCAGAGAATAATCATTGCAACGTACACCAAAAGCGGTTGCATACGAAAACCGTAGACAGTATATTACAGATTGTAGATATGATCCAGTACCTGGCAAAGAGGGAGACATGATGTTAGCCTCGTTACGTCTACGACGTGTTACAGATTATTTGATGCTATTACCAGAAATGACAAACCATCTAGACAACATATATCATTTTATTAGAACGGGGGAGAGACCAGAATGTATTCGTGAGGCCATGGCATATCAAAAGACTGAGACACAAAGTTTTATCTTACGATTCTTGATTAATTGTTTGATAAGGGAACGAGACCGGCCAGGTACTGTCAAAGAAGAGATGGATGCACTGATAAAATGGAGTCAGAATATTGCAGATTGTAAACATGATAAACAAAATTGCATAGATGCCATGTACAGAAAGATCCGTAAAGAAATAGTAACGATGCATGATAGACAAAAGGCTGAAAGGGAAGCCGAGTCAGACAAGAATGAATCCTCAGAGGAGGAAGAAACAGAGACTCCAGTAGAGACTCAAGGCACAATGGCATACGTAGGTAGAGTGAAGCCTCCTAAACAGTATTCTTTTGACAGACCTTTTGACAGACCCATTCGTCTGGAAAACAAGAAACGTTTCCTTTCCCCCATTCCAGAACAATGTTCTCTTGAACATGTATTTCAACATACTGATAAAATATTGAAAGAAAGAATAGGTTACAACGAACTTAATACAATGCATGAACAAGAACTAGCACGGTCAGCAGTCCAATGGGCTGGGAATGACAGTATGTATAAAGATGATTCAGTAGCACAAACATTTTTGAGCCTTTCCCCAGACGAACAGCGTTTAGCTGGTATGTACATGATCCAACATCTCATTACGCTATACGAAAATCAGCATTCTGATCCAGGTCCCCTATATAATATATTAGACGACTTACTTCTGAAAAGATGGAGAGGCCTAGGTACCGATTTGATTAATGTGATTCTTGAACAACGTCATAAATACAGAACTTTCCTGACTCCACATTTTGTTTCTGTCCCACCCCCAGTAAGACAGCCATATCACCTAGACCAACAGAATCCCTTACGAGAAGTTAATCCCGTCCAGAGGACTCCAGGGGGTGCGCTTCAACGCGTATTCGTATATACCCCCTTAAGTAAAATGGAATTATTGGAAATGAAGAAAATAGTACCTTGTCACGATAAAGACCCTGCAGGGTTCCACCGTGAATTAAAAGACATGTTACTGATGGGAGACTACACATATCCCGATATTATGAAAATGTTAAAAGTACTGTTACCGGCAGGTATTTACGAGAAACTGAAAGAAAAAGAATGGGAGGTGGGGGATAAAAAGATTAACTGGACTGAATTAGAAGACGAGGAAAAGACACGCACCCCAGGTTTAGGTCTTGCGGACAAAACTAAAGCATTACCAGGATTACTAGTACAAGTTTTGCCTAGATTATTGACGGTTAAAAAAGAGGACTGGGATGCAATCTCAGCCTGCAAACAGAAACAAGACGAAGACACTAGTGATTTTTATTCCAGATTCGAGAAATGTTTTATTATTAATAGTGGCCTGAAAACAAGTAGCGAGCCATATCCACATCTTTTTGTGACCAAATTAGTCGAGAATTCCTTACCCCAGGTTAAGAACCGTGTACTGAAAGTTGAAAGTACATGGCAAGCTAATACACCTTCCCAAATGTTACAAATGTTACAGTATCACCAGAACAGAATTAGAGAGGAACATGATCATGAACAGAGACGTATAAAAGACACGAAAATGAAAGTTTTAGTGGCTCAGTCAGTTCCAGCTGATGGTCAGAGAAGGGGTACGACACCGTCCAATCATCCAACAGCTCCTGTTAAAGGGACCTGCAACTATTGTAAACAGCCAGGTCACTATATAAATGAATGTACCGTTCTGAAACACAATATAGCTACAGGTAAAACGAAAGAAAGCCCGCGTCCACCTAGACAGGATCAGGTTCAGCAAAATATTCCGCAGAATGTGCAGCCTACGCAGATTCCACAACAGACCGTAGCGGTACCCCAACCCCAACCCATTGCCGCAACACTACATGTCACACAGCAGATGTACCAGTATGCACAGTCCGATTACCCCGATTATCAACAGTATACATGAAACAGCCTAGAGAGGGAGGTTGGCTTGCCCCTTATCGAGGTTCCTGTAGATCAAGAGGGTCCCTATGTACATAGTCAGGTATTAGGTAAGGACAGAAAGTTTTTGATTGACACAGGGGCAAGCAGAACTACCATTAGTCATGACGAGGTTCCAGGGGCACCCCTCTCAGGCTCACAGAATGTTTCCCTTGGATTTTCAGGAAAGCCTATTGTTAACGAAGTATCGAAACCAGTTCCCCTTGCAGTTGGCCCATTGTCCCGTACTACAGATTTGTTACTTACGAAATCATGTCCAGAAAACTTGCTTGGTATTAAAACGTTGAAAGCTCTAGGAGCTGTGATTTGTTGTTCCCCGGAAGGAGTGAGGTTATTCCTACGTGATTTCAAAGGACATTATGTGTTGAGAGATTTTGATCCCAGATTACAGAATGTACCAGAGCATTTATGGGCACAGGGTCCAACTGATGTAGGTTGTATGCACATTACACCATACCGTGTTACACTCAAACAAGGAGTTGTACTACCCCGAATCCGACAATACAAGTTACCACCTGATGCTGTAGTGGCTTTACTGAAAATCATTGACGAGCTCATTGCACAAGGAGTGGTTGTAGAAACCGACTCAAATGTTTGTAATTCCCCTATCATTCCGATTCTTAAGCGTACTGATCCGAATGCACCTCCAGTCTATCGATTGGTGATTGATCTTCGAGAATTAAACAAATGTATTATACCACAATACCCAGTGGTCCCAGACATTTCGTCATTATTGACAGCTATTGATTCAGAAGCAGCGTTCTTTACTGTAATCGATCTCAAGAACGCCTTCTTTAGTGTCCCCATTCATCCGGAAAGCCAGTACCTTTTCGGATTCTGTTTAAATGGCCGAAGTTTCAAATTTGCACGCGCCCCTCAAGGATTCACAGAAAGCCATAGCATCTATAGCCAAGCACTGAAACGACAACTTGACAGTATTCACATGCCTACTGACACTGCCCTACTCCAATACGTCGATGATCTATTGATCACGGCCCGAACAGAACGAGATTGTGAACGTGCATCACTGACAGTCCTATATTTTCTGGCAGACAAGGGACACAAAGTGTCTCCTTCGAAGCTGCAATTCTGTGCCCAGCAAGTGGTATACCTTGGGCACTTGCTGTCCAAGTGGGGTAGGCAGCTAACACCTGATCGTATCCAGTTAATTGCACATCTTCCGCAACCCAAGACACAAAAGGAAGTACGAGCCTTTATTGGACTCACTTCTTACTGTAGACAATGGATTCCTCAATATGCATATCTAGCTAAGCCACTCATACAGTTGACAACACAGGAGGCAGCGACTTCGACTGTCCTCCCTTGGACTCAGGAACATACACAAGCTTTTTATGAATTAAAGAAAGCCTTATGTCAAGCACCTGTTTTAGCGACACCATGTTACAGCAAACCTTTTACACTTTTTGTCACGGAACGCGATGGCACAGCGTTATCGGTTCTCACTCAGGTTCAGGCAGACAAACACAGACCGTGTGCTTATTTTTCGAGTACATTAGATCCAGTAGCCCAGGCTTTGCCTGCGTGCCTAAAATCAGTTGCAGCAACAGCTCTAGCAATAAGACAAAGTGATTCCATAGTATTAGGACATCAGCTGACAGTACAGGTTCCACACTCCGTGGAAGTTCTCCTAAACAGAACACAGACTCAACACTTGACTATAGCACGACTGACAGGTTATGAATTGACATTGTTTCAACCACACATAGAGATCAGACGCTGCAATACATTAAAGCCTGCTACACTTTTACCGTCAAACACAACAGACCCTACTCCACATAACTGTGTGGAAGTCATTAACACAATCACGAAACCCAGACAAGACTTGACAGATATTGCATTACCCAATCCAGACCTGACACTTTATGTGGATGGTTCATGTATGAGAACAAGCACAGGAGAGTTAGTGGCCGCATATGCTGTGACCACTGAAACTGAAGTCATAGAAACACATCGCATTGACACCCTGTCAGCTCAAGCAGCAGAGCTCATTGCTTTGGCCCAAGCCTGTATACGAGCCAAGAACCGTAAAGTAAACATATACGGAGATTCACGTTATGCATTTGGAGTCGTACACGACTTCGGTGTTCTCTGGCAAGAGAGAGGTTTCTTGACCTCTCACGGAGCCAAGATCCAGCATGGTCCCCTCATTCAAGCTCTGTTAGAAGCAATACATTTGCCTACAGCCATAGCCATCATGAAGTGCAAAGCACATACTAAAGTCACAGACACTATTTCCCAGGGTACCGACCTGGCAGATCGAACAGCGAAACTTACAGCTCAGACTCAAACTGATATATCGACTGACATGACAAAAACTGAAGTAACTTCACTGACACATTGCATGACAGTTAGGGATCCCACACAAGATGTACTCGATATACAGACACATGCCACTCCAGACGAAATCAAGAAATGGACTGAACAAGGAGGGGTCCAGACAGAACAAGGATGGATGACGAAGGGAAAAGCCACATGGTTTCTCCCCGACTCTATGGTTCAAGTTATCATTAATACAGCACATAGTCCAGCACATTTAGGAGAGAAAGCCATGTTAGACAGTTTACAGAACCTCTGGTTCAACAAGCATTTACGAGCAGCAGCAAAACAGAAAGTGCGTACCTGCATGATCTGTTGTCAGTTAAATCCAGGAAAAGGTATTCCCGTGGAACAAGGTGGATTTCATCCTCCTGACCATCCTTTTGAAGTCCTCCAGATGGATTATATCCAGATGGACAGATGCCGAGGATTCAAGTATGTCCTCGTTGTTGTATGTGCCCTATCCAGATGGACAGAAGCATATCCAGTCCCAGATTACACTGCCATAACCACTGCCAAGCAGTTGGTTCGTGAATTTTTCCCACGGTACGGTTTGCCCCGTGTCGTATATTCAGATAATGGTCAGCCATTCTCGTCCGAGCTTATGAAGCAGGTTTCACTCTTGTTAGGCTATCAATAGAAATTCCACTGTGTTCGACATCCCGAGGGAGCTGGTCTCGTGGAGAGACACAATCAGACTCTGAAAACCCGTCTTGCTAAAGTATGTGCAGAAAAAGGTGTAGATTGGATGGTAGCTTTGCCAGTTGCCCTCTTTTGCATGCGAATGGTAGCTCATTCTAGGACAGGGCTATCCCCGTATGAGGTGGTCTTCGGTAGGCCTTCTAATATGTGGGGGACGCCTATGCCCCGTAAGATTACTGATGTTGACAGTTCTATGCTGACAGATTACCTTGCTTCCTTGATGTCTGCACTACTATCATGTCGTTCACAGGTCGCGGCGGCCTTCCCAGACAACACCGAGGTGAAACCGCATGAACTTGTTCCCGGTGACATCGTTGTGGTACGAAATTTCGACAGATCAAGCCCTCTGGAGCCCCGCTGGAAGGAGCCTAAAATCGTTCTGATGACCACAAGGTCCGCTGTGAAAATAGAAGGAAGAAAAGGCTGGCTGCACTCGAGCCATGTGAAGAAATTTTATGGACTTACGCCAAAAACTGTTTCCCAGGACTGCCACATTCCAGACACTGATACTAAACTCCCCCTGTTAGAGAAAACTCTGCAGCAGGAGTACAAGTCAAAGTTGAGGTCTAGTAAGTCAGACAGTTTAATTGTTTAAGTCCCCCTCGGGTGAAGCGGTTAGACAGGTTCCTGACATGTATAAGATAGACCCCAATAGTGAGAGAGATAGACAGGAGATCAAGAGAAAAAGATATTGTAAAAATCTCCGAAGTCGTTGCATTCTTACGTTACTTTTTATGTTTATTCTGAGTCTTACGATAATCTGCATAAGTTGGATGTTACATACTTTCTTTCCCATTGCACGTTCTTTTTCTAATGACACTGCAGAGCACACGTTTAGTGATCTGCCCCCACACGAATTGTCTTATCGACTTGCGCTGCGCAACAATACATTCATCCGTATGTTACACCATTCTCACCAGACCAGCAATGCTACTAATTGTTGGATATGTGGCCGACTCCCTCCCTATCAGAACTACAAGGGAGCTCTGCCCCTTTTTCCTTATCCGTTTACACATAATGGTTCCTGCGGTGCATGGTTTAGTTTAATATCCTCCTTAGACACTGAATCCAGAGTTTCCCAGGGCAATTGGATATGGGGAAATCTGAACACAGTTATGAATAAAGCATGTTTCCCAGACGAGGAAGGTCTACCACAAAGGACAGGGACCGATCTAGAAAATGAAGTGTATGGATTAGGTAATTTTACACTTAGCCTCATGATTCTGAATGTTCAGTCCGAGACTAGTCCAGACTTGCCATCAATATCAGTCTTACCAGTAAAAGGTGAATTATGCGTCAGAAAGAATGGTTCAGTACATCTAGGACACAGTGACTGTACTACTGTGGTCGAATTCAGTGATAAAGGCAAGTCTACTTTCAAGGCTTCCCGCCATTCCTATTTCATTTGTGGTCAGACAGCCTATATACGTTTACCTCTAGACTGGGATGGTACTTGTTTCATTGCATTCCTATTGCCACCTGTTTTTCTAGCCCCGTCTGATTATCATAGGAATTCCCATCTTACTCTTGTTAGACCAAAGAGAGGTCTCCCAATTGTCGATCAGACTGAAACTACATTAGAACAATATATAGATTTCAATAAAGGATTTTTTCCATTCTTAGGTACTGTCTCGAATAGTAAACTAATACGCAAGTTAACTAGAACCCTCGAAGCTGTAGTAAATGAGACTACTTCTGCTTTAGGTAACTTAACAGAGAAACAGTCTGCTATGAGACTTGTTGTTCTTCAGAACCGCCTTGTCCTTGACGTCATCCTGGCCGATAGGGGCGGAGCTTGTAGAGTCATCGGATCCAGTTGTTGTGTGTTTATTCCTAATAACGCACCATCAGTATACAAGGCTATAACCAGGCTTCATGAAATAGCTCATCAGCTACACCAGAATCCAGGCACCTGGACTTGGTCCGGTTGGCTCTGGAGTGTAATATCAGCCTGGGGATGGAAAGTACTGTCATTCCTAGGAATCATACTGCTCATAGTATTCAGTTGTTGCCTATGCCTACAATGTGGGCCAGCGATTTGCGGCTTGTGTGCCACAGCCTGCATTCCACATCCAAGTTCACGTTCCAGTTCCCGTATGAAAAAAGATGAGCAGATGATGTTATATGAACAGATAGATGGTCTCATGAAAATAGATATATCCTGAAGGGAACGTAGGGGACAAGGAGGGAATGAGGTAATTGAAATTTTTATGGTCAAGTATGTCCCCTAACGTGTACCCCAACGTTTCCATGTACGTGCTTACAGTACATGGAATTTCCCTCCATGACCGAATATGAAGACGCATATACATTTGCGTCCAACGTTAACATGTCATCTACCAGATCCACCATGAATGGATCGATAATTCAGTCTTTAAACATGCCATGCCAACGTCTTTACATGGTATACTTGAACGTTTCCTGGCTCTGCCGAGCTAGGCCCTGATTTCTGACTTTGAACCACTTCTGTCTCTGAAAGCTGCAGCATGGAAATACATCCCTGACCTCTGCCTTACTTCCTGCCAAGCGAAGCGGTGCCTGGCTCAGCCTGGCCTGCCTGCCAAGACAGTATTTTGCCTTCAAGTTATCAGTTCAGCCTCCTCGAAAACACATTCCAGTCTAGTGATATAGGTAAACATATTCCCGGCTGCAGAGCAAAGGGCCAAGCCTTCCTGTCTCCTTCACGTAATTCTTTGCTCCCGTTACCATGGTAGGCCCATGGCCCCGCGCATTACACTTAGACACATATGCATTCAGTATAGAACAGCCTCTGCCCGAGAGACCTTTTACTTCAGATAAAACATCCTCCAAACACAAGATATCAGATATGTTATAGGAACAGGTCGATCTGACATGCCAGACTTCTGTCTCCTCTACTAGTGCTAAAGTCAAGCCCCCAGCTCTCCCTAGTTCCACGTCAATCACACGTCATACTAATTGCGCGCCCACCTATACCAAAGGTTTCTGCTGACCCTGCAGAAATTCTCTATGCATCCACCCACCTATGACACTTTCTGTGACGTTTCCAGCACACACCTCCGTGTACGCCCTTGAACACGCCTTCTTGCTACGCACATGTGTTTTTATCTTATACTTTTCACTTGTCACGCCTACTGTATCCATCACCATTGTACAGTTTTACTATATATATTGTGTACAGTTAATAAAACGTTGACATCATTGACATCATTGCATATCCCTTCCTGAACCCTTGTGGTGATGGATCTGATCTCCATTGGCTCGAGCCATTTTATTAAAGCCCGTATGACTCAGATACCACAGACTCTGCCTCTCATTTGATTGAGCTATTCTTTTACCTGTCATTAATTATACGGAAAAACAGTACGGTAATTTTATTTACCACAGAGGTGGACATCCCTGTTTCGTATATGTCTGAATCCGAGTCCACTTCGGAGAGTACAGTATTACCAAGCTGTGGGGTTTGCTCAGGAGGAGATGTTTGCACGCGTGATGAGGCAGAAGTTTGCTTTTGAGCTATGTTTCTCCCCTCCACACTGATTCGCTCCACAGACGCGTTCGGGTCGCCCCCACAGGTACCGTTCACGTTGACTGCTTGGTTGCTTTTTTGTTTTTTAATTACTGTAGACTCGCCTGGTCCTTCCTTGGATAGCGGGGTGAAAATATTAGATATCCGCGGCTGAGAAGAGGCTGGGAGTCCAGTATTTTTAGTGGCAGCTTTCAAGTTTTTTATTGTTTGCAGCCTTTGAGCCTTTTTAGCCGATAATTCCAGATTGGCTTTGTCCGCTGCATCGTTCTCCATCTCTTTGTCGTTCTCTTTCTGTTTTTGTTTCACCTTTTCTTTATCCCTGTCCTTTTCAGTGTTTTTGCTTTTATTTTTATTTTTTTCACTTTAGTCACATATAGCTTTCTCCACATTATTCTCCTTGGCTTTAGATACTCTGGTTTCAGGTCGTCTTTGTATGTCCTTGTATTTCTGCGGGGTGAGGCTTTTTATACTCTGTGTGTTTTTAAGTCTTCCCTGTTCCCCAGGTCTTCTGGGCTCTCTGTGGTCTCTAGGTCTGGGTCTGGGTCTTCAAGATTTTGCACCTGCATCTGTGTCTCATGCATATCTAGGATTGCTGATGCTCCCTCCTCTCCTCTTTCTCCACTTTCTTGATTAAGCAGCGATGAGCTTTGTGCCACTGTTCCGTTAATTCCAGCTATATCCTTTATCTGCGTTTGTTCAGGTGCTGGCAATCAAACCTGACCTTGTGGCTGATTTTGATCTTTTGTTTTTCCGAAGGGATCTGACGCCACCCCCTTTATTTGTTTTTTTTATTTGTTAACACTTTTAGAGCAGCCCAGGTTCTTTTTTTAGGCACAGTAAAAGATCTGCGATGAGTTTTAAGGAAGCTTGGAGCTTGAGACCCTGTAGTATTGTAGGTTTGCTTGGTTTTGTAGATTTTTAGTCGCAGTTCAATTGCGATCACAAATTTAGGAGGGATATCTGTACTATCTGAGTCTAGTAGTGCGCCAAACCCCCTCCACTCCACTGCTTGTGCCACTGTTCCTGTAACTGTAGCTGTACGACGTTCACGCTCCTGCTGCTGTAGCTTCTCCCGTTGTTGGTTATCTGTCTTCTTCATTTATTTCTTTCATTTATTTCATTTATTTCTTTCACCTTAACGATTCGCTACCCTTTGGTTTCCTAATTTCCTCTCCATAGTTTTTTTCCTCTGCACGGGCGGTTAGCTATTGGCTAGCGCTTCTGCGTCCCCCTGACAACGCAGCACACGCGATTTAAAAGCGTGGCTTGCAAGTCTGCAGATGACGTCCGATGACTAGCGCAGGGAGCCTGGGGGAAGGAAGGTGATCTGGTGTGAAAGCGAGCGCCGGAGGCAAGAACCAAGGTGAGCAGAGAGTAAGCAAAGGCGACTAGCAAAGGCAAAGGCGATGAGGGAATAAGGGAGGACAAGTGCACCAGTATCTCAGCTCCAAGATCGCTTGATGCGGACGCCGAGTGTTTAATTTAGCTCAATTCCGCATTTCGCTAATCACTGTTCACTGTATGCAGCGTCCAACTCCCTTCTCTCTTTCCTACGTCCTTAATGATTAGCTCCAGACAGTTAAGGACAGTTACGCACAAGTCCCTGGCAAGGGGGGAAAAATAGGTAAACTATCTCCTGTCAGCCCGCATTCAGATTCTGGCCTTTAACACTCCGTGCCCGGTAACAGCCAACATCGTTCACTTTAATGGCACAATGGCACAATTCAATTCAATACTCACAGTTCAGAGGCATGTGTAGCTCAGAGGTGTGCTCGGAAGGATGTGTTCAGAGGGATGTCGGAGGGATGTCGGTATCGGTATTATCGCAAGTCACTCATGCTTCCGCACATTCTTAATTTGTATGCGATGATAGCTATTACGGCTGCCGCCATCGTAAAGCCCTCTTAGCAGAATATCTCAAAGATTATCGAGGTCTTCCCTAGACCGTAATCTTTCTCGCCTCTGCACCTCTTTTACTCCTCCTTTACGCTGGCTTACCCCGCTCTCCGCTTTTGCAGTCTCCTTGCAGCCCTTCCTCTTCTTGTCACAATAGCAGCCATCAATCCTTATCGCTTCCTCTTTCTTCTCGGATTTCCAAGTCTCAGTTTTTTTCCAGCGTTTTATTTTCAGTTCGAGAAAGTTGAGTTCAGTTCAGCTTCATCAATTCTAAACGACCATTGCGTTTAGTACAGCATATCTCTATCTCTTCCAATATAGCAATCACATGGGGAGATCCAGATCAAGATAAGAGAAGACCAGACCCACGGAGCGATGCTGGTGCGTCCTCTCACTCTGGTGCCATCTTGCCTCTCCACGGAGTTGAGAAAAAAAAAAAAGGAGTTGATCATTTTTCAATGTTTTGTGACTGGATTTTGTTCACAAAACATTGACACATCAGATCAATTCAGTAAGTAAAAGGAACGTGCGTGTCTCTTTCAAAAACAGAATTGGTATGGCGACACAAATCCATTTTAGGAGTCAGTAGAATTTTATTGACTATGAGTGAAGTACATGGGCAGAAAAGTTTTGCGGTCGCAAACAGCGACTTGGACTGTTTGCTAATTTAAAACATTTAGTACATCTGGCAACTAGTGTCATCTGCAAAAAGGCATGCTCTCGCCTTCAGCCTTTTGGAAATGTTGCTGGTTAAAGCATTGAAAGGATGAGCTGTTGACTGAGATTCTATGTCAGGACCAGAGGCGAGGATTATGCTCAAAATCTTTTACTTCACTTTCACATAGTAAAGTCACAGGAGCCATTTAAGCATCAATTTAACTCAAACTAACATTCCCAAAATCCTCTGGGTTATCAACAGATAAAAACCTAATAAACAATCAGGACCAAGGCAGCCCATATATCGTTCATTGTCACTGTTTTTGCGGTATCTTTTATTCGCTGCTCAGCAGCCGCAAATAAGTGTTGCTCCCTTATTCTGACTGGGGTTGGGTTGTTTTTAATGCAATATTGTTACTATTGCTATTATAACCTGTATTGTGGAGTTTTTAATTGCCTAGCGTTTACTTGCAGGGTTCGTCAAGCCACAGGAGCGCACCTACGCAGCAGTGTGGCATGTTAGGTGAAGGCAGGTGGCGCTGTGATGTCAGCGCAGCACGGCCTCCTCAGCTCCATGATGCACGTCTTCAGTTTTTCTTCTGACAGGGAGACGCACGGCGCAAGAGCCGCATAAGCGCCTTCTCCCGAGCCTAGAGCCCTGACACCCCAGCACTAAGGGGTCTGGACAGGATGCATTTGTACCCGTTTTGATGCCCACAATGGTCAGTATCTCAACGCCTGTGAGGGCTACTGGCAAGCAATATTCTCAATGCCCAGGGGGGTCTGTACCTTTTTTGTTGCAGGGCTTATTAGCCTTTACCCGACAGCTTGCATTTGAGAAGTACTTTTATAGTTCAATATATAAATAATGTCCTGCGGGGTCTATAAGTTGGTCGTTAGCCGTGCTGGCAATTTGAGGGGCACAGTAACGGGCTCTACCCAGTATATGTTAGTTGGGTATCGTGTCCTTGGGGACAGAACCCCATTTGCTTTGAGGCCCCTCGTCTCCCCTGTACCATAACTAGACAGCTCTGCTATCGCCATATTGGCACCTGCCTGATTGGTAGCCATGCAGTCATTGGACAGTATGTATGTCACCCCAAGGAAGCCCTGTCCTTCCTTCCTTGGGGTGATGACTTCTAGGAGGTCATCCATGCCACCATTGATAGAGCGGTTGCGGTGGCTATTGCCCCCATGGGACACCGCCTATATAACAAAGTTCTTGAGGATTACGCGAGGTCCTCTCGCCCACAGACTGCCCCTTAGCAGGTGTCCCCACTCCTGGAATGTAAACTTCCTGGAGTGGATCAGGACACCTTTGGACGTCTCAAACGAGCCTTTCTGGCCCAGACCCCCCTTGGGACCTTTGGCTCCACTGATCAGCTTCTGGATGGCTCGCAGCCTATGTACCCAAACATGCAGGATGGGGACGATTCCCATGGGGATTCGGACGAGGAGGCAGGCCCGTCAAGGCCTTGACGCCTCCTACAGCCAATGACTTTTCGGTGCCTGCCTCCTCTGGCGCGATGATAAACATGCTAGACCCCGAAGCAATCTTCTACCCCAGATCAGCAGAATGGGCCCCAGTTAGCTAAATGGCGGAGTAGGACAAAAGCCGCCTTATTAAGCAACTGGAGAAAGATGCGTGCAGGGACCCCAGGAAGGGGCTAGACCGTTCCTGGCGATGATGCCAGGACAAGCTTCTGGACACGGTGGGGCCAATAACTAAGATATCAGACATGGATGAGGAGGCCAAGGGTTCTGGGTCCTTATTCTCCCCAGAGGTACCTTCAGGCTGGGTCCAAAGAGCCTTGATCTTTTTGGGCAACACCAATTACGCCCTCTTTACTGAGAGGCGTTGCTCCTTGCTTATTAAGGTGGACCCTTAGTTAGGTGACCTAGCAGCATCTGAGGTCGCCCTACGGGGTCTCTTATTCGGGGACTCCTGGATCAGGGAGCTAGGGAAGTTTATGGCTACCTTTTTATGCCGCGACATGGCACAAACATTCATCAAGCACACTTTTAACCCGCACATTTTCCAATGGGCCAGTTGTGGCAGGAGCCACTTAGTTTGTAGCTTCTCCTACCAAATCCCCTCCTGGGGACAAGACTCCAGACGCGGTCAATATTAATACCAAGCCTACTTCAATACCTGACCAGAGGGTGTTTCTGTGGCAGAGGCAGTTCGGGGGGCCAAAAATCCAACTTTTCCACCAACGGCCACTGTTCACCTTTCTTCTCAACTAAAAGTGGTGGTGGGCGGTTAGAGGCAATTTTTCTACAGATGGGAATCTTTCACAATAGATGCATGGGTCCTTCAGGCCTTCTAAGGGTTTCAGATTAAGTTCTATCGCTCGCCATGGCAAGCAGCATGCCAGATCTCCTTTTCCCTAGCAGAGGGCGATCTCATAGACAAAGCAATTTTTTCCTGGTCATATGATGGGGGTGAACAATCCATAATAAACCTTCAAGAGTTCAATGAGTGGCTAGTCTAACGACACTTGAAGATGGAAGGGATCCATCTTTTGCAGCTTGTTCTCTGGCCATTCGACTGGATGGTCTGGATCTGAAGGACGCTTCTCTTTCTGTTCCGATCTTTCTGCCCTAAAGATGCTTCTTTCATTTCATCTGGAGGACTCAAACATACAAGTTCCTTACACTCCCTTTTGAACTGCCCTCGGCACCTTGGTGCTTCACGAAGATCCTCAAACCATTGGTGGAACACCTGCATGCGCAGGGGATGAGGATCATTATCTACCTGGCTGACAGGCTTATTGTGAGCCAATGTCCCAAAAAGTTATTCACACAGCTGCAGACAACAGTACACCTGTTACAGGCTCTAGGGTTCATAACTAGAGAGAGCAAATCTCTTCTCTCTCCATCCCATTACACGGTATTCCTCAGTTTCGTGATAGACTCTGTGGCTGTACACGGAGCCTTCCGTCCAGGAAAATTGCAAAGATTTGTCACGAACAGTAACAGGCCCTCGCCAGAGCTTACACTTCTCTCCAGCAACTAGAACGGCTGATGGGCCTTCTGTCATCATCTATCCAGGCGATCTTTCCGGGTCTGCGACACTTTCGAGCGTTGCAATGCCTCAAAGCTTACCACTTGCTGAAGGGTACTCTTGCAGGTGGGTACGCTCAGTCGGTGACCCTGTTGGAGGAAATTCAATAGTGGCTTTCTCACATGGAAGCCTAGAATGGGAGAGGGATCTCCTGATCTCACCCAGATCTGGTCATCGAGTCAAACAGCATTAGGTTAGGTTTGGGCTCCTGATGTGGAGACTTTTCTACTGGAGGAAGCTGGTCACAACACGAGTAGAGGTTGCACATCAACTGCCTGGAATTCTTTGCAGGGTCCTTGGCAGTACATTGCTGGACCAAGGACAGGATATCATTTTGCATTCTCCTGAAGATGGACAATGTATCATCAGTGTGGTACAGCACCCATCTGGGGGATACAGATCGAAGCCCTGTCGGATCTGGTGAAGTATTTATGGCAACACTGCCAGAACCATTGAGTGTCCGTCACCTTGAGTATCTTCCTGGTCAAGCAAATCAGAGGGCAGACTGGCACTCCTGTCATTTCCATGAATTGAGTCACTTGAAGCTGTACCCGAGGTTCTTCTCCAGGCTGTCGGAAAGAGGGGCCCCTCCTCAGTGGATCTGTTTGTCTCCAATTTGGACCATCGGGTGAGCCTATGGTCCAAAGCCTGGACAGACAGCACCGTTAATCGGTATAAGTCCTTGGATGAGATGGATGGGCTGATGTGTACAACAAGACTTGGAAACCAGTGGTCGCAGATGTAGTCCAGATTCTCAATTGTTTGTCCGGCCTCTCATCAGAGGGTTTGGTTTACCATTCAATTAATACCTTTCGTTCCGCCATCTTGGTGGGCCACGTCCTCATTGATGGAGCGCTAGTCGGTGAGCATCCTTTTTTGTGGAGATTATTAAGAGGCATTCCCCTTTCATTGCCTTCAGAGCCGCAATACTCCACTCTTTAACTTAGTCCTCAACCTTTTTCTTTCTTGGCAACCTAATAGAATCCTCTCAAAGAAGGAGCTTTGCGCCAAGCTGGCTACGCTGTTGTGCCTGATATCTTGCCATAGGGTCTCCAACGCCCGGACTCTGGATATTACAGTATAAGGTTTTTACTTTTTAGGGCTCGCCTGCTGTGCTCATGAGCACAGCTGGAAGCTTTATAGGGGCTTATCCAGTGTTGAACCACCACTGGCGATTCCCCTGGCGATTCCTTTAAGTGCATGTGCTTTTTAGGTCATTGCGCAAGCGCAAGCCCTAAAAAGCGCATGCACAATGCCACCAGCCATCTGCCTGCCTGCCTTGCATTACCACATCAAAGGTAGCAGTCCCAGGTCATTTGTCACCTCCTAATTATTCACTGCCTGCCGGCTGTATTTTCAGTTTCGTCTCCTAATCTTCCCGCCCCTTGCTGCAACAACTGTTTATGCTCTGCTTGAAAAGAAACATGGAATGCATGCTGTATCCAGGACCACGAATTCCATTTTACCTATCAGGTTTTGGGACTAGCTATTACGATGTTGCATTATTTGCTTTAAAAATCTGGGAATTTAGTTTCCCCTTTGATTTGCACAGAGGTCGAGCAAGTTTTGGCTTTCAAAATTAAAGTCTCCTGCCGAAATCGGATGTGTTGGCGTGCACAACTGTTGTCCTAGTGTGCAGTATATTACATTCTGCGCTCAACAATACCCTTTCTTTCACACTTTTCGTCCCAAAAAAAGTTTTTGTAAATTCGATGTAACTAACTGAAAATCTGAAAAGCAAAGATATTTCCATGCACTACTTATCTTCTTGGGGTCTTTTACTAAAGTATGCATTCTCCTGGAGTTATAGCGGAAGGCATGCCACACATCAGTTGAGTTATCTCTTGCCCCATTAGATTGCACCCGAGTCTAGCTGTTTTTTAGTGTATTTTCCAAAATGAATTACTTTTTCGATCTGTAATTAGACAGACTAGTCTTCATTGTCTGGTGAGGAACCAGGATTGGGCGAAAAGGACCCCCGGCTTTAATCCTTAGTTCCCATGTGAAGAATTGTCCAGGTAGCAGTTTGATTGTTTTTTGCAACACATCGTGGATAGTTTAAAATACTGTAGATTCATAACTAATGCTAGATTTATGTGCCCTTTTCGAAGTGACAGCTTGTTGCCACCCCCTGTCCCTGAGCAAAGGAACATCTTTTCCTGGTTGTAGTGACAATGGGTAAACCTCTACTTGTCACCCTAGGCGGCTAGCTTGTCTTGCCTTGTCCTACCACCCACTCTTCATAAAGTCTCGACCTGCTGATTGCTTTTTTCCAGCACTAGTCACTTTTTCCCTACATCCCGTGTTTGCACGGGAGGTGAGATTGGAAAAAATCAAAGGCCAGACATTTAAGTTGCTCCATGGACAAGATCGATTTTTATTCGTTTCCTTGTGCTGACGCACATGGTTTAGTATTTTGAGAGCTCGGGTATGTCAAGCTGCGTTCTCCAGCTGCGCAGCAATTAGCCTTTGGAGATGTCGGGTCAGGCTGGAGTGGAGGTCGGCAGCGTCATAAGCTGCAATGGGATGTTTGCATAAAGTCAAGTGTTGATGTATGCCCCCATTAGCCAAACCTTGGCGGTACGTCTGATTTTGTCTTACCTTTTATCGTGTATTCTTTCACCTTGGAAACCTTGTATTTATGAATTTACTGGCTTGCCACGTACGGTCTGAAGACAATCAAACCTTGCCATTTCATGTTTCTCACACCAGTGCAGCGCTGCCTTTCCTACTTTTAGTGTGATTCAGGCACCGGCGTAAGGGGTTGCGTTTAATGCCTGGGTCCCATGACCTGGCCCCTTCAAGTAATTTTTCTCGTCACCTTTAGTAGTGCATGAAGCGTCAATTTTGTTTCAAACAATTACCGCCAGTGGCTTGATAGACTTAATTAAGGATGCATGGGTGGGGTTTAGGTGTTCGGGCTATGCCGACCACTAAGAAATGCTTTCTCGGGCTGGCTGTTGGGCCAAGCAGGTTTCGCCAGAGTATAGCAACACTCAAGACAAAGGAACAGGTCTCCCTGCATCTTTGTAGAATATAATTTAATTACAACACAGGCCTTGTACTTTTGATTTTATATGGGCGGTGAATGTTCTTGAAGTCCTTCATATATCTATTCACTCTTTCCTTAAGAGGGCTTTTCGGAGTTTTGGTTTAAGTACTGAGTGCACTGTGTAGTAGCTAGCTAAGGCGCAGTTATGTTGCCATGTGCTGTTGGGTGCCCAGACAACATTCATATATATTTTCTTTCCTTTCTGCACACATTGTTGCGATTTATTTTGCCCTGCTACTTATCATTTTTCTAAGCAGACCTTTAAAATTCGTCATTCCTTAAAATATAGTGTAGCTTCGGTATTAATTAAACACCGACAGGTTTAACAAAACCTTCTCCCAATGCAGATGTTAACAAACAAACCTCTCATTTACGGTTCATACTCTTTTCTTTTCTGTGATTTAGTTTTCCTTCCAGAATAAAGTCCTACATATTTTTCTGCATGTATCTGTTGGAACAGTAGCACCAACTCCACCTACACAGCTCCACCGATGCACCCACCACACAGCTCCACCGAGGCACCCACCACACAGCTCCACGAGGCACCCACCACACACCTCCTCCGATGCACCCACCACACATGCCCCCACTACATATGCCCCAACCACACAGCTCCACAGATGCCCCCACCACACAGCTCCACAGATGCACCCACCACACAGCTCCACCCATGCACCCACCACACAGCTCCACCGATGCACACAGCTCCACCGATGCACCCACCACACAGCTCCACCGATGCACCCACCACACAGCTCCACCTATACAGCTCCACCGATGCACCCACCACACAGCTCCACTGATGCACCCACAACACAGCTCCACCGATGCACCCACCACACAGCTCCACCGACACAGCTCCACCGATGCACCCACCACACAGCTCCACCGATGCACCCACCACACAGCTCCACCGATGCACCCACCACACAGCTCCACCGATGCACCCACCACACAGCTCCACCTACACAGCTGCAGCGATGCACCCATCACACAGCTCCAGCGATGCAGCAACCACACAGCTCCACCGACACAGCTCCACCGATGCACCCACCATACAGCTCCACCGTTGCACCCACCATACAGCTCCACCGTTGCACCCACCATACAGCTCCACCGTTGCACCCACCATACAGCTCCACCGTTGCACCCACCATACAGCTCCACCGTTGCACCCACCATACAGCTCCACCGTTGCACCCACCATACAGCTCCACCGATGCACCCACCACACAGCTGCGCCGATGCACCCACCACACAGCTGCGCCGATGCACCCACCACACAGCTGCGCCGATGCACCCACCACACAGCTGCGCCGATGCACCCACCACACAGGTCCGCCGATGCACCCACCACACAGGTCCACCGATGCACCCACCACACAGCTCCACCGATGCACCCACCACACAGTTTCACCGATGCACCCACCTCCACAGATGCACCCACCACCCAGCTCCATCGATGCTCCAACTAAGCTCCACCAATGCACCCACCACACAGCTCCACCAATGCATCCACTAGGCTTCACCGATGCACCCACCACACAGCTCCACCGATGCACCCACCACACAGCTCCACAGATGCACCCACCACACAGCTCCACCGACACAGCTCCACCGACGCACCCACCACACAGCTCCACCGACACAGCTCCACTGATGCACCCACCATACAGCTCCACCGTTGCACCCACCATACAGCTCCACCGATACACCCACCACACAGCTCCGCCGAGGCACCCACCACACAGCTCCGCCGAGGCACCCACCACACAGCTCCGCCGAGGCACCCACCACACAGCTCCACCGATGCACCCACCACACAGCTCCACCGATGCACCCACCACACAGCTCCACCGATGCACCCACCACACAGCTCCACCGATGCACCCACCTCCACAGATGCACCCACCACCCAGCTCCATCGATGCTCCAACTAAGCTCCACCAATGCACCCACCACACAGCTCCACCAATGCATCCACTAAGCTTCACCGATGCACCCACCACACAGCTCCACCGATGCACCCACCAAACAGCTCCACCGATGCACCCACCACACAGCTCCACCGATGCACCCACCACACAGCTCCACCGATGCACCCACCACACAGCTCCACCGATGCACCCACCACACAGCTCCACCGATGCATCCACCACACAGCTCCACCGATGCATCCACCACACAGCTCCACCGATGCATCCACCACCCAACTCCGATGCACCCACCACACAGCTTCACCGATGCACCCACCACACAGCTCCACCGATGCATCCACCACACAGATCCACCGATGCATCCACCACACAGATCCACCGATGCATCCACCACACAGCTCCACCGATGCACCCACCACCCAACTCCACCGATGCACCCACCACACAGCTCCACCGACACAGCTCCACCGACGCACCCACCACACAGCTCCACCTACACAGCTCCACCGATGCACCCACCACACAGCTCCACTGATGCACCCACCACACAGCTCCACTGATGCACCCACCACACAGCTCCACCGACACAGCTCCACCGATGCACCCACCACCCAACTCCACCGATGCACCCACCACACAGCTCCACCGACACAGCTCCACCGACGCACCCACCACACAGCTCCACCGACACAGCTCCACCGATGCACCCACCATACAGCTCCACCGATGCACCCACCACACAGCTCCACCGATGCACCCACCACACAGCTCCACCTACACAGCTGCAGCGATGCACCCATCACACAGCTCCAGCGATGCAGACACCACACAGCTCCACCGACAGAGCTCCACCGATGCACCCACCACACAGCTCCACCGATGCTCCCACCACACAGCTCCACCGATGCACCCACCACACAGCTCCACCGATGCACCCACCACACAGCTCCACTGATGCACCCACCACACAGCTCCACCGAGGCACCCACCACACAGCTCTACCGAGGCACCCACTACACAGCTCCACAGATGCACCCACCACACAGCTCCACAGCTGCACCCACCACACAGCTCCACCGATGCACCCACCACACAGCTCCACAGATGCACCCACCACACAGCTCCACCGATGCACCCACCACACACCTCCACCGATGCACCCACCACACACCTCCACCGATGCACCCACAACACACCTCCACCGATGCACCCACCACACACACCTCCACCGATGCACCCACCACACATGCCCCCACCACACATGCCCCAACCACACAGCTCCATAGATGCCCCACCACACAGCTCCACCGATGCACCCACCACACAGCTCCACCGATGCACCCACCACACAGCTCCACCGATGCACCCACCACACAGCTCCACCGATGCACCCACCACACAGCTCCACCGATGCACCCACCACACAGCTCCACCAATGCACCCACCACACAGCTCCACCAATGCACCCACTTAGCTCCACTGATGCACACACCACTCAGCGCAACCACAGCATCACTCAGGGCAACCACAGCATCACTCAGCGAAACCACAGCATCACTGGTTCAAATATGTTCTTTCAATGTTTCAAGCGGTTTTCAAGCTTTCTTGCTTTATTAAAAATCACAAAAAGATGTTAATATTTCACTTCTGTTTTTGGATTTTCGTCACAATAAAAAACACTGAACATAATCTTCACAAAAGTTATTTACAAAAGTTTAAGCTATTGCCATTACAAATTACATACATTTATTTAAGTATTAATTATTTACAAAAATTAAAAACCATTGTTATTTGTAATATCAATACATCTAAGTCACGTAAATACAAAACATGTTGCATTACAAATGCTATAGGTGTTTGCGAAAGTTAGAACTATTGGCATTGTAAATGACAAAGCTATTAATTTAGCTATTTTAAAAAATAACACAAATAAAAAAAAATTCATTTATAAGACCAATAGCTCAAACTTTCCTAATGCGAGCCCTATTGCATTTCCAATGCTTGTTAGGTCTTCTACACAGTCAACAGACAGACTTGAGTCCTCTCCTATCTCGCATTAGTCAATTCATTTAAACTTTGCATAGTGCAATGTCTGAAAGTGTATGAGGAAATGATAGAGGAACTCCACCCACCATGTGAGAGACAGCTCTTGATTGCGCTGCAAAAGCTGCACAGACCGTTTTTTTCTTCCATGATAACACTATGATTGCGTGAGTGATGCAGGAAGTTGATATTGAGGGCCGAGTTTTTGGGACACACTCAGCAAGAGGGGCCGCTTTGATCTTCGGCCTCCGATATGGTGGATCATTCCATCCTGGTCCACCGGTTGGAAGCCATTGACATAAAAATGTTAGCCTTCCTTACTGATAGGGAAAATACGGCCTATTAGATACTTTCTCGTCTAAATATTTCTCTCTGCCCTGTGGAGTTTTACAGGGATCATCGCTCAGCCCTACTCTTTTCAACATTCGCCTAGCAGGACTTGCCCCTTTCATTTAATGTTTTGGCTTCCCGCTCACATTATACTGGGATGACACGCAGATCATGCTGTCCGCCTCTAACAACTCCAACGACACTAGCCATTGAATCCAGAACTGTAAGAGACAAATCAGCATCTGGATCTGCCTTAAGTTGAACTCAGAAAAAACTGACATGATCATGTTCAGAAACAACCTCAACTTCTGGTCTGGACCATGCTGGCCGGCAGAAATGGGAATGCTCTCTTACCCCACAACTAAAGCTAAGAGTCTTGGGGTTATCCTGGATGATAAATTAGAATCTTGGTAAGCAAATTAATGCAGTTATCTTATCCTCCTATAACACCCTTAAAATCCACAAGAAAATATTAAACTTTCTCCCCATCAGTTCCAGGAAGACAGTAATTTCCACTTCAATACTTTCCAAATTTGATTATTGCAATGGCTTATACAGCTGCCTGCAGACTCAATAGATCAACAAACTTCAAGATCTACAGAATTCAGGCGCAAGACTACTGCTGGGACTGCCTAGGCATCAATCCGTCACACATGCCATAAAAGATCATCACTGGCTGAATGTAAAAAATAGGATCAAATTCAAATCTCTTTGCCTTACTTACAAGGCCCTGAACGATTCGGGACCAGTTTTTCTAAGGAAAGCATTTTCTTGGTAAGTTCCCACTAGAAATCTAAGATCAATGGGATCTTTCAAAAGAAACACCTTTAGGTACAAAGAAATCCAAATAGGGAGAAAGCAACTTCCTGGCAGGAGCAACCAAACAGCGGAATCGCCTCCCTTTTCACATTAGATCAGCTCCTTCCCTTCTAAAATTCAGAAAGTCCCTAAAACCTGGCTCTTTGACCAGTAGCCTTTTTCTTTCACACCTGCTCAGCACTCTGACTAGTGCCGAGACACCCCCAGGAAGGAGCTGCACTCTACAATTTTTTTTACACAGCCTCCAAAGCTTTTCACTTGGGTGACCAATTGGAGGACATCATGATTGAAGTAGATTTGTCCTCTGATTCCACCTTAAAAATTTTTTTTCAATCCAGTGGTTAATGTGACACGACTGGTGGTGAGTAAGCTTTAAAATAGCATATTCCCCGCCTCTGGTCCGGACGTAGAATGAAAGATTTCCTAGCTATCATAACAGAAATCTTCAATTCTATTAAGGACACATAGGCGAGAATTATCCTACCCAGGGAGAAATTCTCAAATGTCAGTAGGTAAATGCTTATTCTAAATTGTTTATATAACTGTGTGTAATGGCTTGTTCTGAATTGTTTATGGGATGGCTTATGATTGTTCGTGCATATGTTATGTGTTACTGAAGTGTTTTCTGATGCTATTGAACGACTCCGTTCCAATTGTCATCTGTTCCTTTCCTTGTAAGGAATGACAGCTTCAAACATGATTCGTGAGCAACGGATGACAAAGTGATTTGTGCAAAGAAAACAGGCAGCGTAAACAGTGACAATCGACTATATGTTGACTCCTTGGTTATGATTGGTTATTGGTTTGTTCTCTGTTGATTACCCAAAGGATTTTGGTAATGTTAATCTGGGTTAAGGTGATGCTTTAAATGGCTACTGTAAATTTACTATGTGAAGCGAAATAAAAGATATTAAGCATAATCCTCGCCTCTGTGTCCTTAATAGAATAGAAACATTCTATTACCCCAGACAGGAAATTTTCCATTATATTTTGTTGGCCTTCTACTGCTCCCCAAACTGAACTCATTTCATAACTAGCTCCTACTTAACTTTTTACCCTTTGTCTGCATCTTCAATGCAAAATACTGTCAGAGGCCTTGCCAACATTTAAGGAGATCGGAGCTATTGTCCTTCCTTTCTCATGTCATAAAGTTAAATAAATCCACAAAACTTAGCCTGTAGATTCAGATACAGAGATGATTTAAAATATATTTCAAACTGTTCATCAAAGTGTTCTTTAGCTCTGGAGTTCCGAGACAACTCCCTGTTTATTCTATTTGATGCTGCATATGACTTTTTCACGCCCTAGGCTGTTAAGCCTTTCAACATAAGAAAATTATTAAAAGTATGGAGAAGTCAATGTTTCTCCAAACTGTAGGACGCAGGGCAAGCCACATGGACAATGAAGCACTCCACATGTGAAAAAAAAATGTACGAGAGATGTGAACAAGGGAAAAGGGAGATGGCAGGAAAAGTTGGATATTAATGTATATTTTGTCTACAAGGTAAACAAGTAGCGTCATCTGGCCCGGGAAAAAATATATGAATGCATGTAATGTGCTGGAGAGAACAGAGGATAAGAGTCTGGGTTGATGATTAAACTACATGAACACTCTGTTATATCATGATCCTCACTTGCCGAGCTACTGCGCTCCAATACCAAACTTATAATGTCAGCAGTCCACACCTGAATGGAATGACATGAAAATCATGTTGGCGTGTGTGTAAAGCATTTACATAGCATGGGCATTTTATGTGAGTGACCCGCCGTGAGGATCTTCAAATCATAATGAGCAGTACCAAAATCTTCTTTGCTTACTGCAATGATACTGTACTGCTTGTGTCTTCTAAAAATTCCACTGCCTCACCATAATAATTTGTCAAATATTTAGGGAATCTACTTTCACATTATCTCGTCTGTGCACATCTTTGGTCAGTGCTGCAACTGTTAAATACCAAACCAAGAGGGATACAGTGATGCATTGGCATGTGCCATTTTGTTATGCCAGAAAAGAATTTCCATCAATTCTCTCCTCACCTAAAGCCACTAATCTGTCAGTGCAGATTCCCCCGTTCTCTGTCAATGTCGTAACACCTACATAGTAATTTTAGGTCAATCAAAGATGGGTTAATGATTGACAACTACAAGGAGGCGAAACCCAGGTAGAGCTGCATAACAAGATCACTGAGCCAAAAGTGGAAGCAGCACAAAACTGTCTTGTTTATTTTATTATTTTGGATGGGTCGGTGATAGGGTTAGAATGCAAGGTAAGTTTGTGGTAGGTTGGTCTAGGGTGACTAGTCTTTTTTTAGTATTTCACTTTATTTGGGGCAGGAGCAGGTCTTGTGACCTACTGCAGGGAACATTTTACCTTTAGAAAAAGGTGGAGCCAAAGCAAGAGGTTACTAGGCAGCAAATGTACTAGTGGATCAAAGAATCCATATTAATAACTTGGAGTAAATTATACCTGTGACGTTTTGGTCATTTAACAGATGGTTAGAGAAGGTGCTGAGTGCGATAGAAACATGTTAACATAGTTTAAAAATAATGAACGCTCAAGTGCAGCAAAGAATTGGGCTTCCAGATAGAGTTCCACCATAGGATGGTAAGCTAATGCGATCAGTATCGAACCAGAACATTCTCTCTTTTATATAGCAGACGCATTCTCTCTTTCATATGGCACAAGAATACTGCTGTTGCATTAAAAATGCTAATAAATGTGAATAATGCTCTTGCACAAGCCTCAAATGAATTCCACCACTCAATCTCCTCGTTCAGATAACTATGATAAAGAGGAGAGTCCTTGGGGATGCACGTCATGCAACACCAGGAATGTGATGTGTTCTGGGTGAGGCCATGCTAGGATTTACAGGTGATGCTGTTAAGTAGTTTTGGTCTAACACTATCGTAAAACACTAAGCAACCTTTAAGCCCATGGGAACCTGAGTGTCTGGTATTATTCATTAACAGTGTTTCTCACTGGTATGATTCTAACAATTCTCCTATTGTCCGTGAAATGACTGTTCGCATTTACAATATATGACCAACACTCACTTGATTTTCTAGGGATCCTCTTTGTCCACCTTGGAAGAACATCAGGAAAAAAAACGAATATCTTGTGCATTTTGTCCTGGGTAAAGAAAAGAAAAACAAAAACAGAAAATACTACAGAGGTCATTATAATGAAAATTATTGTGTGTTCAGTACAAAAATCTTCAGATTATCACTAGTCCATTGATAACGTTTGTCATTTAGTTTGCTTGCATCGTATACAGTCAACAATATTTCAACCCTCTTCGGGATACAAGGATCTCATCAGAACATAAGTGATGTAGAGACACCATAAATAGCCAGCATCCTATGTGGAATGATAAGCTGGTCCTAGTTATTAAACCGGTCACAGAAAGGATGGTACTCACCAACAAGTAAAAGAATGTACCCACTCAGGAGTAGTTATCTAGCAACCTCCGAGATGGATGCAGCAAACCTCGAGATGTGGGTTTATTTCCAGTCAAAATAAAGACAGCATTATATGATAACAAACAAGCTACATGATAAACAGAATCAATAGATGAGTAATAATCTGAAAGTTGTTTGTTATGAACACTCATATTTTCAATATATTAACCTTCTTTGTAGTATCTTCTGGCTGTGTTTTTTTCTCTTCACTTGGGACACACTGTCCAAGAAAATTTAATATTTTTCGATGTCGTTCTGCCAAGGTGGAAAGATGATCCTTATAAAATAGAATGAGTGTTAGTCATATATTGTAGTCCGTCAGCATTAAATGCATGCAGTGACTTCACTGACAATTGAAGAATTGTTGAACAAGAATTTTACCTTTGTTAACTCAGCTTCTGGTAGAGATAAGAAAGGTGAGTGGCCCCACTACTCCAAGAGACAGGGTTCTTCGAACCAGTAATATAAAGAACAGAATTCTCTTGGAGAAATCATAAGTCAAATCAATCACACTCCATTGTATCAACTAAAAGGAGTTACTCACTCTCAATCTTAAAAGGACCCAAAAGGCAATTGAATAAAATCTGTTTAATTATGCATAAATTGCAACATTGGTGTCTGGTATGTTGTCTTTCCTACTTGCGATGCTTTATTAGCTTGTAATATGTTTTTTATGAAAATGTTTTTAATTATATGAATTTTATTCATTGTGCTATGGTTTTTGCAATTTATTCATCAATAAACAGATTTTATTCAATTGCCTTTTGGGTCATTTTAAGATTGAGAGTAACTCCGGTTAGTTCATACAGTGGAGTGTGATTGATTTGACTGGTGATTTCTCCAAGAGAATTCTGTCGTTCGTTATATTAGAGATTCTATCTAAACACAGATTCCATACCTTTTGAATAATCCCTAGGTGTCAGAGCAGACGCGGACACTTTTGAGCAGTACCACTGTGCTCCAAAAGGTGATGCAGTACGGCTGCGCACTACTCGTTCCGCTTTGGAAATGATGTGCAGAGCTAATGTAGGTGCCACTCCCACCCCACGCTCTGACATCAGTTGATTTTGAGGCTGTACGCTCCCCCAGATACCGAGCTCCAACAGCAACTTGGATTTGAGCAGTGTGCAGATTCCTAGACTTGGTATCTGATTAACGTGAGTGAGGATTCTGCAGTTAGATAGAGCATTACCAAAGGTAAATAACTTGTTCTTCTGATAGGGACTTCTAACTGCAGATTCCCCACTTTATGAATAGATACCAAAGGAGTACCTATTTGGATGTGGGTCTGTGAATGGATCAAAATTTCCTGTAGGACCGAGCAGGCAAAATGTCCCACTCTGTGAACTTGGTAGTCCAAACAGTAGTGCTTTGTGAATGTTTGGAGTGATGCCCACGTAGCTGCCAGGCAGATGCCCAGGACAGAAATATTGCATGCCAATGTAGTAGAGGCAGCTCTGGTCCGGATGGAATGAGCTAGCCGTCCTTCTGGAGGCTGCATTTTGGCCAATACATTGCCGATCTGAATGCAGAGCACGATCCAGCAAGATGCGATGGTCCTCGTCCTATTTCACTTTAGTGAACCCCACAAATAGCAGATTGTTCACCCAGTGTTCTGTAGCACTACTGATGTAAAACCGCAGAGCTCTCTTGGGGTCCAACTAATGGAGTCTCTTCTCCTTAGAGGGGTGATGCCGGGCAAAGAATGCTGGTAAAGTGATATTTTGACCGACAAGATAAAATGTCACAACCTTTGGTAAGAAGGGTACTTGCATCTGCAGAACCGGTTTGTCTGGGAAGAAGGTAGTGTACAGCGGCTTGAAGCTCACCCACTCACCCAACTGATGTTATGGTAGTGAGCAATACTGTTGTGAAGGTGAGAAACTGCAATGGACAGCTTTGAAGTGAGTCAAAGGGATCGCACATCAAACATGCAAGGACCAACAAAAACAACAAAATGATCGATAACTCTGACTAGAGATATAGTTGAATCTTGCATGCTAAATCGGTTTAGCAGGATGGGCTGCGGGGCTATGGTGGCCATGTCATCGACAATGAAACGCTGGGGATGACTTTGTTGACAACGAAACGCTGGGCACCTTGCTGAGGTTGAAATGGTTGTCTTTATGGGGTATCCGTGCCAAAGAGGTGAAAATATTGCTGCAGTTGGTGCAGGCCCGGACTGGCCATAGCGGGCACCGGGCAATTCCCCGGTGCGCCGTTCCGGATCCAGTCTCACACCTGTGGAAAATTCCAAAAGCGAGGAATCTGTGGTTAGAAGCCTTTTATTAGAATGAATGGTACCAATGAGAACAACAGTTGAATAATGAAAAATACTGCATCTCTGATTTCTGATGTTGTTGGTTCAAAAGACTTGTACAATGCAACATTCAGCACAGTCTATGGGCAAAAAAAATCTGATGCCTGGGCAGAGCAGCAGGTGTTCCATTTAACCTCATAGTGCAGTGGAATTCTTTTTACTTAGGTTCAGGTTTTGCACCAACAGGTTGCTTGTGGCAGTAAGGATGAAGCAATTTAAATGCAAAAATACGCACATCAAAATAGCATTCTAAGAAATTCCCTCCCATATAGCAGAAGCTGGTTTCTGGGTAGCCTTGGTTCAAAGATCTTGCACTTGCTAAAGTGCAGGTAGCGCTCAAATACACTTGAAGAACGAAGTGCAAATTGATCAAATATGAGGATTTTAAAAGGTGGCACTAACAACAGCAAAAGGGTCTTTCGAACAACAAACATCACTTTCTGCCACAAAGGGTGCCTTGATAAGACAGCATGAAAATCATCAAAAAGACGCTATGCGTAGATAAGTTTTGTTTACAAATCTGCTGATGAAATTTATTGAGACCGTAAGAGGACACTAACAGTGTCTGTGCCAAACGGAAAGCCATAAGGAGTTGGAATAGTCCGGCCAAAAAGGATTAAGAAACAATTGTATTCGAAGACTGATTTCTATATTTCTTATGCGCAAACATGTCCAAGGCCTATTTTACACACAAGCAATTTGAGGAGCGTTTTACTAAACCAGCTGCTCAGTATCGAAAGTCAAAATTAAAAGAACAAATGTGTAGGTACTTCCCTTCCACAACAATAAACAAGCATCTGCAATGCAAAAGGTCTTGCATTTACGCGAGTTTGCGCTATTGGCATTATAAATGACAATGCCTTTTATTTATGTTTTGGTTTTTAAAACATACATAAAAGGCATTGTCATTTACAATGCCAATAGCCTAAAACTCTCGCAAATGCAAGACCTATTGCAATCCAAATGCTTGAAGGCATCGCTGAGTTGCCCCCTTCTATCTCCCATTGCCCCTGAAGAGCTCCCCGTTTGCTACAAGTTAAATAAACAAGCTGCACACAAGACCATCCTGCCTTCCTGCAGTAAGAGAAACTCAAAAGAAAATAGTGCTTACAGACTGAAAAAGATTTACTGTGTAACAACAAAGTAAAAAGGCCAGTTCTCTTGGGAGGTTACAAATGAAGACAGGGCGGTACTTGGGAGCGACTAACAAGCATATTAACGAATCTGAAGCCAGCATTTACGAAGGACAATGACACAAGCTGAGGTTCCGTGAATTCTGAACCTGGGTCACAAAGGTTATGGTTACGTTACGATGTTGGTAACATCGAACCGTAAATAGTGAGCTCAGCAAGCATGAGCGTTTGTCATGTTACACCGATGGATTCACTGTGTATTTGACGATTTCGTTCTGAACCATGGGTTCAATTTTGTGCATTGGAGCCATTTTGTAGTTGCCCTCACATAGGCTGATGACTTTAGCTGACTGCCGGATGACCTGAGTGAACTGACCCCGTTGCCTGAAGCTGACCTTGTTAGACCAGTTTCTTGCCCAGTAGCTGATCAAGATTAGGATCAAAGAGCAGGACATTGTTGAGTTTATTGTACACGCACACACCCCTTTCTCTTGCTCCTATCTGTTTCTGTTCCTTCTTTATGGTCTATTTATGATGTGGGCTGCGGGCGCTTTTGTTATGGGTTTTGTCCAGCTTGTCTAAAGAAGAATGTTTATCTTGAGTTTGTTTGATGATTAATTATGGGCTGGACAACTAAAATGTGTGTTTGTCATCATACAATGCTTTGGTCGTGTATACATGGGATTGGTCAAACTGTAAATAAGGAATGTTGGGTTTTTTGCATGCTTGCAAAAACTAGGAGTGCCCCTTACTTTTGTGCTGAGTCATGTAACCCTAAAACATATAAAAAGCCTCTGTCCTCTGTATTCCTCAGACCACCTCATTTAGTTACTACGGTTTGTGTGACGTGGCCTCATTTATTAAAATTTAATAAAGATGTCTTTTCATATTTCAGCTTCTGTGCCAAGTTCTTTATTGATATTAGGAAGACCCCTGAGAATGGAGATTTTGAATTTCCTAAAATGGCGCAGCCAACGCGGGGCTCATCAGAGAAGTGACTTTCTGTGGGAGTGATCTTGTCAGGAGACTGAAATCTACTGAGGAGGACAGAACAGGATTCTACTAAGAAGGTACTCTGTGCACAGGGATTCTGGAGGTTCTTTTTCTGCAGCCCAGTATATTTCTGATCTTCCTGATTTTGATCCTCCACATGATGTCACTCCTGCCTGAGAACCTTTTTGGCGTGAGTATTCTAAAAAGACCGTTAGAATTTGGATAACCTTTTGATTAGTAAAAGTAAGAGTTAAGTATAAGTGGGTCGCTCCCAGTCCTTTGGTTCTTTGATTTGGTTATCGCAATTACCAAAGCCGAGGGTTTGGTTTCTTGGTTTTTGATTTGGTCATTGCAATTACCATAGCCGAGGGTCTCGTACATTTGCGAGTGTATTGGTAGAGATAACCCCTTGAAGTTTGAAGCTAGATTAGTGAGCTATAAGATGCCTGATCTTAGCAAATTTGGAAATGTAGCTTTGGAACTTTGGAATTTGTGTGGGCCAACTTTTGGTTTGTATAGGTTTGGATATGCGAATTGCAATTTGTGTAGGCAGGTAATGAGGAGATATTTCTCCTTTTGGTTTAGTTGAACGGTGCACGTACGAAAAGTACCTTAAGCACCACTTTGATTATAATACTTGCGTTTTCCGCAGTATTTTTGGCATGCCTGTTTGTAAGCTCACATGGAAAATTGTGTTGCTTTTTTGGAAGGTACCATAGTGTGATGTGAAGTAAATTAGCGACCACCCCGACCCCCCTAGCGGGAAATATCTAAATAGGTTTAGATTTACAAACATATTTCTTCCTTGGTGATTTTGTATCCCCAGGGAATTAAAATATGGACATAATACAAAACAAGGATCCTTTGTTCTGCGCAGTTTTATGAATGAAGATATGCAGAACGATTTTGTTTGGTGTTCTGCTAGCCAAAGCTAGTGAAGTGAGTGTAGTTTCGGTTCTTGGACACACATCAGTCTGTTGGGCTGTTTTTGCAGTCTTTTGGAACACTATTGAGAAGCGTTTCTTGTAAATATGACTTACAACTAGTATTTGCAAATGGTTTGGTTCAAGTACAGTCTGTGGGCTGTTCTTTGTTTTTGTTCTGAGTATTGATTTGTGGGTCAAATTTGTGTTTAAATGTCTATGTGGTTTTCCGATTAGTGCAACTTCTGTAAGTGAATAGCGATGGTGCTATTCACGAAATGCATGGCGCGCCGTATTGTGCGTCCTGAGTGCTTTATCCTTTTCTGTGTATGTCTGAAATGAGCTCAAATGTGTGTTTGTGTTTTTTTTATGTTTTCAGTATATTAAGCCAAATTTTGTAAGCATATTCTTGGGTCTGTTGCTAATTACAAATTGTCCTTTTAAAGTGGCGCAAACATTTTGTCATTGTTATAAGTTAGGTTTCTATGCTTAGGCTTATAAATGAATGCGTCTAAAATGATAGGCAAGGGATGCAGCTCGCTTTTATATGTGGAATTATCAAAAATAAGTGCTACAAAATTCATTTTTCACTATTCATGAAGCTTAATGCTCATACTATGACATCCTAGCATTAACATTTAATTTAAGTTGTGCTATATCGCATAATGAGAACATTAGCATATGGAATTTCACTTAGCGCAGGCTTACAAAACTCATTTTTCTAAAGATTTACATAGGATATGTCTGATTAAAAATCTCTGTAATTTGTAAAGAACATTCTGAGGATGATTAATATGTATAACAAGTATAGGATATTTATTTTTAAGTGCCCCACACATCAAAGTCGAGTTTGGGTAAAATAGACAATTTAAAACAGTATTTTTGACATTTAAAATAGCTTTAAAGTGCATTAGGCCTCAGTAAATGCATACATTTAGGTATAATACAAATTTGCAGGTTGTCCCCATTTGGGTTTACTTTTAAATGGCCCAGTGAGATCCAATTAAGGTTGCTGAAATGAGTACAGTTGCAACAAGCATTTGTTCTAAAAACTGGTATGTCTGTTATTAGGTTCTGTGAATCATTCACAGTAAATATAGTAGGCCTTCTGTCTTTGTCAGCCTCAGAATGAGCAGAAACTGTGGGCTAGGAGAACAGGCTGCTCAAGTTGCGCTAAGATGCTATCTTTAGTTTTCCTGTAAACAATGGAAGAGGCTGTCATGTTGACATTTGTGACCTTTTAAATTTGTGCCTTGTCTCTTTGGAATGCAGAATGACCTTGCTAAACAGGCCTCTGAAAGGTGGGATTTCTGGTTTCTCCACAAGAACATCAATTAAATTAAAGAACTTTAGCTCAAAGGGACAATATAAAAAAAGGTTTCTTTGAAAGTCCCAACATCATGACATTTGTATTTCTGCTCTAGGAAATAATGTCTGCTAGTTGCTTTATTTGACAGAAAATGATTGAAATTTTGAAGGCTACATGAATAAGTGAGAACGATTTGCCAATTAAGAATTTTTACAGTGGAGATTGTGGCACAAGGCTCACATGGAGTGTCAGTGAAAGGATTTTACTTTTGGAAAGTTAAAAGGGCTTCATGTTGCAAGGTGACTGACAAGATGGTAACAGTTAAGTAATGGAAATTTATTTTTGTGTTTGTTAATATGTATCATGTTTTGTCTTCTGATTAAAAGTTATAATTGATATTCGTTTGTTATGAGAAATGTCTCTCTTGTGTGTTGTGTATTTTTTTTTCTTTTTTCGCTTCTGCCTACGGATCATTTATGGATTGTTCTGGGTGATTTAAAGAAGTCAAGACACGTGAGTTTGGTTGGTTGAAAGGAGATGTGTTTTTGCATAACTCCTTTGGAAAGAAATGTTCATGTTTTTTTTTAATGTTTGTGTATTTGGTCCTATCATGAATTGTTCTTGCTGGTCCTGTATGTTAGAAAGTTGTATTTGACAGCAGATATCCACTAACTGGTGATCTACTGTCAAAAGGAGGGTGAGGATTTTAAGCCTGACAAATTAAGCAGGCCTGAATATTCTGTTTTGGGCTGCAAGTTCACAGTGCATAAAGTACAAGACTTGCTTGATATACAGCAAGTATATCTGATGGCTTGACATGTGCGTTCTGTACGTTTTTTTTTGCATGTTTTTCTTGTTTTATGTTGCTGCTTCTGGTACTATTACAAGTTTACCTGTGTTGTGAAGGGATATACATGACGATGTGTATCCTGCAAACAGTTGGGTAGATTTGCTTTGACACTAAATTTCACATAAAGACAGACAACACTTCATCAGTGTATGTCGAATTTGGCTTTAATGGTATTTGAAGTAAAATAAAAGAAATATACAGGATCAAAGTATGTCACATGCTGTTAGTCACGTACTGCCCCTCCCCTTAAGGAACAGGCAGCCCTAAATTTATGTATCCTGATTGGACGTAAGGATAAAATTATAGATCTGTGATTCTTGTACATGGTGACCTAATTTCTATATTAAATTAGTCAGTTTTGTTCTGCTTCCTAAGTAGTGTATGGCTTTGTACGATAAAGGAAACAAGGCTTCATTTTTACCTAGTCCCATTTCCCTTTTCCAAATTCCTTTCACCAGTTGGTGTATTGCTCAGGTTCACACTTCCAGACTGTAGTAATGTACCAGAGACCCCATATTATGTATAATTCCCTTTTGTATGACCAGACTGGTTTTCAAAATTTTCTTTAGGCCTACTCTGATGTTTTCCAGTCTGACTGTCAAGGTAGTGATGGACTGATTAACTGACTCAATACTATAGTAAGATAAGTTTTCCACCTCAATAGGAGACACCTTACGTTTTTTGAATATGACAAATTCAATGCCTATTCTATGTGGTTTTTAGTTCCTTTTTTTCTGCTGCTTTAATTTTTGATAGACCAGATGTATTCTAAATAATTGAAATACCAGGACTCTCTAGTTCTTGTCTTTTGTTTCCACATCTTGATCATTAGCTTTTGTATTTCATAGTCCACCTGATGCACAATTATTAAAGGGAGGTATCTACATGTCCCTGATAATATGTATTATGTGATCTCTCTTTTAAGGTGTTCTTTATAAGGAATTTAGGAACACCTATATGTAATCATTGAGAAAAAAATGTGTTTGCCCCATTAGACAATGCCACCATATATGAAGACATCCATTTAGATAGTTTTCTCGTGTAGTTATCTACCCTTAGATGATGGATGATATGCTCTCACACGGAAACCCAATTGAAAAGCCTAGAGGCACAGTTTTGCCTACTGCCTTTATATTTGTATTGCTTTTTGAGAATGACAGTGTATTCTAGACCAAAATTGTCCCATGGCGTGTGGCCACTCCTTTGAAGATCGTAGGCCACCTGTTTGCAGTCCCCTTGTTATACAATGAACTGTTTAAAGCATCGCACTTGCTTCATCAGACGGCGTTGAACATCAGAAAAGAAGGAGGAGTTGGTTTTGCCACAAACCAGAATTTCAGTGCAAAAGAGCGCCTGTCATGTGCTGGTTAACCTCTGACAGTGTGCAGTCCCTTGAGCCCCTTGGTCTGAGTTTTTGGCCACACACCCCCTTTTCCTTTGCTCCAACGGAAGTGCAGTGCCCTGGAGGATTTGAGATTGGCAAAAGGCACTACATTATGGTGCCCATGAAAGAGCAGCCCGAGCATCCTCTGACACTGAATAGAGAGTGTTGGAGCCTGAAAGTGTTGCTGAGAGTGACAGTCTGTTGCTCTTTCCCGATTAATAGTACTTGGGTCCGCATAAGATGATCTGTGCCCTTGATCAATGAAGAGCACACTATCTGTAGTGCCTGCAGCACAGGAAATATTGGTGCACTGCATTAAGACATTGAGACTTTTTGAATGAGCTATGAGTATTTGCCAGGAGGGCACTCCAACGGATCATGAAAGGCCTGAATAAAGAGGCCCATGCAACAACAAAAGAAGATTTGATGAACAATAGAAGCCTGCCAGAGAGGCTTTTTGAACGGACTCTGGGCATAGTTGGTTATACAAATGGTTTCCGTGCGAGTGCATAGAATAGGTGTTAGGAGACAAATTTTTATTGTTTGGCTGGCATTGTTTTAAAGTACTATTCTGTTTAGTAAAAGCAGAATAAAGTCCATTCTCTGTAGAAGAGTATTCCCTTTTCACCTCAGAGCATTGATAAGGATCGCCACTGTTTCACCTGAACATATAATAAGTTACTAAAATGCATAGGAGCCATAAAAATGTTACTAGATAATTCTAGGATTTGCTTTCTGCTTAGGGTTGTGAAAATGATAATTTTCTTTGTAATGGTGGTCATTACTTTCTCCTGTTGTCTATATGTTCTTAATAACCTGTTTTCTAGTGTTTTTAAACATGACATTGTCTTTTATGGGTGGGATTGTTTTTTCTACCCAATTGACATCTGTATCCACCTCCCAACCTATGTCTCTGCATACTATTACTCCTTTGCATTCTTTCCATACTTTACTTGAACATGAACTGGTTAGGAGGTCAGAGTTTATTAATAATTCCTTTGTACAGTTTCTGCATCAACACCAGTTAGTAGTGAACATCACTAATTGTTGGGTGTATGGTCTTATGCCACATACTACAGATAGAGGTATTCCCTATTTGGTCCTGCCATATGTGGCCTTTGCGCTACTACGTGTGTAAGGAGGCCTGTCCCGAGAGAGTTACTAAGTAATAGGATTATGCTCCAACAACATCTTGATGATCTGATGAATATAGACCTGGATTCAGATTGACGTGAGTTTAGGTTATTGCCTATGTAAGGGCAAAAGGAGGGTCTGAGGTTCCGTGAATTCTGAACCTGGGTCATAAAGGTTATGGTTCCGTTATGATTTTGGTAACATCGAACCGTAAATAGTGAGCTCAGCAAGCATGAGTGTTTTCGTCATGTTACACCGATGGATTCACTGTGTATTTGACGATTTCGTTCTGAACCATGGGTTCCATTTTATGCATGGCAGCCATTTTGTAGTTGCCCTCACATAGGCTGATGACTTTAGCTGACTGTTGGATGACCTGAGTGAACAGACCCTGTTGCCTGAAGCGGACCTTGTTAGATCAGTTTCTTGCCCAGTAGCTGATTAAGATTAGGATCAAAGAGCAGGACATTGTTGAGTGTATTGTACACGCACACACCCCTTTATCTTGCTCCTATCTGTTTCTGTTCCTTCTTTATGGTCTATTTATGATGTGGGCTGCGGGCCCTTTTATTATGGGTTTTGTCCAGCTTGTCTAAAGAAGAATGTTTATCTTGGGTTTGTTTGATGATTAATTATGGGCTGGACAACTAAAATGTGGGTTTGTCATCATACAATGCTTTGGTCGTGTATACATGGGATTGGTCAAACTGTAAATAAGGAATGTTGGGGTTTTTGCATGCTTGCAAAAGCTAGGACTACCCCTTACTTTTGTGCTGAGTCATGTAACCCTAAAACATATAAAAAGGCCTCTGTCCTCTGTATTCCTCAGACTACCTCATTCAGTTACTATGGTTTCTGTGTGACGTGGCCTCATTTATTAAAATTTTATAAAGATGTCTTTTCATATTTCAGCTTCTGTGCCAAGTTCTTTATTGATATTAGGAAGACCCCTGAGAATGGAGATTTTGAATTTCCTCAAAGCCAACAACAAATATGGGCGGAGAGTGGGCGGGGCTTCTTTTCAATACTCTAATACAGCATGCCGCAGAGCATCGGATGTGCTGCCCAGGCTCCCTGTTGAATGAACACTCAGATTTATACAACACTCTATTCATTTTATTGTGGGTTACTTCCCTACCAACAGGCATGAGTTGATCTAGTCCTACACACTGAAGACAGTGACTACGGAATGGTCACCATAACGGCTCATGATCAATGATCTGTTGCCATTGTGTGTGAATGTGTAGAAGAGTTGGGACATCTCCCTGAACAGAGGTATGGAAATCATCCATGATTTGCATAAAATGTTTTTTAAAATGGTGCTAAATATCTCTGCTTTGTCAATTGCATCCATGCCCTCACTGCACTGGTGCATTACAAATGCCTTGATGCCAGATCCTTGTGCAAGACCACACTGTAGCCCAAAGGTAAAGGCCATAAGGCCGTCTGAAATGAACAGTTGGCAATTACATGATGATGTCAGTTTTCCATATGAAATATAATAGGGGAAAAAAGGCCCACACTAAAAAAAACATGAAGACTTACCTTTTGGCGTGCTGAGTTGCGTATACTTGGTTTTGATTTATTCACAAATAGAGGATTATGAAATAAAGCCTGCGATTTAGCATCAAATTGCACTGACCAATTCCACACGCTGTGAAAACTCAAAGCCTTGCTTTGTACGTCCTGGCTCTCCCCAGCCTGTCAAAACAAGCACACACTTTGATCACTTCAAAATTAGGCACAACAGAACATTTGAGAAATTTGAATACACACTTTGATGACTATGTCGCAGGTTTGGGCCTAACAGTATACATTAATTTACTTTAATGCTATTATGCTGTGGAAAATTAAACATTTTTCTTATGGCCGATGAGAAGTTTGGATGTTTGCCAGCAACTGACCACCTCTGCTCTTTCATTAATATTCCTTAAACCTATATTCCCCAGTTCAATAGATGATTAAATCTAGCAGTTAATTGTCTTCTCATCCTTAAAGCAAACCAACCTCTGTCGAGAGATCTATGAAAACTACACAGCGGCCCGATTGGAAGGTTCCAGTAATCAGGATCTGTCAGGGAGCAGGAGTTACAGGCCAAACAGGGATTACCATGTGGATATGAGGTGTTTTACTCTAAGACTCCATCTGTGGAAAGCAGATGGAGTCATGGGGTGGAAAAGAAAGGAAAAAATATATCATTTACCAATATTCCAGTAATTTCTCAGGGTCCTTTGTAAAGTCAACTAACTCCGAGGGTAACTGAGGACTCTGGTATTGGTTATTGTCGAGGAGAGTGGGGTTTACAGGAGGTGTGTGACGCCGCTTTGGGAGATAGCAGGGACTTCTTAATGAGATGCTAAGTCTTCCCGTTCCAGAGTTGCCCATTACTAGCTATTACTTGAATAGCCTAGTAACTGGTTGCTTACCATTAAGGCTCATCAACAGCCTGTTGAAGTGATTCATGTATTTAAAAGCCTCCATTAGAGATAGACATACAGATGTCTAAGTGCTTTGTGGAGGACATTGTGTAACTCTCTCAAAGTTGCAATATTTCCCCATTAACTCACCAAAGCAAAACAGTTAGCCTGGACCACATCACTGATACACAAACGCCCAGGTATTATTTATTATTTAAGAATGCATGCATATTTTAGGTTGCTGAAACCTTCTTAAGGCTTCCACCCATTTCATTAGTATATAATGGATCAGTAGTATGCGCGTCTACAAGGCCATGTTATTTAATAGAATCGTTGTGGTAGATGCTCAGTAAATCTATGTCACTCGCTCAACACTTTCTTTGTTAAAAAAATTGAGTCTATTAAAAATAGCATCCCTTCCGGCCCTTTACACAATAATCCACAATCAGGCGTTGGGAATAGTGACACGAGCTCTTGCTTCCCACACATATCGCAAGAGGACCTTGTCAACTTATTGACAAAAGTTACATCAGGGTCACCAATTGATAGTTGCCCACAAAGTTCCTAAAGGTGGTATGTACCAGCTTTGCCAACTTGGTACTGTCACTCCTTAATCAGTCCATCAATTCTGGGTTGGTTCCCAGATCTTTTAAGGGACCGATTATTGTTCCTATACTAAAGAAAGCGGGAGCAGATCCCACAGATATGATAAACTTTCACCCAGTCTCCCTCCTACCATACTTGGCAAAATTACTTGAGACGCATGTAGCTCGCCATCTTGCCCTTTCATTAAAGTAGTAGAGTTCTTTGAACCAAGTCAGGCAGAATTTAGGCCTGAGCACTCCTCAGAGGCTTTGTTTATGTCAGTTGTTGATGATATGCGGAAGGAAGCTGATAACGGTAATACTCAAGCCTTGGTGCTACTGGACCCGTCTGGAGCTTTTGACACGGTCAACCATGTCATTTTGGCTAACCGGGTCAGGGCTGCAGGGCTTCGGGATTCAGCTTTGAACTGGATCATTTCATTTTTGAGTGAGAGATCCCAATCAGTTAGGCTTACTCCCCTTTGTGTCACCCGAGGTATAAATGAACTGCGGGGTGCCACAAGTTTCCTCTCATTTTCCTCAACTTTTTAATATCTATATCCGCCCCTTGGTCAATTTCCTTAAGAACAAGGAAAACAACATCTATTAACTATAATGATGATATGCAATTACTATTCAAGATCAACGACAGCCCCACAACTAGACAATTATTTCAGTACACTATACTGCTCATCCGGGATTGGATGAACAGTAATCAGTTGAAGTTGAATTCCGACAAAACTGAGATAGTTGTTACAGAAAGTAAAGTGGACCATTGGATTTCATCACTCTGGCCCAGATAGATGGGTCCCCCTCCCCCTTCCAAAAAAGGCGATAAAAAGCCTTGGGTCATCATTGATGAGGAATTATCATTGAAGCAGCAGTTATGGGCTGGGACATCGGCAAGTTTCGGCCAACTTTGACTCATAAAAAAAGATTAAGAAATTCCTTACTAAGGAGGCTCTGACCCAAGTAATAGTAGCCCTAGTCATGTCTAGAATTGACTATGCCAACTCTCTTTACTTGGGTCTTCCCTAAGTCCTATGGTGTAGGCACATGTTAATCTAAAACCAGGCCGCTGGGTTGATATATTATCTGCCCAAATATGGCCATATCACTCACGTGATAAAGGACCCTTCACTGGCTGCCAGATGCACAGAGAACAAAGTTCAAGCAGTGCTGTACGGTCTTTAAGGCCATGTATTTGAACTGTCCTGCTTTCGCAAATCGCAGATCCTCCAGTATTGTCCTATCAGAGAACTGAAATCTAGCCACCTACACTATTTGGTGGTACCTCCGTGCAAAAAACATTGGACTGGAGGACACAGGTTCTCCGTCATTGCCCGTCGAGTATAGAATACTCTGCCGCTGGACCTTAGGTCCACTTCTTACTACACCAGATTAAGACAACTTCTGAAAACAGGCTCACCAATAACTGTGGATTAAGGGCATATTAGCAATCCAGCGCCAAGAGACAGTCGGGTGACTGTGCGCTTTAGAAATTGCCCTTAACATAACTCAGTAGGCTAAACATCAAACTCCTGAAAACCAGAGTGAGAAATTCATATTTTGAAACGGTTGAAACCTCTTTCAGAGGGCCACAGAGCAAACAGGTGTTACTGGGCTCAAACGTGAGGGTTGTGGCTTTTTACTCATGATGTTCTGGGACCCGACCTAGACTGGCCCTGAGTTACTGGGCCAAGTACTGCCACTGTCAGCACTTGACTCTCAGTGATAGAGTGGGTCGAGAAATCCAATACTCTTCAAGGGGGAGGTAGGTGTGATGCTTATAGAGACGCAAGACTCAAGCTACAAACAGTAACCGCAGTAAGGTGATTGTCCAGTCAAATACTTGCTTTTCTGAAAAAAAGTACCAGTTTAATAAGCACAAAAAGCATAGAGGCAACACACTAAATATTATCCACAATCTAAGGATGGTGTGTTAGCATCACCCTTGGTGGTATCCCAGAGTCTCTCCATCCCTTTGTAGTGAGTCTTGTTATTCCCATTTGAAACCCAAAAAGATGTACAGATGGGGCCTACCCTAGCCTCTACATGACAAAGTATAAGTCTGGCCTTAAGAGTCAACTTCAGCAGTGCTACACAATAAGTCCATACAAGTGCCCAACAGGCCTGCAGTCCTCGAACAGTCTTGCCCAACCTGATGGACTATGCATCTCGCACTTTGGCAGGATCCCGGCTGGGCCTTGCTCCATTCAGTAACTTGCTTCCTCCTCCGCACAGGGTCCGCTGGTGTTGACAGGCAGACAGAAGACTGGTTCTCCAGGCTCTGGGCAAATGGTCTTGACTACCTGGGTAATGCCCCCTCACCTCACAGGGAGTCTAGCTCTGGTTCCAGGAGCTAGAAATCAGGAGCTTCTCTCTAATTGAAGAAGGAGATTTTAAAAAGTGTATGGCTCATGCTCCCACCTCTAGAGTCCAAATCCAGACATAGTGTCTGAGATTTAGTGTCTGACCCTTTGAAATTAAGGTAGTGAGTGTCAGCTCCTTTGGAGTGCGCTCTCCTCTGCACTGCCCAAGGGACAGTCTGCCACATAATGAGGGACTCCAATTTTGACGGACCTACAACACAGGCCAAAGGAGTAACTGAGGATCACACCTGGCTATCTAACTTCACTGAAAAAGGCTCTATAAAGCTTTAAAGACCTAATTCTTCTTCTATCAAGATACCCTGATCCACAGTGCCAACCTCATTTGTCCCACCTTCTCCCCGACAATGAGCCCATGCCCCACTGAACTGTAATCAAAGAGATATATGATGTGCACAGATGATGCTCTTACTCCCCTTCCTCCAGTATGTGCTCTCACCTCAACCCTAAGGAATATAGGCAATACACATCACCTGTCTGGTACTCACCTCTCGTAGTCTTCCAGGACATGCGTTTCTAAAATGGAACCTAAAGGCCTCTATGGCATGTAATATACACAAGCGTACACACACATTCCAGCACGCACGTTACACATGCTGTCCAGCATGACTCCCAATCCATACAGGCCAAGGGTGAGTTAAGTATACAGCCACAGAACTTTACATTAATTGGCCAGTAGGCACTACTCTTGTGACACCAGTAAAAATGTCTGGTCTCACTATGAAACACAAAATGGGTAAGCTGCCCCTACCAACTCGTGTCGCATAACTCTAGGTAAGGGCAGTAGCCCTCCACCCCTCTGAGGGTACCGCTTTGGACTCCCCTTCCAGTCTAAGACCGCATTACCATGGGAATGGCGTAGGTCATGGCGCACACACATGATCCATGTCCACCCAGGACCAAAAATCATTATCAGTGGTCTAGATATCCATGGTCCTGAGGCACGTCTATCACCATGAGGGACTTTTCCATTGTAACAGAAATATTGGGTGTTGTGAAGAGGGAAATACCCACGTCTTAAATACCAAAGAAAGGATCATGTTAGAAAATGACATTTATTCTGTAAAGTAAAACATCCACAAGGGTAATGATTAAATAAAAACATTTAGCTAGTTGTAGGACATAAGTGCTCTCTTCATTCCAAGCAACTGATAATGAATAATTAAGTTTCCAAAGAACTGGTGTATGGCTTCCAAGTTAGACCGGAGATAATGCTTTGATGAGTTTTTAAAAACTTACCAGGTGGTGCGTATCTTTTTGAAATGGTGAATTGAAAAAGAACGTGCTAAAGATAGGGATGTAGACACTGTCAGATAAAACTGTTAAATATGTCTCCGTGAATTCGAATGCCACTGGGTACTGTTGTACCAACTGCCAAACACAGTCCAGGAAAAGAAGGAAAACTGGGACCTAAATAAAAAGAAGAAAGAGAAAAATATTCTCTACTCAAATCTTTACAAGTTGCATATTGGAACAGTACTAATGAAAAGCTCAACTATATTTTTTTCATTGAATAAACAGGTCAAAAAAGGTAATAAAACACATGAAAAAACACAATAAAACATTAACGACTCTGTGGAAGATCCACCAGATAGGGCATTCTGAAGCCATATCGAGTCCGGATTATTAACAGCCTCTGTTAATATAAGATATGAAAATTGTTCGTTTGTTGAATTGTTTGTATTTATGAGAGTTAATAGTGTTCATTTCATCCATTGTGCTTACAATTACAGAGATTTTCTCAAATCCATCTCCAAACGTAAACTCAATTTCTACAAGATATGTTAGTAGAATGGTGATATGGGTCATGTGGGGTGCTGGGCTGGTATTCAGCGAGCAACATGTTAGTAGGGGATATACGTTTCGCTTTTTTAGGGGAGTTATTTTTTCTCCTCTGTAACTGTACAAAAGCAAGTAATAAACCCCTACAATGGGAAACCAAATAGCTAAAGTATGGGAAAAGGGGACCCATCTTGATATACGCTGTGTCTGAACTTCCACAAAGTAACAAGGAGCTAACATCATGAGCTCATCTACAGCAGCAAGGCCTTATTTAGAGAAACATGTAATACATTATCAGCAACATCAAACACCCCTACTTCAAAAAATAAATAAACACAAAATCAAGATACAATTGATAAAAGGATGTAAATTAAATGCAATGTGATGATTAAAATAACATCTATTGAAGTAAATCTAGGGTATGGATCAGGAGGTATTATAAAAAGATATTGGTAATCTTCAGTAAAAAGTAAAAACTGGCCATTAGATTGAAAAGCATTCGTTTTGGCACTTAAACAAAGCAAGATTACCCAGGGATGCCTTCCAGGACTTTAACCACACGTTACAGAAGGAAACAAGCATTGGCATTGCCAATAGAGGATGTGCTCTAACGGTTAGAGAGGTCAACCTCGAAGCTGGGGAACCAGGTTCGAGTCTCGGTAGAGACACTCGAAATCCTTTGATTCTGGGCAAAATGATTGCGTCCGTCTGTAACGCAACTGGTGCTCATATAAAGCGCTCTGATACTTTCGGGCTGAGTTTGAGCTATATAAAACTCACCCAAAAAAATATCGGTCTCGCCTTTGGCACCTATTGGCTTTGTCAATGCCCTTTTGAAAGGTAAATAAAGAAAATGAAAAATAAGTAGGACGATAGTGCTTCTTTTCAAGACGAGAGGGCTGGCAGAAAGTTGCTGTTTGGTGCTACCCAGCTCCACCAAAGAAATAATTAACAAAAAGATGGTGGGTTTGAGGGGCAACAGAGGAGTGGGTGATCGGCGGCAACTGGTACAGGGAAGGGAAAGACAACACACAACGGGTAACTGGAGAAGTGTGGCTCAATGATTAGAGCGGCAGGCCCTGATGCAGAGATCTAGCCCGGGGCCAGGGTTCAATTCCCCGCCTCAGCGGGTCTTGGGCTCAAAAATTCCACTGACCTGATAATTCTCGCCTCGGTGCCTATTCCAATCATGGAGTCCCACTCTGCAACTCTGGGCAATAGCTTGCTTAATCTCCACAACGGCCCCCACAACGCTAAGGATGCCTGGCCTCCACCTTGGGGGTGCCCAGGAGTGGATCCCTCACAGGGAAAGCCAGGATGGGTTCCACAGCGGTATTCGTATAAGCGCCTTGAGACCCTTGCGGGTGAGTGGTGCGCTATACAAGTATCCATTTACATTTACATAATAGGGGGAGAAGAATACGAGCGAGAAAGCAACATGGACTGTGGGTGAGGCAGGAAGACTGGCAAGGCAGAGCACAGGAGAGAGACCACAACATGGAGTGTGGAGGGGATGGGGAGAGAAGAACACGAAGGAGAGTGTTAGAAAACCCATGCAGTTTCATGGAGAGTTTAAGCAACAAAAAAAAAATAAAGTACCTTCCTAAAAGTGACCAGTAGAAGGATAGAAGCCAACCAATCAGAGATGGTAAAAAGACTATCCTCCATGGAAGGGACAAACACAAGATGGACAAGCTGGGAAAGAAAAAAACATCCAGTATGAAGCAAGCAAATGAAACCGACAGACTGAACCAATGAGCAGACTGTAAGCCCCTGCAAAATCGTGGCAAGCCCACACTAGGTCTTTTGCAACTCCACCAAAAATACTTTTCCTATTTTCCAGTCAGGGCCACAGCTAAAAGTTCAATCACCACTGGTCTTGATTGTTTTCCTCCAGGCAGATGCAGTTTTTTCTTCATATTTGTGTCACATTTTTCCAGCTTCCACCAGTAGGCAGTCCTCTTAGTCTAGTCCTAGGTTATTTTCTGTATGGAGGGCAGCAAGATACCAGACTACCTGGCCATCAGAGAATATTTTCATGTCACCATATTAGGGGAAGCAAGTGTCACCACTCCTTTGCCTTTTCAAGGCAAAAGTGAACGCTTCCACCATGGAGTCCTCTGATCTTTTCCAAGCAGCTCTCTGACTGGAAAACGGCTGAGCAGCAATTCTTCAGGTGAGTTTGGAAAGACTTTCTAAATACATGAGGCTAAATGTCTCAACTTTTCCTGCCAAGTTTTACCACACTGACATATTTCCTGCTTCATTTAGGCCCTTTACCGAAAAAAGTATCATAGACTTCTGTGCGCAATTGAAATTCACAGAAAGCCCCCTCCCACCATACTAACTCTTCTCAGAGTATATAATATAAGGAATAGTCCCACATATCCTGGCTACACCTGCTTCAACTTCCCTATGTTAAAAGTTCCTTTTCATCTGCAAAACCCCCTTCTTCCAAAGAAGGCAACCGTTATGAGTTTCCATTGACATGCAGATGTCATAGTAATGTCTGGAAGAAGTGATCCGAATAGATGCTGGTTTCCTTTCTTCCTACTTAATGACATGTTTATACCACCCGAGAGCGCCAGAGATCTCTGCCACATTAAGGAAATTAAACTAAATACACAAACTGGCCAGCTTAAAGACAGAAATGTGACAACTTGAGAAAAGTGACTTTTGCAGTATATAAAATAAAATGCCCGTGTGATTATTTGGCTATTATTTACCTTGATTGATCATAGGCCACGACAACGTCATTTTCAACGATTTCCTGAGTTAGCAAGTGTATCTTTTGAAGCTGAAAATACCATATTTGAAGGCAGCACCAACATGCACAAGTGTGGCACCAAGGTTATATTAGCTTTTTTTGTGGCAAGTAAAACAGCCATTTTAATTTACAGAGTTTACCATCACAGGGGCTGTATATAACCTTTAAATGGAGTCTCATAGCTAAATTTCAAAGAGGCAACTCCATTATTTAAAGTAGAAGTACAGCACGGTTTTCACCTACAACATCCAGGGGAGACGCCTTGTTGTGACATGGCTATCCTCAATCACATGATGCAGTATTTGCTCCAAATGTGAATGGCAAACCTTTTCGCTAAAGACTCAAATTTGGAACTTGCCATTTACACAGCTTGCACCTTCATTCACACTTTAAATCAGACTTACAAAACCATCCCATATGCCGATTAAGCAGATGGTCAAAATACATTTCCATGTTAGAGGGAAAGGCACATGCAGTTAGGGCCTTTATGGCAGGCGGTGAAAAGGCAAAAAACACTAGCTATCCAGAGCCCAAAGAAACCCAAACCTTCTGGAGAAACATAAGAGGATGAAAGATGGATACCCTTAAAAGTACTTTCGAGCCAAGCTATTAAACTGTGCCTAAAGCTTGATAGCATTCAGACTAGCAACTATCAACGTCAATAAACTGGTAATCCTTATTTAAAAGGGAAGTTAATTGTAGTAATCTATTTCACTTCATGCACAGAAAGGGTTCAATTAGATTCCCATATGTATTGTAATACGCCCAACGTGTGGCCTACTGTAAATGTATCTTGATTGCAATTACTTATTTGCCCATTTGCGCAATCCTACTAGGAAAACAACTGTACTATTGTTGATTATAACAGTTATACTAGTAGATAAAAGTATGACAGGATGACGAAGTGGGCCTGATGGAGAAGCAACAGTGACAGGGTGAGTAGTGTTCTAGTCTTCTCGGGACCATCCTACTCTTTGGAGACTCTTACATTCCTCCATACTTGGCCCTCTCTCTACACTATCAGTACTTGGTGTCACAGTATATTCATGCATTAGATACTCCCAGTCCCTTGGGTATGGTTGTTTCTTTGGGGCAATTGTGCACTGATACACTGAACATTTCTGACAAAGAGTATTTTCTACCACCTTAAATATCCCTGTGTATCAGCTGTGGTGCAGGGGTCTTATTATCTCTTTTTTCATCCTTCCACAGCAATACTGGCATTGTCCCAACCACTGCCACGCCTCTTCAGGTGTTAGAAAGAAATAGGATTCCCCTTTGAGTAGAACCTTAAGTTTGGCTGGGAATAAAAGCATGTATTGTAAATGGAGACGTCACAGTTTGGCTTAGATGGAGTAGAACGTACGCCTCTGGCACTGAACTTCTCTAGAGTAATCTGGGATCTTGCAATTTTCATAGCACACTTCACCCATCTTGCGTACTTCAGAAAAGATCATATCTCTGTCTTAGAAGTTCAGGAAGCATGCAATCATCTGCCTTGGAGGGGGTTCCGCGGCGGCCTGCCCCCCCATAGCACAATGTGGCGATTCGATAAAGCATGAGGAGAGTTTGTCCTGAGGTAGGATCTGTCGCAGCCACTCATTTAGGAACCGTGGCACATTCAGGCCCTCAAACCCCTCTGGAAACCCCACACATCTGAGGTTGTTGCATTGGGTTTCTGCATCATCCAGTCTCCACACCATGTCCCTGTTCGTGACTTGAGCCTCTGTGACATCTTTGAGAAGGCGCGGGACTCAGAATCCTGGTTTCCCCTGATTTGACCCTTTCCGCCACATTGCGGAGGTCCTGATGCAGGAGGTAGACTTCAGGAGCTCATCTCACCCACTCTCCCTTCTAAGGCATCAGGGTATGACTGCATAGCGAGATGGAGGTCAGAATGATCAGGTATCGCAGGTGGAGCGGTTCACCGCCCTCGTATAGCGGTCCATTGTGTCCTGACTGGGGATCTTACGCATCCCAGTCTAAGGGGATGATTAACTTTGCGGCACCTCCTAAAATGAGTATTGGTACAGCATCTTCTCAATGGTAGGCTTAATCTTCTGCCGAGAGGCCATATTCACCCTTGATGCGATCAAATTCATGAGGCTTTCAAGTCGTATAGATCACCCACAATGATTATTCCTGTACAAGACCAAGGTGGAGCGCTGACATTCCAAGAAACCGAAGGTAATTCAGAAAGATCCCACAGAGGCAGCTCAAGGGTGTACGCCTTCATAGACCCCTGTTTTTTAACATATCTGCTCCAAGAATGTTTGGCTACTTTTAACAATATAGGGGAGAAGAGTTCAAGCCAGTGGTCCCCAAGTAAAGCATCAATAGGTGGTTTGGCATCTAAAGGCGCAGCAAATGTATTAGGGATCAACATTTCTCCTGAGTTTCCGTCATCAAACCAACAACTGAAGTTGCACAACTAGCCAGTAGGACTCGAAGTCTCTGGTGCACCCACACCTCCCCCATTATTGACAGTTGTAATTTACTTAGTGCTGCTGTTTTCCAACCCATTCTCAAAAACATGTCCATCAGCACTGCATTAAGGACCCTGAACATTAGCTAACAAGGAACATAGAGATATTAGCAAACTATTATAATAGTCTAGACAGTAACATCATTTAGGAAAGGGATATTCTGCCCATAAGGGATACACAAAGACCATCTCTGGAAAGAATCTGATGAGCAAGCTCACATTAGAGCTCAACTAATGATGCCAGAACTGGCATCCTCCATCAGATGATAAAACTGCAAGCCCAAATACTCTAAGGAAGAGGTTCCCATTCCGGTGGCCAGATAGAGCTGTCAGTTTATGCAAATTATGAGGGTTCAGAGGGAACAGACAGAAATTACTTAAATTCACCAGCAAACGGAACACTATGCTAAAAACCGCCAGACAATCCATCTAACATAAAGGACATAATATGCCTGGGGCTCACCACCTATAAACTTTAAAAGCCAACCTCCCCTCCTGACATTCAGGAAAAATCTGAAAAAAATACCCTCTCTTGATTAGAATGAAATTCTTATCCTTCTTTTCATAAACCTCCATAATGTGTGGACTTGTTTGATCCGCATTACCCCCTACCACTTCAATATTGCCCTTAACTGTATATCAGTATAGATATTCATATAGTTACTTTAGTACTGCTATTGTTGCTTACCAAGTCAAATGCATTGTTCCAGTTAAATGTAAAGTACATAAATGCCCATGAGTGCTAATGTACTACATAAGAGCACTGCATAAATAAAGGAGGACATACCAGGAAATCGCATGGTGTACCCCCTCAATGACAATTCCATGTGTGTTCCCACTATGATTTATGTGGCTCGCCAGAGGTTACACTGCCAAGGCTAATAATAATGGAGACAAAGGACAATGCTGTCAGGTGCCCCTCTGTGCTGGCCACAAATTGTAGATCACATCACCCATCTAAGCCCATGCCACAAGGTCAGAGCATAATTGCTTGGTCCATTATATTTATTCCTCCATTAAAGTCCTTACATCTCAAGATAATGTAAAGGAATTCCAATGTAGTACCGAATAAGGTGTTTCCATATCTGTGGAGGTCGCCACAGAGTTCTGGTCAATTTCAAGTTTACCGACCAGGATGTTAAAGAGCATACGTATAGCCAGAGAAGTGCTTAGACCATGTACAACCACTATTATCAGAGTGGTATAACCGCAGCAAAACTCTCAATACAGAAAATTATTTTTTATTCAGAATTGGGCATACACATCTAAGACCTCTATGAGGGAGGAACTTAGATGTTGATCTTTGTTAGGCTGAGGCAGAACCAATACAGCTTCCCAAATAGTAGGCAGGAGCGCACCCTACCATGGTTGGCAAATACATATTGTACAGGTGTGGCGCAAGTATCCCTTCTATGACTGACAAATTAATGCTGTTGACAGCCATCTTTTTCCCAGGATTTACCCTAACATATTTGAGACATAGCCATTTAATCTTGGACAGAGTGGGAGATTATTTAAGAGCTCTTTTTGTTCCGAGTTAGTACATCCAGGTTATTCAATCCTCTCCTTGCAAACCATAGGCATTGCAAAAATCCCTGCTGTGCACTTTGAGCTAAGGAAAATGCATGACAGTCTTGGAGAACTCACTTCAACTTAGCACATTTACTTCATGTTTCTCCTTAAAGCTAAAACTGATAACAAAATATATACATTGGCAGCTAGAAATAAACAAATACCAATCATGCAGCAGGGAAGCACGTAGTACATTAAAGCAAAGCCAGGTAAAAATGCAATGGTTTGTTGCATAAAAAGTTAGTGCTTCATTGAAAGCTCCAGGTGTAAGAATCAATGTGTTTGTACTGACAGGCATATTAAAATGTTTGCAGACAGCACAAAAATAATTGCTTTCTCTCCACACCACCTTGATGCCCCACCCCCTTTGCTTTACTGAGTTTCCAGAGCAATGTGAGCTCTTCTTTATATCAAGACTAAGCCATTTTCAGTACAAACCCAACTGCCTTTAAAAGTAAGGTAAAAACAGACACAATGTCATGAATAAGTTACAAAATGCACTTAGAAAAACCACGACTGAGTGAGACTGGTGAGACTCATGAATTCCACTGAGAGGACGTGGACTTGCACCCTTCCGAGGAGGGGAATGCTACACAGTTTGAAGGCCGGTGCCTTAAGGTAATTTTATCATGCAAGTACTCTATGGGGAATCGGGTGGAGACATTATGCAGCTTTGATGCACAGTCTTCTTATATAGACCTTGAAAGCATCCCATTAAATCAATGTATGCCCCATAGCAATTGTGTTTTCCCTAATGTAACAGAGAATACTATCCCTAATCGTGCCTCTGTAAATGAGTAGATACAAACACTCACCTGGGCTGGTCCAAGTGACTGAGAAGAGCTCACACAAGGAAGCAAATTAATTTAAAGGGATAGCTCCTAAGTCCACTCTGTGCATTTCACACAAGAGGGATTGCTTCATAAGACCTAAAAACGTAGCACTGTGTAGATTCACCCGGGAACAAAACAGAGAGAACTCTCTTCAAGAACATTATTTTACACTTACTATGTCTGTTGATGACTGTAAAAAAGTAATAGAAGCTAATCACTCCAGCAATGAAAACCTCTTTCGACAGGAAAACCAGCTAAAAAACGCATCCTTCCACTTAGTTTCGCTAGGTCAACCTTGAACATTCAGGCTACATTAAAAACACATAAAAGATCCCAGTTTTCCGTTTTTACTCATTTCTCACAGATATATACAGAGAACAAACAATATTTCCTGTCTGTATTCATGTAAACATGGAAAAATACTGAAATTGTGCTTCTTGTGAGAGACTTTCCAAGCTGTCTTTCATGAACTCTTGGCAAAAGCTGAGCAGATAGACAGCATGGCGAGTTAAAAAACAGGATGTGATTTCCTTAAATACAGGCATATGTTAACATATATTTGTCCTGTAATGCTAATATGTACCCGTGAGTTTGGTGATTTGTTATATGTGGCTGCTTTATTTGCTAAAAAGCAACATCATCCACGTATGAGGGCACGTGTAAGAGTTAAATAAATGAGCAAATATACAATTTTACTACTCCTATTATTCTCAAAACACAAAAGAAATATGGATAGATATCAATAAGATGGCCACAAAATAAATATGGATAAATACAGAGGGAAATGTAAACAAAATAAAGTAAACTACAATAAAACCAGAAGTCCTATTTATAATCCCATTTACCAATATTCCTTAAATCAGTGAAAATCAATAAAAAGATATAGGACAGGGGGCATGGCCAAAGTGTCCGATATCGCGGATGCACATTAACGTCTTGCAAAGCCCAAACCTGTGATACGTCCATAATGTGGACCAATTAATGATCATCCACGGACCAGACCGGAGGGCAAGAACAGTGGAGCCCCCTCTTTGTGCTCCTGAGCAGAGGATTCGGCGATTGCGTGCTCTGTCTGGGGCCCCCTTGATCACATGGAAGAGGCCAGTTGCCACGGGCCTACCCCTCGATCCGGTGGGGCCTGCAGGATGATCCTCGGCACAGCGGAGACCCACCTGGATCTGCCTGCAGGACGGTGAAACGACACAGGCCTCTGCGGCGGTCATGCAGAGAGGTGAGGAATCCATGGCGGGTGCCCACCGAGGCCTTGTCCTTCTGCTGTCTGGCCGCTTCAGTGAGGACCAGAGCAACCCCAAGGCGACCCTGAGGAAGTGCTGGGCAGAACAGGGTGTGACCGCAGGAGGTGAGCTGGGCGGACTGCATTGTGGGAACCGCCTTAGGGGTCTTGACCCTCCCTCCCACTGGACACAGGCTGGCGAGGGGATATGATAGAGAGAGTCGAGCTGGGAAAAGAGCAGATTCGGGTCCCTGTGACCGCCGTGAGGTGAGGCAAAGATTCTGCGTCATGAGCCGGCCCCCCACCGGAGTCCTCTTTCCTTTGTCACCCGGCTGCCTTGGAGAGGGCAAGACTAAATCCGAGGATGCCCCTGAGGCAGTACCACCTGGAGCGACCAAGTCCGCAGGACACGAGGAGTGAACCATGCAGGCTGACTGAGGAGTCTCGCTCCTCTCACCCCCTTCCTATCAATACAGTCGGGCAGCGGGCTCGGAGCAGTGGTGCCGCCAGAGGAAAGTGGAGCGCCGACTGTTGGGGCGGGCCCCCGATCCGCTTGAGCTGCTCGCTGGCCGGGGGCTGACTGGAGGCCTCAGAACTACCGTTGCCTCGTGCCCGGCGGGGCTGCTCCTAAATCCCTGGTTACCGGCTGCTGACGGTGCCCCAAGCGGAGGCTACGCAGGTGCCCCAAATAGATTTTTCTGTCGACTGTGGGCTGCTAGAGGCCGCTGGTCCCTGGATCTGTCCTCGCCCTGTGCAAGTAGGCTGTGGCTGTTACTTGCCATTGGCTGTATTGAGCCCGGATTGGGGACACAGTAACGGGGCTGAGATGGGGGATGCCCTCAATGTGTGGGGAAAAGCCGTGCCTCAGGGAGATACTTCTGCTGGTGACCCATTTGCTTGAGACTCCCCCCACCTTCTTTTTCTTCTTCGGCCTACACTACAGGTTTCTTCAAATCCTATCGCTTAACACAGATCTGTAGTCCCCCATCACCACTGAACCCCAGGGACGCCCCTGGGATGCTGTGGACCTTGTTGAACTCTGAAGACCAGGGCCACATCTCGGCTTCCCAACTTGCTGCTGGCCCGGGTCCTGGGTGGGGGACCCTGGACCCCGCATCGCTCACCCCGCCATCCATTGGGAGGCTGCTACTGGGGCACTTATACCAACACACCCCATAGGCCAGGGCTACAGAGTGGGCCCCAAGGAACCATCCCCGGATTAGAGAGTCAAATACCCTGCTGACTGCGACTATGCCCCCGTGCGACCTGCCTAACAAATTGGAAACCCGGGCCACACGCCTGCCTCTGCGCTTACCCTAGGTGCTGCTGTCAGTGACCCAAACACAGTCTTATCCAGCGCGGAATCCACGGCCCACATTAACCGCTCTTCACCAAGATGGGCAAGAACAGGCCTGCCCACTGGGGCACCACGCAGACACAGTTGAAAATTGATTAATTTACGTCTGGCTCCTCTGCGAGCTCCTCAGACCGCCTAGAGGACGGCGGGCCTGGTCCCTCACACCTCACCACAATACTACAGGGAATTCAGACCTCACAGTTAGCGGTGGAAAACAAGATTGGGGAAGTTCGGATGGGCGTTGCCCTGCTGCACCAAGATCTCCGAAACGCCACAGCCAGACTGACCAAAGCAAAAACCCGGATCTCATCTGCTGAAGATATCATCTCCACTCTAAAAAAGCATCCACTCTACTCACGAAAACGCCAAACCTCAACAGTTGAGCAGAGGATGCCGAAAACCGCTCCCGGTGTAATAACATCAGCCTCATTGGAGTCCCAGAGCAGGCAGAAGGCGATGACCCTAGACAGGTTGTGGACCAAGTGGAGAGTTGGATGAAATCTTGGGTGTCCGCCAACTGCTTATCTACATTGTTTGCAGTCAAAAGAACACACCGTGCCCTAATCCGCAGGCCACCGCCGGGGACTCCGCCTCGTTCCATCTCTGTCCGCATCCTGAACTTTCGGGACAGAGATGCAGTCCTTCAGGAAGCCAGATGGCAGGTAGATCTCCGCTTTAAAGACACCAAAGTACTACTCTTCTCGGATTGTACCTATGAGGTCCAGCAGTGACGATGCTCCTACACAGAGGTCAAGCAGAAACTGAGAGCGATGGGAATTTAATACGCCTCCTTTTCCTATCGCTGATTCGGGACCTTTATCTGAATAAATCCAATTTTTTCGACACCTGAAGCCGTCTGCCAATGGCTCACGGAGGAGCGCCCACTGCAGGGACCTGCTGTCTCCCCCTCAGGGCCAGGGCACCGGGCAGAATGTGCCCGGTGCCCTGGCAGCACAGACTCTACCCAAGCCACGTAGAATGCACAACTGGTCGAGGAGGGGACGTTCACTGTCCCCCATGGGATCCCTTCGGGAGGCCCCTCTCCTGCCCTTCGAACAGGTACCTGGCGCAGCTTTGGGGGGAGAAGAGGTGCATATTGCGACAGAGAAGCAGGGAACCCAGCAGTTAGACTTAGCCGTCCCCCATTCGAACTCAGACTTGTCCCGTTGCCCCATTATTGAAGCACTGCCAGCCAAACTCTCACTTGTCTTAAATTGAGACTCAGTCTTTCCCTACATGTTATGGTACAGTGAGGATGAGGAGGCCAAGAAATTGTGTCAGCCTCTGGTCCAGGGTCCCCGACTAGAGCGTCTTTGGGCCTGGCTGCTGCTTCCGGGAAGCTTGCAAAAGGCCGTGAGCGAGGTATTGTTTCTGGAGGAGCCACCTCCCACTGCCTTGTCTGCCCACCTACCAAGGGGCAAGCTGAATCCATTGGGCCACAGCGACACACCGGGTGGTCCAAACAGCCTCCACTTACCAGATTTACAATAACGTTGGTAGAACTTTAAGGATTTTTACATGGAAACTGGGGTGCTCATATCAGCCAAGACACTTAGAATGTTACTGAGTACATTTTTTTAAAATGTTTTCTCTCTTTATAGGGCAACATATGCTTCTGGGTTAAAAGTTTGAGGAGGGGTGGGCATGGGGGGGGGGGGGGGGGTTATGTTTACACACTGTTTGTTGCTTTTCTGTTTAACCCTGTTTCTTTCCTTCTCAGGTTATGGCACATACCGTATTTTCATGCGCAATCCTGAGGTAACTCTCCTTTACCTTTTGCCACTAGCACACCTGACAGAGCGTCCTGGGGCCCCACAGATGACCACTACAGGGGTACACCATTGCACGTCCTCCACACCAACCCTAATCTCACGCACATATGACCTTTTCAGGTTATGTTATGGAAAGTTAATGGGCTCCTAGACCAAGTGAAATGAGCAGCCGTACTTGCCTTCTCCCACCAGCATCACCCGGAAGTCCTCCTGTTGCAATAAACCCATCTCCTGGAGGATTGATGCCCCTTCCTGGGCCAGAGGGGCTATGACAGTTTGGGGGTTGCCATCCTGCTGCACCGCTCCTTTTTATGGTGGCAACACGCGTTATGCGTGACCGCTAGAGGTCCAAGTATTACCACTAGTTTGAGTTTATATACCGCCCATTTCCTCGACTACCGTGGCACAAGATCTCTCCCCAAAGACATCTTTATCAATAATGAAAGGCCTCAAATCCGGCTTCAATGGCGGAGGTTCTGAATCCCATAGTGAACAGCGTTTTGAACGTGTCTCTTCTTAGGGGTCAGGTCCCAGTAAGCTGGAAGAGCGCGAAAATGATTCCCTTATTGAAAAAACCTAGGGCCGATCTCATGGTCTTGACTAACTACAGACCGATCTCTCTGCTGTCTTTCTTTGCAAAGACCATAGAGAAAAATGTTCACTCGGTGATCTGCAACTTTGCTGAAGCCAAAAACCTTCTCCACCCGAGTCAGTCCGGTTTTAGGCAGAACCTTAGCACAGAGACAGCTTTGCTGGAGGTCTCCGATTCCATCAAAGAGACCCTGGATAAAGGTGGCAAAGATGTCCTAGTACTCCTAGACTTCTCTGCGGCTTTCAACACCGTGTTGAAGTGGTTCTCCTCTTTCTTGGAGGAGAGAAATCAAGAGGTCTGGTTGCCTCCGTTTTCAGCCAGTGTGCCGCCCTTGAAGGTCGGCGTGTCACAGGGATCTATTTTGAGCCCTGTACTTTTTAATCTGTACATGGCTCCCCTGGCTACCCTGGTGGAAGCGGGTGAGGCTATGATTATATCCTATGCCGACGACACTCAAGTGCTGTTCTCTTGAAATAAGGGGGAGGAGTTTCACGGAGAGAACATTAATAAATGTTTGAGAGAAATCTTTGCCTGGTTCAGACATAACCATCTTAATTGTAACCTGGAAAAGTCCGAAATTATCTTTTTTGGTACCCCCCCCTCTGGACGCCTGGAAACAATGGTGGCCCACAGACATTTCTCCCCCCCAGTCAGCAGTTAAGATTGTAAAAAACCTGGGAGTGAAAATGGACGACGCCTTATCTATGGCAGCTCAAGTTCAGTCAGTAGTGGGTACGTGCTTCAGCTTCTTGAAAATGCTCCGTAGGTTTCTCTTCCTATTACCGACTTCGCACAGACAGACGGTCGCTCAGGCCCTTTTACCACCAGATTGGACTATGCCAACGTCCGCTATCTGGGCCTTCCGGAGTTTATGCTCAATAGACTGCAAGTCGTGCAGAACCCGCGAGACTCTGACCTAGAGACCGGACCACCCACCACCTGAAGAAGCTGCATTGGCTGCCTATCCGATGCAGAATACTTTTCAAAGCACTTGTCCCTACTTTTAAAGCCCTACATGGCATGGGGGCACATTACATCCGTAGAAGAGTTTCATATTATGTACCTGGTAGATTCCTTAGATCAGCACACCAACACTTAATCGTTATCCCTAAGTGTCTTAGAGCCCGCTGTGGCGGACGCTCGTTCCAAGTGCTAGTGGCTAGATTCTGGAACAAAATGCCTCTTTCGTTGAAGCAGGCCACAAGTATAATGGCTTTCAGGAAACAATTGAAAACCTGGCTGTTCCAACAAGCAGTATAATGGCCGACCACCCCGGGACCGATGCTCCATCTCGGTCCTCTGTAGTAGCTGTGCGCTCTACAAATCCAGTTTTAACATACCATAACATAAAATCTCCTTACCAGTCTCCCGCAGGAAATCACGTTGATAGGAGGCGTTTCTCGTGGGATAAGCGCCCACTGTCACACCGACTGGCCCACGGCTGGGGGGGCTCTGCGATGCCTGGAGGTCTTGGCACCCTCAGCATCTGCAATTCATGCATGCCTCGGCCGCCCACCACACTCACTACAGGATAGAACTGATCTTGCTGCCCACCCCCGATTGCCAGAAATTGTCTCAGATCCAGATTCTGGTCTGCAGCATTTCAGATCATTCCTCCTTATTTCCACGCCTGGGGCATCCTGTGGGTGGTCAGTGACCCCTGGGAGCATGAACACCAGGTATCTTCCGGACAAAGAGTTTAAACGCCGCCTTCGGTCTGAACTCCCGTTATTCTTTGCGACAAACGCTGGCTCTGTGACCAAGACAGGAATGCTATGGTCCGCTAGTAAGGGGACAATGCACAGTTTTGCTAAAAGTTATAAGAGACAGAGAGCGTGACCAATCAGCCCTGGATTGGAAGGGCAGGCTCTCTAGTTGGAGCAACAGCTGGAGGTGGACCTTCAGGCGGGTGTCAGTTACCAGCTGGGCCTTATCAGGGAAGATATTAGGCTACAGTCCCTTGAGGCAGCCAAACAACTATGGAGGGCCACAACAGCCAGAATATATGGCTGGGGGGCCAAAAAACAGGAAGTTACTTTACTGGCTGGCATCACATCCGCAGGCCAACAGGATGGTCCAAGAAGTCCTCGTGGCACATGGTCAACCTCAGCACTTCCTACCAGAGTACCAAAACCTATATGCTAGACCCGCTGCCAGAGAAGCAACGGTAGCGCAGGCCCTTCCTTGATTCATTCCCACTACCACCTCTGCCCACCCATAATGCCGTGCCCTGGACGAGCCTCTCACAGCGGAAGAAATCAGAGAGGCAATGTCCGTAAAGGCACCCGGCAAAACACCTGGCCCTGACGGTTTCCAGATGGAGTATTATAATGCATTCTGGGAGACTCTCACACCTATCTTTTGTAGTTCTATCAAGAGGTCGTACAGGTCGGGTCTTTCCTGGCAGAGGTTGACTCTGCAACTATAGTAGTGATACCCAAGTCGCATCCCCCCTCCACTTCATGTACAGACATTCGCCTAATATCCCCACTAAACTGTGATGTGAACATTTTTGTAGCGATTCTGGTGAATTGGCTATGGTACATTATCACGAGTCGGGTGCACCCGAACAATGCGGCTTTATGCCGCTCCAGAGCACGAGAAACTGTATCTGAAGGATGCATTTAGCTCTGGCAAACTGACATTGTGTGCCCAAGACCTTGCTTTACTACTTTTTGACTGAAAAGGCCATCGTTTTGGCGGATTGGGACTACCTACAGTCAGTGTTGATTCGAGCAGGCATCCGACCCCGATTCAACTAAATGGTCAGGGCCCTTTACGCCAACCCCACTGCCCGGGTTCGAGTAAACGGTGTCCTTTCCGAAACCTTCCCTATAGAGCATTGGCGATAGAGCCCCTGACTATACTTATCTGCACGGATTCCATTTTAGCTGATTGGATGTGGGGGACAGGCCACAAGGACCGTATTGCGCTGTATGCGGATGAAGTCCTGCTGTACTTGGTCAAGCCAGCAGTGAGTGGACCCAGATGCGTCAAACTGCTTGAGCGGTTCGAACGAGCATCTGGTTTGTGGTTGAACCCCACCCAAGTCCGTGCTGGTCCCCCTAGCACAGACTAGGGATTACTTTGATTGGCAGGCGATGATACCCCTGTGTAGACTTAGCTTCAAGTACCTAGGTATATGGGTCACTTTACACCCTGAGATAACTTGGACCCTTAACCTCCAACCTCTGGTTCGGACCAGTCTGATCTTACTAAGTGACGTACTCTCGCCCTCAACACTTTAGGACGTAACACCCGCTACAAAATTATGATCCTCCACGATTCCTGTATGTTTTTCAGAACTTACCGCTTCAGCTGCCCCGGGCCTGGTTCTTGGCCCTGGATAGCGCCACAACATCACTCCTGTGGAGGGGCGCCCGGTAACACATCGCATATGTACATTGCCAAAGGAAGCCTTATGATGGGGGCCTGGGTGTGTCCAACCTCTATCTTTGCTACCTATCTTCCCGCCTACTCGTCATCCAGGACTGGTTCAATGGCGGTTGGTCAGGCCCCGCCTACCGGGTGGAACTCTCACAGCTGGACTTGTCTCAGATTCAGAACATGCTTTACGGAGCCTGATCTCGCTCTTCTTGCTTGTCGCCTATGGTGATCCGGGTAGTATTTCTCGCATAGAGCGATGTGTGCATGTGCGATGGGAGACTAGACTCACGCAACAAACCCCCACTTTGGCATGGCACTTGGTTGAGGGAAACGGCGTCTCAACGGCTTTCGCTCCTGGGACCTCACTGGCATCACAAGATAGGGGGATGTTTGGTCGGGGTCACATATGAGGTCTGCAGCAGACACACAACCTCGCACACTCCCAGTTTTATAAATACCTTCAACTCAGACACGCCCTTGCCGCCCACTCCTTCCCACCAGACTCCCTGTCAGAGTTCAGCCCGCTGGAGGCCAAACTGTTGATGGGACACATTGATAGGTGTGGGATCTACAGATTTATTGCACACTCATCATTAATGCCCCCGGGACACTGGATCATCTTAAAAACCGATGGGAGGGTTGGATGGGCCCTATTGAGGTTGAAGACTGGAGGGACGCGCTAATGGCCCCACAGGGACTATCAACCACATTCAGACTAATGTAAATGTAGTATACTTGTAAAGCGCACAGCTGCCTCAGCAACGGGGCGTCCCGGCGCTGTATAACGCTGTGGAACCCTTCCTGGCTCTCCCTGTGAGATGCCCCTCCTGGGCACCCCCAGGGTGAAGCCAGGCATCCCAGTGTTGTTGGGGCCGTTGTGGAGATTAAGCAAGCTATTGCCCAGAGTTGCAGCGTGGGACCCATGATTAGAGTAGGCGCTGAGGCGAGAATTAACGAGTCCGCGGACATTGAGCCCAAGACCCTGTCGCGTCGGGACTTGAACCCTGGTCCCGGGCCTGATCTCTGCTTCAGAGTCTGCCGCTCTAACCAGTGAGCCACACTTCTCTACTGTTTACATCGAGCCAGCCTACGACATACCTCCATCCGCCCGCGATGCGGAATTGAACCCGCATATTTTTACCACATGGTATGGGCCTGCAACGCCAAGCTTAACTACTGGATGGACTGGACCAGGGAGTTGTCCGGGGTTCTGGGCTGGGAGATTCCCCTGTTCCCACTGCTGATTTTTTTGGGGTGTTTGAGGGTACCGGGGGTAAAAAGAGCCGAAAGTTCCTACAAAGCGTCAGCCCTCCTGGTGGCAAAGTGCGACAATGCCTCCTAATGATTGGCGTGTAGACCATCCGCTCTGTCAAAATGGAGAAAAGGAGTTGACTGGTGTGTGCAGCAAGAGCAGGTTGTCTACGAAGCCCGTAGCCGTCCTCGGAAGCACGCTAGGGTGTGCGGAAATGGCTTGGGCAGACTGCTTTATTAGATGTGCTGTCCTGCTAGTGTGCTTCATAGTACTATACTGCTCAGTGATTACAAGATGTATTGCCCTGTATGGGCTACTTACCTCTAACAAAACTACATGATATGTGCCTTACGTACCTGTTTTACCCATGCCATTGGTGTTAAATAACAACAAAATTTGTTTATTAAAAAAAAAAAAAGATATAGGACACAAAATACATTTATGGCTCATCTGGAAAGGTTAACATACAACAAGCAGGCTCCTCATGTGCCTTATGAAAAGGCACTACAACGCTGGCTGTTCATAGAGTTGAACTAAACTCCCTTGTTGGAAAAAGTTTGTTCTCCAGGCCTAAAAAACTTTACCTTTCTTGAAATCACGCACTTAGAGAAAATGAATACTGGGATACAACCACTCACCAATGCTTATGGTACAACTGCACATACGTCAGCAAACGTCCCATTAACCAGCATAAAATGTTGCTAGGAAAAGAGTGGCTAACTGATGTGGTCAACTTGACCTCATATGTTAATAGCAGGATCTTTCATCAGTAAGTATCAACTGTATCCTAGCAACCAGTATTATGGGTAGAGAATGGGCCTGGGAATAAAAAAGTCCAACAACTGGGTGTTGTAATTACATCGTTTATGCTTCAGACAAACCATTACGATTAATTGGTCATTAGTCAGATGATTCTGTAAGACCTTAAGTTACATAGGATAACATGATGTACCCATTGTTCACTCGGTAAATCAATAAAGCAAAACAGTGAATAAAATGGAGCTGATGGAATTAGCCTACATTTGAATGAAACCCCAAAAATAATATCAATAAAAGTTTGCAGTAAGAACTAAAAAAGGTACATTTCTAACAGGAGCTCATAATGTTACACATTACATCATGTACATGGTTGACAGCAGGACAAAATGGTGTTCGTGAGAGACGATCATGTGCACCAGCTCCTAAAATGATGACTTATAGCCTGCATGAAAATAAAAAACATACCTCATCTTTGTCATTTTGGCGTAGATGGTTGCACCGATCTAAAAAACAATGGCCTCCTATGATCCACTCCTTCTGAATGAGACTTTGAAAGCCAAGTTTTGTCCTGCAGTGTGGATCCATCATCACCTGGATCAGACTTGAGATCACACAACACAAATCAGACGCATTTTCTTCTTTATTTAGTAGGTGAGAAGAGGAAGAAATAGACATTTTAGAGAACATGTAATTATAAATCTACATCACACCTTTCCTACGCTTGCAATAGATACATTCAGAGATCACATAAAGGTCTGGTCAGGAGATCGACACACTACAATTACCATTCACTTTTTTCATTTTAAGTCTTCAAGGACACGTCCGTGTCATACAATGGATTGCCACAGAAACCAGAGTAAGATCATCTAAACCTTTAACACATTTTATATCTAAAGGTACTTAACCCAGCAAATTACATCTCCTCAAAATATAAATTCAGGTTCCATTAGAGCAGCAAATTCATCATAAGAAGCAGCATAACAAAAAAGTGTGTTTATAGGGAGGGAGAGAGAGAGAGAGAGAGAGAGAGAGAGGAGAGGGAGATTGAGAGGGAGAGGGAGATTGAGACGAAGAGAGAGAGCACTTTTGCCTAATTTTACCAGACTCTCTACTAAAGACCTGTAAGGATAAAAAGTTGAAAGGGGTCTGGAAACTAAGTACAATTTTACACCGTAGTCATCATTGAATTTAAGAAACTTTTATCCAATAGCTTTGAAGTAGTCCTCTTTGTCTGTTAATCGGTAAATCATCTCCTCCATGGAAGCTAGGCTGCGCATTTCAAAGACTCATTCTTCAACTTCTTGTCAACTCATGTTTTGTATTAGTTATTGGTGTTTGAAGTTTCACATAGTGCCAATACGTTGTGCCTTGCAACCACCTCATGCAGTAACAGATGGTGGTGCAACACAGTACCAGACTCTGGGTAGGTAAGATAAACCAGGATGACACAGCTGATCAGGAAAACGCAGGCCGGCATTGAATTGATGGGTCTAGTCTACCTAGGTAACATCAGACAGACCTGGGATTAGGGGACCCCAATGGAGATTAGGGCTGAGTCTCTGGTATGGGGGACCAGGACCTCATCTCGGAAAATTATTATGCTTTGCCTTGTAGAAACTGCTTTTTTGAGAAACTTTGGCTACATATACAATATTATTCAAATGTTTTAACAAAGTATACAGCCTCTCTTTATAGACTAACAACTGCTAACCCATGAATCATTAAAACAAGAAAATGCAACTTTTATTTTTCACCTACAGTGCTACAGATTTCAATGTTCGTCATTCTCTGCTACCAATTTTTGCATCAAGGGCTGAGGTAATTAAAAAAAATTAGAAAATGGAAGCCTGTCTAAACAAGTCAAATGCTTTTAGAAGACGTTTGACATAAAACAAATGTAAAGAATGTTTCACTGGGTGATCAAGCAGAAACATTAAAAGCAACAAACGGTATAACAGCAACAAAGAAGGATCGCGTGTGCTCTACTATTTGGGACATGCTCTGCAGAATCCCAACATCCTTCTTTAGATGAAGTTTCTAATTCGGTGTTTCAATCAGTTTGGGCCTGATTACGAGCGAAATGTTAATCCCATTCGGTCTGTTAACTCCATTTCCAGCCGAATCGGGATTAGAAAGAAAAGGAACAGACGCAGACTTACTCTTTCCAACCCCTGTGGATGAAAGAACAAGTTGAGAAACAAAGAGCAGTCCTCGAAGAGTCCCATGCTGCGAGCAGTGGTGGCTGGTGACATTTGAAAGTGGTGAGCGTAAAACAATTGTCGTACTTCACTGTGGCCAGCGAAAAATCTGAACAAAGAGTGGGCAAATGGGGCTGTTTCAAGCAACTCCAATATGCACCAACCTCAAATGGGCCCAGACCCCTAGACTCCGGGAACCCTACCAAATCTCAAGCCTAACCCCTACAAAACTAGCCTCAGTCTTTTCTATTTTCTGGCTTTGCTACCGTTCCAGAACTCTATATATGACGACTCCCCATTGCAACAGATTGAGACAAATGGGTGGTAATACAAAATAAAGAGGTGCACAAATCAACTCCAACATATAGTTACCACCTAGATGGAACAGGCGCTGCCTTCAACATGTGAGTAAATTAAATTTGAATGTGGTAAAAAGCAAACAACCTTTTATCATTCGGAGGACGATATGGTTGAGTAAAAATAATTATGTGAAACTAACACCTCTTTTTTACAGCGCTTAGGAGCAACAAAACAGTACCATGTAGCACTCTACTTGTTATTATAGATCTATTGAGCAAATTCATGATATATGATGCCTCTAAGAGATACACAAACATCACTTTAAAGTCTTCATAGAACGTGGAATCCTCCCTTCACTCCCACCACCAACCTGTCGTCAATAGCCAATTCTGTAAACTTGCATAGCCATGGTCTGAACACCAAAAGAGATGACCACGGGGGAAGCTGATTCAAGGCTTATGGGACCAGAACCTGCGTCCATTTCAAACGCTTTCATAAACCGCTGAAAGCTCGAAAGTGATTAAGTTGTGTAAAAACCAATAATTGTACAGAAACATTCATCACCAGTGCTCCTCATCATGCACAGATCGTTCTTGAATGCCACAGCCAGTATTTCATATAAGTGTTAGGCTAGTGAGAGCCTGCCAGTCAGGTCTCACGCCTCTTTAAACTGGAAGCCTGCCTCACAGGCTGTCTCCCTTCAGACACTGTCCAAACCGGCCAGTTAGCCTCAAGTGCGCACATTGCGTGCTGCATCCTGCCAACTTGGTGCCTTCACCCCCAACACTAAACCCAGGTCCGTTCAGAAGGCAACCGGCTCCTGGCATCGGATCTCAACAAGCTCCATCATAGATGGAAAGTGGGTCTTCCGGTCCAGTTCCTTACACTGCATTCTAGTGCTTGCAGTCCTGGGTTTATAGCAGGGCGAATAGATCAAGTAGTACTGACAGCACTCGCATTTCCTAGGTCAATGTGAGTAGCCCATCCAGGCCAGATTTGTTTCTTTGCATTGTGGGATTTGCAGTCCCAGTATAATGGGGTGAAGAGCACTACAAACACCAGAATAAAGATATCAAACCCCAAACTCGTTGAACTGGGAACCTCGAGAGCTCTGCAATGCAAACATACTAAACGCAACTGATTAAATCATTTTGAACTGCCTGCAGCTCGAATTTAAAATGTCTACAGGGATTTAGCGTTACCATGTGAGTCAACAGGAGTGTAAGCTTAGTAAATAAACACAGGTGCCTCTGCTAGATGCTGCAAGGCTTACCACAATCAGTGCATTTCAAGAGGTGATTTCACCGCCGGCTCATCTGCCAAGTTCAGCTCTGCACAAACACCCAGCGCCATTACTAGCAGGCATGTGACTGCTGCAATGACATTCACAGCACCTCTGCCTTAGCGACTTTTGAATAGATCTCTTAAAGACAAGCAGCCCTGATCCAGCTTTACTGCAAGGAAGGAAGTGATTATTTATCCGGCTGCCTGACAACCAGTTGATGATCGCTGCTCTTTCGGGCCCTGCTAAATAGCGGAAAACGTCAGTCAGTATATCTGTAACTTTATTATACAGTATTGTATTTATATAGCGCGCGGACATTGTTAGAGATGATCTAGCTGCACAAACTGGCAAATCATTACCACATCACTCTGTAGAAGAACGAATCTTGGTTTGCGGTTTCAAAAAAATTAACATCTGTTTGAAAACTAAACCATTTTACCTTAACATGATTTTACCGAAGCGTGCCAACAGGGCTAAGGCACAATCTGTGCACTGGGTCGGGACTGGTGAGAGGATGGGTGAAGATGAAGTCTCACTCAATCTGTATACTAGTCCTGATCACCTTGTAATATTTCATGAATTTAAATACAACATATTTTTGGTTGGGCCCCGTCGAAAGGTGAACAACAAAATCACCTCTTTGGAAGAGAAATGTGCACATTCAATTACGTCAAGGCAATATATAAAAAACTTTTTACCCATGTCACTGCAGCTAGCGCACAACAAACATTTTAAAAAAAAAACAAACGCAAACCAAAAATGCCAGTAAAAATATTGCTAACTTCTTCAAAGGATGTGGGTGGACAGACCTAAGTAAAGAAAGGGCCTGGGCCCTGTGTGTCATGCGACTCGCAGACTTCACACGCATCCGTTTCTTTTCTTTAATCATCCAGCACTAACAACTGTTCGACTTGGACCATAAGTATAGCAAAACCCAGATTCAGTGCTGGGAAAGTGAATACTTACCAGGAGAGATCAGACTGTTAATAAAGCAAGACCTCTTGCGACCAAGCAAATGCGTGAATGTCACATTTCTGGCTGTAGCACTTCAGACTAAATTCAGCATGTAAAACACGGACCTCTTGGAAGAGCCCTTCAGCGTGGCAAATACAAATACAGAGGCTTCAAAGCTCGTGGTACGTACCGTTAAAAATCCTCAGGATTACGTTGTTTTTAGCCGGCCAAAGTTCACCTTGATTAGAGAGGGGTGGGGGGGGGGGGGGGGGGGGGGGGCACGGCGGAGTTTAAAATGAAGCACACTAAATTTACCAGATTAGCCCGCCTTTGCGAATCCTCCTGGACCGGGGTCCGACTCCTGTGTTGGCGCCTTGGCAAGTACAGTCTGCTCTCAGCCAATCCAGACGCTGCTCCAGCAGCAGCGTCAGGATTGGCTTGAGCAGTATGGCACATGTTCTGTTTATGGCTTAACATTTTTTGTGACCAGCCTGAACATGCGCACTAGCCTGCTCAGTAGAAGAGCAGCAAGGAAGAACCCTCGCTCTTCTAATGAGCAGCCTAGTGTGCGCATGTTCAGGGCTGGTTGCAAAATGTTTAAGCCCTAAACAGAACATGCGCACTCTTGCTGTGCGCTCAGACGACCACCTGTGATGCTATGGTGGGGGATGTCAATCACTTGCAGCTGAACTCTGTCCCGTAGTGCTGCCCCACCCCCTTCTAAGCTGACAGCCTCCGGCTCTGGCTAGGATACAGGGATTGATGAGAGTTCCGTCCGAGTTAGAGAGTGACAGCAACGCTCAGTGGGGCAACGCCCACTCGCCCTAATGGACGCACCGCCCCTGGCTGCGAGAGACAATAAAAAGAGATCGAGAGAGAGACATTAAACATGGCTAAAAAAGTTCCTGCAGCATGCGTTGAAGATGGGCAAACTCTTCCTTTGGAAACTCAGACTGACAAGAAATACTACATATTGTAGGATTCAGAAAAGGCAGCGGATCCGTTAAAACTGCGATGAAAAGAACAGGGTGGGATGAAACTGGATTAATGGGGAAACGGAGTTCATATAAATGTGGGTGTATAGGTGAATAAGGGCGGTTTAGGCTGGCTACATATATACGTCAGAGATTGACTAACAGGATGTTATGGGATAGATATGACAAATGTCACATAAATAGTTGAGGGTGTTTGGAATAAATGTAACTTTATGCAACTCCTATTTCACATCTGCGGGCAGGCTCCACAGCAAGAGACAGGCAAAAGGGAACAGTGAAAGGCAGCATTAGCAAGCTGAAGACAAAGGCAAACAGATTTAAGATGGACGTCTAGAACAAATCAGACAATACCTTTGACTGAAACATCAAGAGCATAGTGCTTGTTGAATTAATAGAGGTAGTCCGTATAGCTGTTCTGAATATATCCTTGTCAGGACCGTACCTAATGTGTTCCACTGATGCTCCTTGACAATGGGAAACGTGTACATCTGAAGCGGTCAATTAGCTATATGAATATAAATAAGAGAAACCAGAAGCGATCCACCAGCCTATGGTAGTTTTTGAACCAGCTTTCGACGCTAGGCCACCAAATGCAACTAAAAATAAATTAGATGCTGCTGCTCGCAACTTCTGTACAAACAGAAATATGTGCATATTACCCATGGAATGCAGCTAGGCAGAGAAGGCCTGTATATATATATGGGAGATGAATCTTGTTTAAAAAGACATATAATCAATACCGTTAGGACAAAGGAGGAGCGATGGCTGAATATCACCTTGTCTTAATGGAACACAGTGTACAGTTTACAGGGAAATCATGCATGAATTTTACGTTAGCATCTAGCAAATGTAATGGCAACCTGTGATGCTTTTTCTAATGAAAGTAGATTTAAGTCACCAGAAGTCACGGAATCCAATGAATTTTATATCATGAGCGATTAACTTGTTTGAGGTCCCATCTATCACTAGGCCTGATCGCTGGAGCTTCATCAGAGATTAATATTTTTGAATTATTTTCTTATATATCCATAAACCTCTGAGGAGGAGGAAAGATCTTGAAAGCGATCCTATCTAGCACTGCACCTATGAAGGTCAACCTGTGCCTTGGAGTGAGGTGGATCTTCTGCAAGTTGATGGTAAATCCAAAGTGGTGAAGAGTCATTATATGCTGAAGATGCTCTGCGGCTAGTGTGGGGCACTCTGCTTTTACCAGCCAGTCATCCAAGTAAGGAAATACAGGGTCTCCTAAATGTCTAAAAAAGTTGCCACAACAGCCAACACTTTTGAGAAAGCACAAGATGCGGTTGTCAGCCCGATTCACTAAGACTGCAAATTGATGACGCCAGTGAGCAGCAGATGGAAATAGGCATTCTGAGGATCCAGGGACATCACTCAATCTCATACATTCAACACCAGCAATATAGGACTCGAAGACACCATCTGAAACTTGACTTGCCAAATGCACAAGTTCAGAAGTTGAAGATCCAGGATGGGCTTTAGACGACAGTCATTCTTGAAAACCAATAAGTAAATGAAATACAATTGTGTGCCCCTTTCTTCCAGAGGCAAATCCTTAATGGCCTGTGTTAGAACTGGGGGTCTCTAGTTGGCAATGGTTTGCATCTTTGTCCAAATAGGAACCCTGACTTCTAGTCAGGGTAAGGGGGCTACACTCCTAAAATAACCACTGCTCAACCCTGTGGTATCTTGACACGAGCAGGAAGGCTTATCTCAGAGGCAGTGTGTAAAGCATTAGTGAACACCTACAGTAATAAAGTGAAAACACTGCAGATGGACACCACACAGGTTTTATAAAAATAAGTATTCTTTATATCGACTTATCACAAGACCCAAAACGTCAAAATTCCACAATACAGCATTAAGATAAATTGCTTTTAGATGGTAGAAATAGTTTAGTTCAAAGATGATGGTAAATGCGACACGTTTCTCACAAAGTACCTTTGGATGCGTCACACAAGTTAAACAAAAGGTTCGCAGGGAAAACGATGTGTCTGTTCCTTGCTACAAGGGAGGCCATGCGTCTGTTCCTTACCAGAGAAGTGATGCGTCGATCTCGTGTTGCATTCCGGTAGCAATACGACAAGATGGCGCCTCGATTCGATGAGACGATCCGGTGCGATGCGACAAGATGGGGTCTGATGCAATGAGACGACGTGAAGGCGATGCGTGCACGCCAGACGGCCGTGCGGCAACTCTGGAACTTCTGACCCGCGACAGGCACTGCAACAAGCTTCTCCGGTGATGCGACAGCGGCCCTTGCCGTGGTGACACACTTCTCTGGTGATGCGACAACAAACAGCTGCAACAGAGACATGCTTCTCTGGTGATGCAACTGCGACCCTTGCGATGGCGACACACTTCTCCGATGATGCAACGGCAACCCTTGTGGTGGCGACACGCTTCTTCTCGTTGAGTCGCGCTTCCAGCTCACAACAATACGCAGGCTTCTGCAGACAGAATTCCCAGCAAGGAAATTCAGGGGGGAGCTGGTAGTGAAGTCTTGTATCCTGAGACTTCAGCAGGAGGCAAGCACAAGTCAAGCCCCTGGAGATTCTTCTTCAAGATGATGAAAGTTCAATAAAAGTTCCTTCTCCTTCCCTTGGCAAATAAGCAACCACTGCAGGCCAACCCCAGAAGATAGCAAATACACTTGCACAGGGGCAGTCAACTCCTTCAGCTCTTTTTGGTTCCTCGCCGTGGCAAAGGTTTGTCTTGATTACGAGAAGTGATCCAAAGTCTTGGGGTCTGGGTCCCAATATTTTTGCCAGTAAACCCTTTGTCCTCTAAAGGCAGCTAGTGCCTGCGCCCAGCCCAAACCAGTTCTGTGCAGCTTCCTCGCAGGAGGTGGAGACAGCATTGTTGAAAGCAGACATGGCCCAGGTAGCTGAAAGGAAATCTTCTCCCCGTACTCTCTAATCTATGAGGGCTCAGGGGAGTGAAAGGAAATCTCCGCCCCCTACTCTCTATTCAGCCAAGGTCCTATTCAGCCCAGCCGTGACTCATCAGACTGCTGAGGCCCCAGCCCTCCTGTCACTCACAAACCAGAAATGCAATACAAAACCTAGCAGAGGCAGGCTGGATGGTTAGGTAAGAAAATACTTACTTTCTAAAAGTGGTATTTTTAAACACAGAATGTAACATTCTGAGTTCAGGCATACTAAATTCGATTTTCTACCATGTTCCCTGGATCAGTTAGGATTATAAGCTGTAATAATCAAACTGCCCATTCTGGCCTAAGGGGACAGCTAGCCTTGCAGTAGTGAAAAATGAAATTGGCTGTAATTCACTATCAGGACATGCCACACACACACCAGGGCATGTCCTAGCTTTTACTTACAATGCACCTTGCCCTTGGGCCTACCTTATGGGTGGCTAACATGTAGAAAAGGGAAGGTTTAGGGACAGGTAAGTGGGTGCACTTACCAAGTCGACATGGCAGCACTAGTCTGCACACAGGTTCTGCAATGGCAGGCCAGAGACACACTTTACAAGCTGCTTCTGTGGGTGGCATAATCAGTGCTGCAAGCCCACGAGCAGCCTTTGATCTACAGGCCCTGGGTACACATGGTGCACTGTACTAGGGTCTGACAAGTAAATCAAATAGGCCAATCATGGAGTCACTAATTCATTACAACAATTTACAATAGGGAGTACTTGCACTGTGGCACTGAATAGCAGTGGTACAGTGCCTAAAGCATATAAACCAGCAACAACATATCAAAAACAGAGGAGACAACAGCGAAAAATGGAAGGGAGACTCAAGCCAATGGTACCAGGTCTAACAGACCCTTTGACAGGGTTACTTCTGCTGGGACTGCTGAGCTCTAGAAAAGCCCCAGAATTGTCTGTATTTTTGGAGGAACTGCCTTGCAGTTGGGCCCAGATCCTGTTAGCAAGTTACAGCCTTACTAGTGTTCCAAAGAGGAACAGACCTTCCTCATGAAAAGCTGCTCACCATTGAAGAGCATGTCCATCAAGGTAATCAAGATTTCTCCTGAAAAGCCTATATAATGCATCTAGGCATATGAAGTGTAACAGTAGTGCCCGTGGGCCAATCAACTCAATCCAAGCTGCACTTCAGGATCTGCTTCAAGTAGCATTGTGGAAATCACTGTATAGAGAGTGATTGGCTCAACCAGTAGCAGGCGTATATCCTCTAACAATGTTTCCGTACACTGCCAGGCCCAGGAATGACTTTTCCCAAGAAGCCAGAACAGTTTCCAGCAAAGCCTCATTAAAAAAAGCAAGAGCTTGGCAAATATCCCTATAAAATATTAGATTTTGGTGTTTCACGGTGCAAAGGCAGCTCTGAAATTTCTGCAGCTTTACGCACCACAGAAGTAAGGGAAGCATCTTCCTTTGTCAGGACCCCAGAGTGGTAAGGAATGTACACTCCTGAAGCGGTATCCATGCCACCGGCATTTTGTAAATTAAGCTGAACTGTCAGATCAACGCTGTCGTGTCCACCAGCTTCAACTGCCTCCACATCCTCAGCAAGACCTTCAAATGGATCCCACCAGACTGCAGAAAGACCGTCACCCACGCACTTATAACCAGCAGACTAGATTACGGCAACACTACGCCGGAATCAACAAAACTCTTCTACACAAACTCCAAACCATCCAGAATGCCGCAGCCAGGCTCATTCTAGGGACACCATGCCACGAACATGTGACCCAACACATTCGAAGCATCCACCGGCTCCCCGTCGAGAAAAGGATCACCTTCAAACTCCTCACCCACGCCTACAAATCCCTCAACAACATCAGACCCAAATACCTCAACGACCGAGTTGGTTTCCACGTACATAAGAGGAGCCTCGGCTCCGCTGGCCTCGCCCTGGCAGAGGTGCCCCACAACCACAGAAACGGAACCGGTGAGAGAGCCTTCTCCTACATAGCAGCCAAATCCTAAAACGAGCTCCCGGTCAACATCAGACGCTCCCCAACCCTCCACACGTTCAGGAAGGACCTCAAGACCTGTCTCTTCGACTGACCCGGAGCGGTCCCCTCCTCCCCCCCAGCGCCTTGAGACCCTCACGGGTGAGTAGCGGGCTCTATAAACCACTGATTGAAGCTAAAGACTAGCATTGGCGTATGAATGAGGAAGTAGATTGTTTTTTTTTTTGTTGTTTTTTTTTACTTCCGAGTCATCATCCTATGTGCAATCAAAATCTGTGTCAGGTGTGGTTATATCCTTGGAATTTGAATAACTCCCCCATCCGGGTGAATTTCTGTACCTTGTGGAAACATTGTTCATGAAAGCCAAGTTCCATCCTTTTTCTACTATGCCAACTGGATAATTTCAGCCTTCTTCATATGCAGCACCACTAAGGAATCCAGGGTAGTGTACAGTGATGTATGTACATTAAATAAAAAACTAAACCTGAAAAACCACATTGGAGAAAATCGCACTTAAGTGCAGTTCAGGACTAGTGAGGGTTTTTGGCGGCGGTGAGGGGTTTTAAAGGGTCAGGGATTCGTGGAGTTTAGACATTGGAAGTGGTCTTTGCGATTAAGGAATGGGTGGGGATATGGGTAGTGAGGGGGTTTTAGAGTTCAGGGATAGGGGAGTGTAGGGGTAGAAAGGACTTAGGGTTCAGATATGGGTATATGCCAGGTGTAGTGAGGGCTTTTTAGGTTTCTAAGATGGTGGAGTTTAGCGGTAGAAAGGGCTTTTAGGGTTCAGGGATGGGTGGAGTTTAATGGTCGTGGAGGGTAGAGCTTAGGTTTTTAGGAGTGGGTGCAGTTTAGGCATAGAGAGGTTTTTAAGTGTCAGGGATTCCTGGAGTCTAGAGGCTGTGAGGGGTCGGGATAGATGGTGCTTAGGGGTAGTGAGGTTTCAGAGAACTAAAGGTATCCAAAGTAAATATTTGACAACTTAAAAAATATAAATCCAAAAAATGTCCCCTGAAGAAAAGCACAAAAGTAATTACCTTTAACAAAACTGATTCTGAAAGTAAAACTGGCAATATTTGCATATACACCTTGCATGCAAAAGCCAATTTCGAACAAAGAGACATTCTATGATTTGGTTTCTATAAGGTTTTTTACGAAAATTTCAATTATACAGATTGGGTGACATGGTTTCTAAGCGACAGTATTCCATGAAATCGATTATCTATGAAATCATATAGAACCAGTTCGGAGACCCTTCTCCACGGTCAAAATTAAGTATAGCGCTGAGGCCTATGATTCTTTTTTCTAGGTGACTAGGTTAGAATTTCTGGAGGTGAGAAGTCTGGATGAGTCGGTCTCAGACTCACCAGATTCCCCAAGCTCAAAAGGAGCAGGGCCGCTTTTGTAGAGCAGGCCAGCAGCTAAGAAGAGACATCCTAATGATGCCTTTCAGAAAGCTTAACATTCGCAAATTGAACCGGATTGTTTTCTCAAAGAGAAAAAGGATTTCTGTTTCCTACGTCACTTCTCATGTTTTTTTGTAAAAGATCTTTTGGGAGCTCATTCCCTCTCAAGAGACTTACCTGTAGGGGAAGTGTCCATGCAGGCTTTGGTCAAAGGTAATTTGGCCTCCTCTTTCCTGAAGACATTTGGATGCATCAAAGAACACAAATTACAGGTCAAGGTACCATGGTCGGATTTAAGACACCAAGTAAAAATGCATATGGATTGGGTAAAGACATCTGCGTGTGCAACTTATATCCGGGTTTGAACCCAGAGACTTTCAGAAGCAATATTCGTCTTCGTCTCTGTCAAAGCGGAGGAAAATGTTGCCAGTGAGGTTCCCAAGAAGGATCTCTATAGCACATTGATGAGGTGCATAAAAACAAACTTATAGATTGGTAACGTCATGTCCCACATGCTGAATAGTGGTTGAGTTGCATGATGCCACCAGGCAGTACTGGAGAGCTACTGCTGGGGAAAAGCTTTTCTAGACCAGGATGATGCTGGTGGAATATTTTAAGGTGAGGAATCACCAAGACGATGTGTTCATCAAAAGGTATAAGGAAAAGGGAAGGTAGAATATCTCCATTCATGTGAAGGACCCTGAAACACATTTATATTAAAAAAATATATATATTTTCCGAATTAAATAAAATTAACTACAAAACCTGCCCCGTTAGCTAACGTTAACCTTTTTTAAAATGCAAACATTCCCAGCTAGCCAAAACGTAAACACAACAGCACATTGACTGAAAACACCACATCTAACCAACACTTAAAAATAAATGCAAGGAATCAGGTCCTAATATCGAGTCCCAATATTGATCACTTTAAAATGGTGCAACCTGCTCCTGCCCCTTTTAACTGCTTGGGACTTAAATTATCCCATCATGCCCCACTGGGAGTGAGTTGAGCAGTTTGTTTTTTGGAGCTCAAAGAAAATGAGAAACCAATTCAGCCTAGATCGCATTGGGAGCGCTGTAAACCAAAGAGATGAATGGGACATTTATGGATTCAGAGAGAATACTTTGTATAAAGAAGTAGGATTACAAGTCAGTAACTGTACCTTCTTTACTGTGGAATTTCCTATGGGTACAAGGGTAGCAGACAAGTAGCAAGCTAACCCAGTCTTTAAAGCGTGATCTACACCAACGTACAAAGCCTGACCCACCATGGTATTTAGCTTGAAGTTCAAGCTTAAAGCTCCCTAGACTAATCAGCACAGCATGTCACTGATAGATATGATGCTTAGCTCTTACTGGCTAAGAAGTGGCTTTTGTTCCCGATATGCCATTGCTGGCCCTCCTTGGATTTCGTCTGAGTAGGCAGACAGTGGAGATCTTTAGTGAGGATAACTACTATTGGTGGCTTATATGATTCAGAAATTCGACTCACGTTTTCACATCTAAAAAATAGCTACAACTTGCAATTTGGGCAAGGTATTACACATAACCACCCAGTACATATGCTACATTGCATAGAGGCTTGAGAGAACAAAAAACCCCAGAACACTGGGTCGTACACAAAATGTTGACATCAAGCAATGGGGGAAAAGTGATGACGCTGTTGTTTACTGCTCGGAGGAGCACAAACTATGCACATTCTTCAGATGTCAGGAAAGGTGGGAAGGTATATGGGCACAGAAATCCTAGCTGACGAGTGGATCTAAGCGAAGGGGTACACTGCGAAAGTGTCAACGAATGTGTATTTTAAGCTTTTGCAGTTTTATTATCCATACCACACAAATCTGCGTTCTAAGCATCTCAATAAGTTGTGCACAGAAGCTACTGACAGAAGCCACAAATGTTCTGCTGGACATGCTACTTTCTATCATATGATGTGGGTCAGTCTGAGTTAAAACAGTGCTGGAGGATTGAAACAACGATACTCATGCAACTAACAGATAGACCATATTTAGTTAAACCCAATTCTGCATATTAGTCATTTTCATGACCAAGAATCCCTGCCTGCATGTTGATATATTGATTTAGCATTAGTGGTTACTAAGTGGAAGACTGCGATGGCTTGAAACTATGATGCAGGTCTTAATACTGTGAGTTGGATATCTAATGTGAGTATGTGGGTGAAGGCTGAGGGCAATGAGCTCAAAGTTGTGAGTGCTAGAAGAGGCAGTAGAGACGTGGGAGAATCTTGTTAGAACTATCCAAAAATTATGATAAGCTGCCCTAATTTAATAAGAAGGACTTGAGCCTGAGAGATGAAGAGACCCTTTGATAGGGACATGAGGACAGGTGATGGAAAGTACATATGAATACTGATAAGATTTCATAAGTTACTTATGCCCTTGCCCAGTATCCAGGGTTGTCTTCTCCCCGTGGTACTGTCAACCTAGGTCAGTTATTAAATGCTGCTTGCTAACTGCCCAACTTTCTTTGATGTAACAAACTGTAATTATCGAATACTTAATAAGGTGTCTAGCAATTTATATGCCTAATTATTCTTATCGGTTGACCAACTAGGAACTATTGTTCATTTTTCAATGCTCTGGACCACACTTACCAAAGCTTGCTCCATCTTGAGAGTGATATTACCTTATCTTGCATGCATCAGTTACATTCTGTCTTTTTTCTTACAAGATGCTTTTCTTTAATTCCTAGACTAGGGGCTCAAAATAATTTGATTATCTCGTTTGTTCAAACCTGCAGAGTACACAAGAAGACTCTTTTTTGTTTAATCTTCGATTCTTCTGGCTTACAGTATGCTGATCTCATTGTGAATGCTTATGGTGAGATTCCGTGTTAGACTCAACATTTCAGAGCCTTTTCACATGTGGCCTTCAGAACTATCTGTGAGATGGAACCTCATGCCTGAACATCTGCAAAAGCAATATAGGCTGGGAAAGCCTTAAACCCTGAAGCAGAGGGTGGTGAGCATACCTCCAAGCTGCAGGTGGCAATGCAGATTTATCTTCTGGTTTGACATTGAAAATCACATCGTCACTGACGGCTGAACCGAGACTGGATATGAAAAGGATGGCACAGTCTTTTCCTAAGACTCATGAGACAAGGGTGATCCAGTGCTAGTCAAACTGAAGGAATTCTGATGGATGTCAACCCTGACTACTTTGAACATCACAATATCAAATGCTTGGATGTTGACACTCTCTCTGATGATCTTCACTACGACTGCAAGCAGGTGCAGCAGTGATATAATGGCACTACTGCTCTCCTCCAGACAGCGACTGTGGTGGTATACTGAGAGGCAGAGCAGGGGACAGTTTGGCCCTCTGGCCCCAAAGCTAATGTAGAAGACACTGAACAGAGTTTCCTGCCAGTGTCTCTTCTTTGCTAAGGGCAAGCCTCTGCTTTTCTTTAGAATTGTGTGTAACCTCTAGCTACAAATGGTTCATTCCGGCCTGTCTACGCACAAGGTCCCCTTTCCTTGACCGATTGCCATTGCAGACTGGACACTCAGAACGTGATGGCATGGTGTTTGGAGAAAAATCCACCTTCAGAAAAAGTCAGGAAAAAGCCTTCTTTCTAGAAATAATGCTCCATAAGGCAAATGATGCCCAAAGAAGTTTAGTGACACCCAAAAAACACAAAATCAACAAAATTGGTGTTTTAGCCAAATTTAGCATTAGAAAAAGGCAGAACGTGCTTAGGATTTTGCTCTTTGGAAAGAGGAAAAATAGCTGCCTAACTGACTGTTGTCCTAGACACAATTTTTAAACACGGCTAGTGATGTGAGTATTACTTCTTCACAGTCAACAAATAGTCAGACTTAATCTGAACATACAAACACATGGAGATGTATTATTAGCTTAATTCAGCTAAAAATGCATCAAAAATGCAGAAATTGCAAGAAACCCAACACAACAATATCACAACAAATTCTACTGCAGTTTATTTACAATTTCATAAAATTTCAGCAAAAAGAGAAAGGAAAGGAGAAGGTTGGTGCTCATGTGAAGGAGGGTGTAAATATAGGTTTTAGAGTGATTCAGTGCAACAAAGAAATTATTTTTACATTGCACATGTAAAGCCTACCCATTCACAGTCTATATACAATATTATACAGGGGGACAGGGAGGGGCAGGTGTAGGCTTTAAAGAAACAATAGGGGGATCGTCGACGTTTCGACCCTGGCGCAATAAGGGAAAGTCACGACCTGTGCTCCGGGTCTTCTTCAGGACGGTTGTGGGGACAGGGGACGGGGAAGCACCAAAAGAAATTGAACAGGTGTCGCAATTCCAGATCAGTTGGGCGATACACCTCTGACTGAGAAATTCTGCTCAGACTAAGGGTTCAGTCGAGAAACAGTTGGTACACAATGGGCAGTCGAATTCAATCGTGCCTAGTCCGGTAGCGCAATGGACATTGTACCGGTGGTCGAGGGCGAGAGGGAACTAAGTTAAGTTCAAGTGAACCTTAATTTTTTGAACGTTATCCCCAATAGTTCAAGAAAGGGGGGCAGACCGCAGTTCATAAAGTAAGATAGCTCGGAGTGTAATCCGGCAGCTCCCGACTCACGTAACCGGCAGAAACCATCACGTGGTTTCTGCCGGTTACGTGACTCGGGAGCTGCCGGATTACACTCCGAGCTATCTTACTTTATGAACTGCGGTCTGCCCCCCTTTCTTGAACTATTGGGGATAACGTTAAAAAAATTAAGGTTCACTTGAACTTAACTTAGTTCCCTCTCGCCCTCGACCACCGGTACAATGTCCATCGCGCTACCGGACTAGGCACGATTGAATTCGACTGCCCATTGTGTACCAACTGTTTCTCGACTGAACCCTTAGTCTGAGCAGAATTTCTCAGTCAGAGGTGTATCGCCCAACTGATCTGGAATTGCGACACCTGTTCAATTTCTTTTGGTGCTTCCCCGTCCCCTGTCCCCACAACCGTCCTGAAGAAGACCCGCAGCAGAGGTCGTGACTTTCCCTTATTGCGCCAGGGTCGAAACGTCGACGATCCCCCCATTGTTTCTTTAAAGCCTACACCTGGCCCTCCCTGTCCCCCTGTATAATATTGTATATAGACTGAATGGGTAGGCTTTACATGTGCAATGTAAAAATAATTTCTTTGTTGCACTGAATCACTCTAAAACCTATATATACACCCTCCTTCACTTGAGCACCAACCTTCTCCTTTCCTTTCTCTTTTTGCTGAAATTTTATGAAATTGTAAATAAACTGCAGTAGAATTTGTTGTGATATTGTTGTGTTGGGTTTCTTGCAATTTCTGCATTTTTGTTGCATTTTTAGCTGAATTAAGCTAATAATACATTAAGCTAATAATACATCTCCATGTGTTTGTATGTTCAGATTAAGTCTGACTATTTGTTGACTGTGAAGAAGTAATACTCACATCACTAGCCGTGTTTAAAAATTGTGTCTAGGACCACCTTCTTTATATATATACAATTACCCAGGTCCTATTGATTTCTTGGGTTCACCCCATTGTTTTCAATGATAACTGACTGTTGGGCAGGATGTGGTAGTGCAGTATTACAGAGGTCTTAAAGGGAGACAGTCTGTTTCTGCGACTTTACAGTGACAGTATTATGACACCTTTTGAGCTTTTTTTGTGCTCAAAATGTTATTTAGCAGGGGTGTTTTCAGCCAATCGTACAGCTGCTTCTGCAGTTTTGCTGATTGTCAATATTATCAAGGAAATGCTGTCATTTAGACTTTTTGTAGTACATTTTTTATTTGGAAAACATGAGGTTATGCTATGGTGAACCCAGGCCGGCGAGTGAAGTTCTTTATTTGATACATTGTATGCATCTCCTGGGGGCCCAGGTAAGTAAGCTCAGCGAATGAGCACAAAGTGCTTGCAAGATTGCTGGGAATTATTAGACAGTGACTAACTACACGTGCTGCAGCTATCAGCACGTGTGTGTAGGTGTAAGCGCGTACCTGCTGCACCCTGCCCTAACTGAGTACGTGGTGCCTGGTGTTGTATGTGTATCACCGTATTTGGGACATCCGAACGGGTCCCAGGGCTGTCAATCTGGTAGTACATTTGAAAGTGTTACCAATGATGACAGCCCTGACTAAAATTGTTGGCAAGTCCCCATGCGGCAGTAAAAGACCTGCTGAAGCAGCGCGGTCTCGGAGTTGAGACGGACTGGTGCCTTCTGCGTGGGGGCTGGGTGTCAAGACTCTAGAGAGACTGACTAGAATCAACGCAAGTTCGGACCGGGCCTTGAGTGACTTTCTTCTGTCAATTGTCACTCTTGGACTGAATCGGACAGTTGGAGCATGTGCGGGCCATGGGGCAGGTGAGATCGTGTGAGACTGAGTCGTCACATTGATTAGACTACAGTCTCGACTTTCCGACTCCCCTTGTGGTGGTAGCGGCCATTGTGTCTCCTGTGAGCTGTGGGTCCTGGGCAAACCTCTACTAAAAGCAACAAGTAACAATAAGATTATCTGTTTTAAGAGTTGACACAACAAATACCCAGTAAAACTTCAGTAATTATTGTTAAGAGCACAGATTTCAGGTACAACCCTTCTAGCAGTCTAGCCATCGTTTAGGTAATGTAAATAACAAAATTGCCATTCTTTATGTCAAACACTCCATCCGTGTAGCTACAGCATGTGCATGCCAGTTAGTGAGTGCTGATGGACTGGCCAACAAGACATTGTCTGTTTTGAACACTATCAAGGCCAGAATGGCCGTACCAGGCATTGGGGGACTGGCGGGCATCTCTTCGGGAGATTGAAAGGGTGGGAGGTAGGTTTTATTAGTGGGGCCGGTTTTGTAGCAGTGCAGCAGTTTTAAAACCACTGAAAAGTTCTTAGTATATTCAGTAGTTTTCGGGCAACAATAAAAGTGTCAAGTTAGCGCTGATGATTTTGTATGCACCTGCTGGTTGGAGAGGGGTTTTTCGTCTAGTGCCAGTTTTAACTTATCTAAAGTAACGCAGAGAGTTATAATATGCCTGCTGTAAAGAACTTGTACCATGCATATCAAAGAACAATATTTATGTTGACAGCTCAGTGGGTTACTGCTTTTGGCACAGAGATCCTGTAGTTACTGTGCAGTCCATAAGTTACATTTGTAATCAAGCCCAGTGAGCTATCAACTGCAATCTAAGAGCTGCATGCAAGCTGCATGGTACAAGTTAGAAAGTTATGTTTTTTTTACCAGTCTTTCTATCCTGATGTTGCTAAGAAAGGTTTGTTTGGATAGAAATTCTTATTAAACTCAACCCGAACCACTGTGTTATGTCCTGAATCCTGAGTTTGTGATTTTCCAGACCAAGCACTCTTAACAAGTGCCTACCAGTATGAGTGACGTGAATCCTACACCTTGCAATCTCCTTCGCCGTAAGTACAATTTTCTATAAAATTATTTACAAACGTATGATTCATTGTCTCTGTATGTGTGTGACGGATTTTGAAAATGTGGAAAAGTTTGCTTTAGGAGCAGTGACTAATGGGAGTCATTTTTACATGCGGACTGTAACATCTGTATTTGTAACGCAAGCATTCCTGCCTTTGGGCATTCTGTCTTTTAGATAAGATGTTTGTTGCTGGTAAGGTATGCTAATCCAGAACAAGCATATTATTGATCAACACAAGTACTGTACCAGTGATGTGCATGTTTTCTATAGAAGAAATTAATAATAGTAAACCAGGAAAGATTTAATGGCTTCACAGTTTTAGAGGTATGTATACCATGTCATGGAAAGGACGGTTGCTTGGAGAACTTGACCCGCATTTAATAGCACTGTTATCTACTTTTCAAAACAGATATTATATGGTACTCTCATTTTTTTAAAACACATGATGAAATGAGATTGTTTTGAACATTATAGGCCTATCAACGTTCCCATTTTATAAGCTATTTGATATTGATAATGGCTGATTTCAACTTGGATTTCAACTTGACTATCGTCTTTTCCATTGTTGTAAACTATTTGATAGGTTCTTATTCAATGCTACATTAAATTAATTGAGTATCTGAAGCTACTACCGAAAACAATGTATTTAGCTGCATTTTCAATAGGAATTGAAGTATGTATGTTTAAAGGTTACTTCTTTTGTATCTGTAGAGATTTATCAGCCTCTATGTGTGATGTATGCAACCAAAAGTTAGATGCATCACTTCCTGTGATAGCACCAAGCCCAAGGTCATGCAATTTCACTTTAATTGGGTCCAAAAGGTCAGGTGTTGCGACTTCCTGTGAAGTCATCGGGTCAAATGCCTTGCGATGTCACTTCACTTCCTGGGACATCATCGGGGTGGGTCACAGGGTAGGTGATGTCACTTCGTGTGATGTCACCAGGTCAAAGTTCGTGTGATGTCCCTTTCTGTGACATCAGACTAGGGTCACACAGCTTGTGAGGTCATTTCCGCTACTGTTGGAATTTTGATTAATCCACGTCCATGCAACAAAGCCTGGTGCTTGGTGCTGAAAATAGCAAAGGATACAAGCAGCACTCTTAATGGACATTCAGTCTGTCGAGTTTGCTGAATGAAAAATAACAGGGCATGTCATGAACAAGCATTCTTAAAGTAAGCAGATCTGCCGTGCATTGAGAGTTCCCAATGAAACATTTCTAAAAAGTCTGCTGCAATGAAAAAAAAAAACTATTGCTTTCTGTTTACCACAGAAAAGTAAATTTGCAACTTCCTCCTCACGCAGTTCACTGCAGCACTGAACTGCGCTAGCAAGGATGCTGGGTTTCCCAAAGAGGCAATATTTCTCCGATGCCAGGGGGCAGGCAGCACAGGATGCAAGGCAAACAGAAGGTTGAGGGGTGACTGCAAGTCATTAACTGTAAATCGAGCCCTTCCTGTTCCTGCCTATGAGGAAGCCGCTGCTGGGGGAAGGGAAGAAAGCCATCCAGATATGCTGGCCATGAAATGTCTGCCACTTGCCCAGGAAGGGGTTAGATGCAAGAAAGGGGCATGAGTGGATGGGGGAAGAAACAAGCATTGGAAATGCAATAGGTCTCGCACCATTAGAGTTAGTGCTTTTAGAATTGTTTATGGGTTTTTTTGTAAATGTTTAGCATTTTTGTTTCCTGTAGCCAATGCTAAAGTATTACAAATAAAAAAAGCCATAAACATTTCTAAAAGCTCTAACTGAAATGGTCTGAGAACTATTGCACTGTGTGAGGGTGAGGGTGAGTGAGGGTGAGTGAGGGTGAGTGAGGGTGAGGGGTTGAGGGTGAGTGAGAGTGAGGGTGAGTGAGGGTGAGGGTGAGTGAGGGTGAGTGAGGGTGAGGGTGAGTGAGGGTGAGTGAGGGTGAGGGGTTGAGGGTGAGTGAGAGTGAGGGTGAGTGAGGGTGAGTGAGGGTGAGTGAGGGGTTGAGGTTGAGGTGTTGAGGGTGGGTGAGGGTGAGTGAGGGTGAGGGTGAGTGAGGTGTTGAGGGTGGGTGAGGGTGAGTGAGGGTGAGTGAGGGTGAGGGGTTTTGGGTGAGTGAGGGTGAGGGGGAGTAGTTGAGGCTGAGTGAGGGTGAGTGAGAGTGAGGGTGAGTGAGGGGTTGAGGGTGAGGGGTTGAGGGTGAGTGAGTGAGGGTGAGGGGTTGAGGGTGAGTGAGGGTGAGGGTGGGTGAGGGGTTGAGGGTGAGTGAGGATGAGTGAGAGTGAGGGTGAGTGAGGGGTTGAGGGTGAGGGGTTGAGGGTGAGTGAGGGTTTGAGGGTGAGGGGTTGAGGGTGAGTGAGGGTGAGTGAGGGTGAGGGGTTGAGGGTGAGTGAGGGTGAGTGAGGGTGAGGGTGAGTGAGGGGTTGAGGGTGAGTGAGGGTGAGGGGTTGAGGGTGAGTGATGGTCAGGGTGAGTGATGGTCAGGGTGAGTGAGGGTGAGGGTGGGTGAGGGTGGGTGAGGGGTTGAGAGTGAGGGTGAGTTTGAGGGGTTGAGGGTGGGTGAGGGTGAGTGAGGGTGAGGGGTTGAGGGTGAGTGAGGGTGAGGGTGGGTGAGGGGTTGAGGGTGAGGGGTTGAGGGTGAGGGGTTGAGGCTGAGGGGTTGAGGGTGAGTGGGTGAGGGGTTGAGGGTAAGTGAGGGTGAGGGGTTGAGGGTGAGTGAGGGTGAGGGGTTGAGGGTGGGTGAGTGAGGGTGAGGGGTTGAGGGTGAGGGGTTGAGGGTGAGTGAGTGAGGGTGAGGGGTTGAGGGTGAGTGAGGGTGAGGGGTTGAGGGTGAGTGAGGTTGAGGGTGGTTGAGTGAGGATGAGTGAGAGTGAGGGTGAGTGAGGGGTTGAGGGTGAGTGAGTGAGGGTGAGGGGTTGAGGGTGAGTGAGGGTGAGGGGTTGAGGGTGAGTGAGGGTGAGTGAGGGTGAGGGGTTGAGGGTGAGTGAGGATGAGTGAGAGTGAGGGTGAGTGAGGGGTTGAGGGTGAGGTGTTGACTGACTGACGGTGGCTAAAAATGAGCCTGGGCTAGCGAGAACAAATTCGAAAACATACCCAGCTGTAAGCCATTAGAGTCTACAACAATTTAACAATTGCTTTCTCTCAGACAACGATCATCATTTCTCATTAGCGTACCGCACCTAAAGCAACAAAGAGACATGATTTGGGAACATGCTAGAAGAAACGCGTCATGGTTATGTCCAAGCTACGTTACACAATGAAAACGAACGTTAAATTAAGAGACTGGAATAACACAATATCCTGTCATATTTTCCCGTCAATTCAATCACAAATGTGCAACTGTATCTTGGTATTAATGTTAATGACAACACCAGATGGTAATTGGTCCCAGCCCCGGGCATTGCCGCATTTGGACAACAAACCTTAAGAACCGAGTGGTGAGGCGAGGGGGGTAGGCGCTCTCACGGTGAACTCAACCGTGCGCGACATGCTGCGTGCCTGACAGAGGCTCCCGCGCGCTGTCTCTTTTCTGAGCCTCCAGGCAAGGAGGCGGGTCAAAGTTCAGGACAAAGAGAAAACACAACGGAAATAAATAAGGCACTGGAAAGCATTCGCCAGGACATCGCTTTTTTCAACATCACGGTGCATGCTTTTACACTAGTCTACAGATTGGGCTGCATTCGATGGCTTTAGTAACACTGCAACCAAGTAAGGCAAAATAACGAGTCCTGTTTGAAGTAGCCCATAGGAAGAGCGAGTCCAAGGGCTTTAGCAGGGGATGTGAACACATCAGAGCGTTTAATTGTAAGAATGCTCAGACTCGTTAATGGTTTACATTTTATAGGTAAAATAAAACAAATGCAGATTATGGTGCGACCACGATGCATGATTGGTTTGGGGTTAGGCTCCTTTAACTGGAGGAGGGAGGAGAAATGCGTCTCGGCCGGAGCAGGGGGCGGAGCAGGGAGAGCGGGCTTCACACGGCCGGCCGGTCGTGAAACTGAAAGCATGGCCGGCCGGCCGGGAAAGCCTTTGATGCCGCAGGGGGTGGAGCGGCACCAGCTGGGAGAGTAGGCAAGGCAGGCGGCTGGGGGCATGTGCACGCGCATTTAAGCTCAATGCGCATGCGCATTGAGCTTAAATTTCTCGTGCACTGCAAGGAATCGCCACGATTCCTTGCAAGTTGGGGATAAAGAGTGGATAAGCCACCATAGACTCGCAAGCTCGATGCGCATGCGCATCGACAGGCGAGACCTAAAAACAGACACAAGAGTGGAGGGAAAGAGATTAAACCGGAATGGGTGGCAAATGAAACCGAGAGGAGATGGTGATAAGGGGGAAGTAATAGATGGGCCTGAAAACACAAACACTTGCATGGAGTACTTGAAAGTAGCTCCAAAAATTGAAGTAGTGGAAGGACAGTTGTACTCAGTCCTTGCTCTGGGGGAGGGACAGCAGGACGCGTGCATGCAGTGACAAATAGAACGAACCAAATAAGAGCAACGCTGTAGCTAACCAGTAATAAGCTATAGGTGAGCTACAAACCACTAAACTGTAAAGAAAATGTTTTGACGAGACAGTGCATACGCCGTCTATGCGAGACCTAAAAAGGCCACTACTGCATTAGCAGGCGACTAAAAAATTAAAGACTACCTTAAGATTGTATTTAGGATACAAGAAGTACCTTAATTCCAACCTGGTGTAAAGAGTGCTATATAAAACTCAGTTCAATAAATAAATAAACATAGTTGAATTAAGGCTTACAAAATAAATGGGATTCCAAACTCTAGGTCATAGGTCCCCAAGCATTGTGCAATGAACAATAATTTTCTGTCAAAGAGGCTTAAAGGTAAATTGCCCATTTTTAAACATAGTAGACCAGTATCATCAACTTTATTTCGATCACGAGGGATCATAAAATCATATAATTGATACAATAGTAAAAATCAAGTAAGTAAGCTTGAATAAGATCATCACCATAAAAATAAATATAAAATCACGCAAGTTAAAAAACTGGGTACATCATAAAGTGCATTTAGTGCGCTTAATCCGCAGTGCATGTCAAATTATTATTATTTTTTAAAATTCTTTTTAGTGAACCAATACAACAGTTCCAGGTAAATAGTACAATTCGTCAAGCAGTCTAGTAACATCAGTATAACAGGCATGTAAGCAGGTCCATACATTGTAGGGCAAGGATTACCTGAGGTCCCACTTAGCGAACGTGTTTCCCTGTATATACCCGGGGTCATACTTTCTTGGCCATCCCTCATTCTAGGATCTATTTTTCCCAGGGGCCCCATATCTTCTTCCACTTTTTGGGGGTGCATGTACATTTTTAAACAGATCAAAGAACAAAGATCAACACCATACAAATGGATTTTAAAATCACATAAATGTAAAGATTTGGGGCGTCATAAAGTGCATTTAGTACGCTTAATCCACAGTGCACACCAATATCTGGACAGGCCAAAGACCACAACTCTGCGTGTATCAGTCCTCAGAATTCTTAACCCCTCAAGGTAGTGGCCTGTGCCAACTAATATACAGAGTGGTATTATCCGTTTTTTCCTTAACAATTTGTAATTGGGACAAAAAATTGCAAATGAACAATGGATTAAGGACTAGCATTACAAGCATGACAGAGGTCATCAATAAAAACATAATTGCACCACTTTTTCTTTAACAGTTTCATAGGTATGGTCTTGTAGCGAAACTTGAAAAATAATTTACGAGCCAAAGGGGGGACGATTTCATCTATTGTGTCCTCAAAACTGAAGACAGATTTTTAAAAATTCAGTAGTCAAACGGCCCTCTGTTTTTGCCAAGGCTTGTGATGATGTTGCTTCCCAAAACCTTTCTTTCAAACTCAATCTCGATGTAGTACCCAGGTTATCTGGGTCAGACCAAAAGCCCTCCATCCCAAGCCTCCCAGTAACTCTCTTAATGTTCTAAGTCAGGGGATCGAGTTTTCAATGGTGACTTGAGGAGCCCAAAAAGTGGCTCCCGATAAGGCAAGCGCTCGTCCACAGACCACAACCTGTGCCAAAACATAAGGAATTTGTAGCTTAATCAGTGTGCTAGCTGCCTTTGTGCAAGATCCAGGTATAGGGGCAGCAGCGGGGTGCTTACAGGTAGATCTACCAGGGATCTAAGAAAACAATTCTCAATTGTGGACAAGCAATTTGTCCTTCCAGTACCCCACAATTTGTCTCCATAGAGGTCCCCACCTAGTACCTTTGTGTTATAAATTTCTAGAGCAGGCGCAAGCTGTCTTGACAGTGTTTTCCTGTGTATTTTAGTAATATTGGCAGTCTGATGTATAAGTTGCATTTTGACTTTCTCAATGTGTGCTACCCATCAGGTGAATGCCTAAGTAATCAAAAACTTCAACTTGCTCCAGTTTAATGTTGCCAACTAACACAGGTCTTTTGGTAGAATTAGCCGCTCCTTCAAAAAAAATCATATATTTGGTCTTGGATTCATTTAACACCAAACCTCGCTCATCACAGAACTTAATAAAATCATTTAACAGCTGCTGTGATCCCTGCAGCGATTTTGAAACTAAAAGTGTATCATCTGCAAAAATAAGAGCAGGCACTCTTTTTTTTAACCAATTTTAGGTGAATCACACCGTCTCTATCTAAAAAAATCGACAACACCGTTGATAAAAAGTATCAAAAGCGTGGGGGCTAGAACGCATCCCTGCCTTACTTCTCACTGGACTGGGAAGGGCTCTGTAACTTGGTTGTTCACCCCCCATTTCACCTGTGCTGTGTTAGATGAATGTAATCTAATTAAAATATCTAAAAGATTCCTTGGTATGCCCTGCTCCTTTAAAACCCTCCAAAGACTTGCACCCGGAACTAGATCAAAGGCAGACGGTAAATCAACAAAAGCCACATAGAGCTTTCCTCCCTTAAGATGGACTTCCTTCCACTAGGTACACAATAGGCGGAAAGGTAGGTCCAAGGTGCTTGTATTTACTCGAAAACCTGCTTGGAGATTACTCAGAATATTCTGACTCCAGGATCCAGTCCTGTATCAGACCTAGTATTTGCTTGCAAAAGATCTTCTGCAGCGAGTCGATAAGGCTAATAGGCCTATAGCTGGCTGGCTTCGCTCTGTCCCCCTTTTCATAAATGGGGACAACTTCAGCATTATTCAACGAGGAAGGGATGGGTGTATCTCTTAGTATTGAGTTGGTCAAACAATGTATGTAGGATCCCCAGAGCACTATATCCTCTTTGTATAAGTCATTGGGGATTCTATCTGGTCCAGCAGCACGGGCCGAAGTGCAGGAGCAAATTGCTTCTTGCATTTCTTCTATAGAAAAAGAAAGACCCCCACCCTCATTACTGGGTACCTCACCTCGTCCCTGAGGTACTTCCTCGGATATAGTGTCCCGCGGTTCAAAGAGGGAGCCAAAATGTGCTATCCACTCCTCAGGCTGGACTGTATATTCTAGGGCTCTCCCTTGCCCGTAAGCCAGTATGCCGCTTTGCTCTAGAAGCTCTTAGAATCTTTAGCTGACAGCGCATTCTGTAGCAAATGCAAAAACAACAATTGATGGACGGAATGTTGCACAATGGCAAAACATTCACCCCCAGTCACAGATCTGAGTTTAATTCATCGTTCTTTTGCTCACTACACCACCCCAGTTCAGACATGGCCATATGCAAATCAGTCTTGACCCTGTGACTCATGGGAACAGTCCAGCCTAATATGCCAAGCCAGGTCTTCCTTGGACCGGAATCAAGCATCCTAGGACCGGTTTCTGGCTATCAGCCGTCATCAGCCAGGATAGCTTGATTCCAGTGGCATGAAGAGCAGGGGACTCATGTCTGAGCATACCCCTCCCACTCGGGGTGATAAATGCAAAAACAACAATTGATGGACGGAATGTTGCACAATGGCAAAACATTCACCCCCAGTCACAGATCTGGGTTTAATCCATTGTTCTCCTAGGACCGATTGCTGACTATCAGCCGCCATCAGCCAGGATAGCTTGATTCCAGTGGCATGGAGAGCACAGGACTCATGTCTGAGCATACCCGTCCCACTCGGGGTGACAAATGCAAAAACAATTGATGGACAGAATGTTGCACAATGGGAAAACATTCACCCCCAGTCACAGATCTGGGTTTAATCCATCGTTCTTTTGCTCACCACTCCAGTTTAGACATGGCCATAAGCAAATCAGTCTTGACCATGTGCCTCATGGGAACAGTCCAGCCCGAACTGCCAAGCCATGTCTTCCCTGGACCGTAATCAAGCATCCTAGTGCATTCTGTAGGGCAGACCACAGGAAGCCCTCCCACTCCTCCTTGGCAGATTCAATTGCCTGCTTATACTTCGCTCTGCAGGCCGCTAACTCAGTATGTGATTTTTGCTTTACTGCCCTTATAAGCTCCTCATTGTGAAGCCTACAATCCTTATTGTACCAGGCACCTTGCTGAGCTGACCTCTGGTATGCACAATTACCTTCCTTCTTCTGAAGTTTGTGCGATCGACCTAACAATTCCCTTATCTCATTATATAATAACTCATGGGGGCGTGGCTAGCAGCCAACGATGGCGGCCGCAGCTTAGGGAGGCTCCTGGGCAGAGGCGGCTTTCCGCGATAAATCCGCATTAAAATCCTGATCTTTACCGGCAGAAAGGGGCGGACCGGACCCGGTGTCCGTGCAGAGAGCAGCGTTGAAGTTTATGCGAGCGGCGGCGGCCAGAACGGGCGAAATCTCGCGCTCGAGAGGCGGAGGAGGAGCTGGGCCTGCCTGCAGCCGAGAGGCCGCGGATTACCGGTGCCTTGGACTCTGGCCGGAAGTGTCACGCAAGCGGGGGTGAGTGGCAGGAAGCGCCGGCTCCCCGAGCACGTCACCCCGACAGCACCGCAAAGCTTCCCTCCCGCCCGCCCAAGCACAGCGGTGCAAACCGCGACAGCCCGCCAACACTCCCCGGACTCACCTGCATCCACCAGCAGCGCGACGGGAGCTGCACAGACTCGACCCAGCGCCGCCATTACCCGGCCACAACGTCGGAAGACGCCAGACCCGGGCAGCGGCCGGCAAAGCCACTCAGCGGCCGGCAAAGGTACGCGGCAGCCACAGCAGGCGTGGGGTGCAGAAATTACAGGCTCTCCAGCGGAAACACCGGGGGCCTTACACACGCGGCACAGCCAGTGGGGCAGGGACATTGCGGAGAGGTGTACCGCGACAGCCCCGGCCGGTGTGAGGCACACCTGAAAGCGCACCGCCGGCCTCCCCCCTTGAATCCGATGCCGGGGGGAGACTTGGCGCCTGGCCTCTACGAACTCCTTACGAGAGCGTCACTTAGCTACGCAACGGCGGGGAGACACCACCCCCCACTGCAGTGACCGCATACCTCGACGCAGCCTGCTACCGGAGCGCAAAGAAGCAGCCCTGCACATCCCACGCGCGAGTACTCTACCCACCAGGCAATTCCATTCACGGCGGCACCATGTCCAACAGGGGCCCCAGGAACACCTCAACCCAGGCCAAATTGGACAAATTCGCATATGAGAGGCAATCACCGCCCCAGGACCAACGCAAGACCGCCGGAAAAGCGTCTGAAACGGAGGGGGCGAAAAAGGCCACGCTTGACGATGTCCTGACAGCACTGGCCCAAGTGCAAACGACGGTGGGTGCCACGGCAACGGAAGTCACCTTGATAAGAGCGGATCTCCAAAAAATGAATGAAAGGGTCAAACAGGTCGAGGTGGTCACTAAGTCACTGGTTGAAGATGTGTCCGAATTGCAAACTGCGGTGGAACGGCTGCAAACCGATAACAAACTGCTTAGGGACAAGCTGGACGACCAGGAAGGGCGCTCCCGGCGCAATAATGTCCGAATTTTAGGTGTGCCAGAATCTGAAGACACGGGGGCAATGGACCTCTATGTGGAGGACTTGGTCAAAACTCGGCTCAAGCCCAAGGGACTCTCAAACTTCTTCTCCGTCGAAAGGGCGCATCGAGTTCCGGGAGGAAAACCCAAGTCCGGGGCCGCACCGCGACCGATACTGGCTAGGTTGTTCAATTTCCGAGATCGAGATGCCATTCTGCAGGCCGCTAGAGTGGCACCGGCCATCCAAATTCAAAACTCAAAGATTGCTTTCTTCCCGGACTATACGGCTGAGGTGTCTCGGAGACGGAAAACGTTCCTGGAAGTAAAAAAGACCTTGAGGGACAAAGAGCTGCCGTACTCAATGCTATTCCCGGCTAAGCTGCGGGTGGTGGCGGACAAGAAAGTGTGGATCTTCGACTCCCCTGAAACAGCCCGGGACTGGCTGGAGGGTTGGCACACCGTTGGACGGCAGCGCAAAACACACAGACCGGAACAAGACCGTGGAGGAGACAGCAGAACGGGCTCGCAAACATCGGGACGAGTGGAGGGAGCGGGACGCTCACCGGCCCATGGGTTCGAGGGAGGAGGCGAGGAAGACTGAACCCGACCTTGGACTCAGACCACTAAGCAGTCGCCAAACGCCGAACTAATGTATAATTTCCACAGCTGCACGTAGACGCCGGCATGGCTGCCCCAAAAGCCTTCAGGGAAGCCGCCTGCCTGGGGAGACGCTCTCCCCCCTACAAGCAAGTACTCTGGTTTTGGGATGGGTAAAGCACTCTGCTAAGTTGGGGTGGCGGGCAGTTGGAGGTCCGTTAAGCAGGGGGGCAGGGAGGGGGGTTTGTTTTGAACTGTTTATGTTAGGGAAGTGCATAATGGGTCGAAGACAATGTTTCAGTACCTATGGGAATCAGACCATGTTGCTGGGAACGGACAGTGACACTATGCCCCCATGAGGCCTCTGAACACTTTGCTGCGCGACGACGCAGCCGATACACTGGTTACATCTCTGGGGCACTGCAGCATGTACCTAACACCACCTGATGGCTAACAATCCCGCACCGGCAGAGGGGGTGACTCACTCTGACACACAATGCCCACCTCTGACCTTGATGTCCTGGAATGTGAGAGGTTTGGGGGACAAAGTTAAGCGGGGATTGGTGTTGACGGCAATTAAGCGCCTGCGACCTACTGTGGCCCTGTTGCAAGAGACACACCTGGTGGGGGGGGCTACGAAGGCCTTGGATAGACGTGGCTACAAAATGTGGGCCCACTCTGCTTTCACGTCCGGCTCCAGGGGGTCCGGCATTCTGATACAGAAGAACTCACGTTTCATGCCCCTGTCAATTAAAACGGATGATCAGGGCTGCTTCGCGGCTGTGCAGGGACAATGGGAGGGGAAACTCTTTAATTTGGTATCAGTGTATGTGCCACCGGCTTTGCACTCGGTACACCTCCCAAGACTAGGGGACTTCCTTTTAACTCTCCCCGAGGGTGAGACCATACTAGGGGGAGACTTTAATGCGGTCGTAGACCCACAACTGGACAAACACCCCTCCCCCAACCAGACAGGGGCGGAAACATACTTCCGAAGATTCACCTCAGCCATGGGCATGACAGACATCTGGAGACACTTACACCCAGGCACGAAACAATACACATTCCACTCCGCGGTGCATGGCAGCCTGTCCCGCATCGATTATTTCCTGTCACTGGGGGAGGCCCTCTGTCTTGTAGATACCCTGGTGATTCACCCTCGTGGTATTTCAGACCACTCACCGCTCACGCTGACGCTCTCCCTACAGACGAGGGCACGTAAGCGCATTTACCCCATGCACGCATCATATTTTAAAATCCCACAGGTTCGCAAAGCACTCAAACAAGCCACGAACCACTACTTTCTTGAAAATACCCACTCGGTGCGCTCCCCGGCAACACTATGGGAGGCCTATAAAACGGTTCTGCGGGGACAGGCCATTAACACTATAACCGGACACAAGAAACAACAGTCTCAGGAACTGGCCGACCTAGAGATTACGTTGAGGGAGCGGACCGCGACGCACGAGTCCCACCCTTCTCCCACTGCCCTGCACGCACTCACTCTCCAGCAGCAGCTCTACAATGATCACCTGCGGGGGATGGTCAAGGGGCACTTAACTGACACTCAGAATAGGATCTACGAAGTGGGGGACAAAGCAGGGAAAATGCTGGCGTGGCTCGATAAACGTGAGGGTCGCTCCAGGGGGGTCCAATGTCTAAAAGATGAACAAGGGGAGACACACACGGATCCAAGGCGCATAACGGAACTACTTGCGTCCCATTTTGAGCGAGTGTACACCCCGGCTCGTACAATTACGCCTGAGAGCGCCAGGGCGCTCTTAGCACCAATTGTGGTTCGGACCCTCTCGCCGGAGGCATCGTGCGAGCTGGAGGCCGACATCACAGCCGATGAGATCCAACTGGCCATTAAGGCGCTAAACCCGGGCAGGGCACTAGGACCGAATGGGATACCCATAGAATGGTACCAAGTGATGCCGGACACCCTCAGCACGCAACTGCTGGAGATGTTCAAGGACTGCCTTCCGCCGGACCAGCGTGCGGCTACTATAATACCAATCCCCAAGCCGGGTAAACCCCCGGAGGACTGCTCCTCCTATCGGCCAATTTCCTTATTAAACGCGGAAGTGAAAATCTTGGCCAAGCTTCTGGCGCAGCGGATCCTGCCCCATCTGTCCTCCATTATACACCCGGATCAGTCCGGGTTTATGCCGCACAGGAACACAGCGCTGAATTTGCGGCGACTGCATGGTATCCTGGCCAGAGCCGACACCATCACCACACCGGCAGTAATCCTGGCACTTGATGCCAAAATGGCATTTGACCTGGTGGAGTGGGAGTACCTTTTCGAAACGCTGACGCATATGGGGTTCGGGCCTCGCTTTCTAGCATGGGTAAAACTGCTGTACACGGCCCCGATGGCTCATGTGGTGGCGAACGGCCACATTTCCCGCACTTTCCCGCTGGGTCGGGGCACACGCCAGGGGTGCCCTTTGTCGCCCCTGTTGTTTGCCATCTCCTTGGAGCCACTCGCGACTCTCATACGAGCCTCCCCCCTCCTCAAGGGTATACCAGGGAACGGGGGTTGGGAAGACCGCCTGTCCCTCTACGCAGACGACATGCTGCTGTATCTAACAGACCCCGGGGAGGGAATACCGGCCTTGCTCCGCATTTGTGACACATACGGCAGGATCTCAGGCTACACGCTAAATTGGTCCAAATCAGAGCTATATGTCCTACGGGGTCCGGCTCCTGACCTCGACGATACTTGCCCGCTGCGTTTGGCAGGATCATCCTTTAAATATCTTGGCATACACGTCACTAAGGACCCGGCTGAATTCGTAGACAAGAATCTGAAGCCGCCCCTGGATAGACTCAAGCGGGATGTGGAATTCTGGTCCGGCCTGCTGTTAATACTCCTCGGCAGGGCGGCGCTTTACAAGATGATGGCGTTGCCGCGCTTCTTGCACGTCCTCGACAATTCACCCTACCCGGTGCCACCCAAATTCTTCCAGAAAGTAGCGGCTCTAGTTTCCAACTTGCTGTGGGGCAACCTCCCGGCGCGAGTGGCACAATCCAAGCTACACAGGGACTGGTATGACGGGGGCATTGCGCTACCGAATCTGAAACTGTATTATTGGGCTGCACAATTGAGGCCCATTAATCAATGGATACACGCACCACATACCGAGCCAGCATTTCACTCGGACAGGGAGCAGTTGGGCGCTGACAGTCTGCTGGGTCCACTGTATGATCACCGCAGGGAGCGTACTCTGATCGGCCCCACCAAGTTAACGGTGCAGATATGGCATGCAGCTACAGCAGCTCTGGGCTGGAAGGGGAAAATCACAAGGATGACCCCCCTATGGGACTCTCGCGCATTAGGCAACCTGAGGAACACCAAGGGGTTCGCACAGTGGGACACGATAGGCATCTCCGTGGTGGGTGACCTGTGGGAGAGGAATGAAGTGCTCCCCTTTGCCCGACTAAAAGAACTCTACGAGCTCAACGACAGGGAACTCTACAGGTACATTCAGGTCCGTCACGCACTACTTGCAGCCATTCCAGCGGACACACAACTCCCAGAGTCCTCACCCTTGGAAGATCGCCTACTCACAGATTACATGCTAGAACGGGCTACATCCCTCACTTACCGTAAGCTCCTCAATAACAGCCCTGACCCCACATTACACCTGAAAGAGAAGTGGGAGGGGGAGGTTGGCGACATGGATGAACATGAATGGAACGCAGCTCTTGGGTCACCTAAAGAAATAGGCATCTCGGCACGCATGCGGCTGGTGCAATTTAAGATCCTGCACAGGGTTTACTATACAAGGACAATGCTGCATCGCATACATAGAGCGTCCCATCCCTATTGTCTGCGTGGGTGTGGGGAGGAAGGCACGTTCTTCCATACTATATGGGACTGCCCCAAGATCCAGGAATACTGGAAACAAGTACTCCGCACGCTTTCACAGGCACTAGATCACTCCATATTACCTGACCCAAGGAGGTGCTTGCTAAATATTTGGGAGCCTACTGACTTGTCCCGGTATGGCCAACTCTGGGTCACGGCGGGGCTAATGGTAGCGAAACGCGACATAGTACAGCGCTGGGGGGCAGCAGAACTCCCAACCAAGTCCCAGTGGTGCTTGAACATGGATCGAGTAATGTTGACCGAGCGAGCAGTGTATATCAACCGAGCCTGCCCCGGGAAATGGAATAAGATATGGCTGAAGTGGAATGAGTACAGGGGGGACATCTGCGAACCCTTGCGTGAGGATGAGTGGGATGATTCTGACGATGAGGGCGAGGAGGGCTAAACCTGGGCGGGAGGAGGGAGTGTGGGGGGGGCGTGGGCGGCTGCGGAGGGTCGCCTCTTAGAGCATAAACGAATGAGTCCGAGGGGGTAGGGGCGGGTGGGGAGAGTAGAGACATGTGCGCAGTGGGTGTGCTGTCAGGATCCCAATCTCCCAAGGGACACTAGAGACTTGAAACGCACTGATTCGTGTCAGACCTCACTGTCTTTCCTAACGGTTGTTGTTCTGTGTTTGTTGTTTTTCAAAAAAACGAAAAAACTCCATCAAAACCTCAAACTACTGCATTGAATAATTGCTCAACTGGCACTTTTATTGTTTCAGCTCTCTACACCAAGACTTTTATTAACACTGTGGTTTGATTATCCTTTTTGCTGAAACTCTGTGTACAATGATCCTCAGATAGCGGCCGGCCCTCGGGGTTGTAGGCATTCCGCTGTGTGCTATGCAAAGTGCAATAAAGGTTTTGAAAAAAAAAAAAAAAAAAAATATCATAACTCATGGCGGTGGCCCAATCTCTCCTCAATATTATGAGTAGTGGTACTCGCTGTTTCCTCCAATAGCAGACAAACTTTACTCTTGGCTGCGTCTAAAGCCACAGGATGTGCCTCCACCTAGTCCCATCTAACTGCCTTCTGATTATTGGTGATTGACAAAGTACCTAGGTTTGGGCAGCCCGTTTTGGGAGGCTCAACAGTGCCCTGCTTGATGAGAATAAGTGCTAGAGCGTTATGGTCGCTGTCAACCCTTTTGACCACTGCTTTATCTTCAACTGATTGCCAGAATTTGAGAGATACCAGACAGTTATCTATTCTGCTTTCATGACCTAGTCTATTGAAAGTAATGTCCCCATTTGGGTCAGAGATTGTCCTTCCGTTTGTGGCTCTCAAGCCATGCTGCATTGTAAGAGCCATCATCTGGACTCTTCTCTTGGACCACCTTACTAAGGGGAGATCTATCTGTGGAATTTGACACTCATCGTTCAAATCTGGGGGAATCTGGGCAAGCGGTTCAAATGAACAATTAAAATAACCCACTACAAGTGCAGGGATGTTATCTGTATAGTGTGACAAGACAAGGTCTAGAATGCACAGTGTATTAGTTTCCTCCTGGGCCCGCTGCACTCTATTGCAGATGTTAAACATCCTAATTTTTTGTCCATTGTAAGAAGTGAGCTCCAATGCGAGGATATCTTGGGAAACCACATATAAGAGTTTAACTTTTACCCCTAGGTCAATTTTCACCCATACTGCTAGCCCTCCCGAAGGTCTGCCCTGCTCTTTTCTTGTAGAATTATTAGCATAAGTGGAAAAACCACTTCTGTGTGGACATTGCTTACTTCTTGGAAAGAAATTACATCAAAGGAGTCTACAAAGGAACACCATTCTGTATCCACCAATAACTTGGAGACCCCAGCCACATTCCATACAAGAACCCTTAATGAGTGATTTGCTCGGACACCCCCTTCTACACCCCCCACCCCCCGGAGTACAACAGGTGCTTCCCTGCTTTCAGTATTATTGTCCAAAATCCCAGAAGATTTAAATATTGCTTGTCTAAAATCTGACTATAATCCCCAAATATTTAAGCTAATATCCTGTTGGCTCTTTCGCTTTTAAATAGATGAGGATTTTCCACACAAATCAGAGCCAAGTTTGAATTCTTCCTTTATCAATACTATGAGGGATCTCAAAGCATTTGACAATGTACATTGATCAACTGATTTTTGATCTCAGAATAATAATAGTCTACCAAAATCACCAGACAAAAACAATAGCTTGTTAATCTATCCTTCAATAATTTTGCACCCTACTGAACTAATGTAAAAAACAACAAAGTGATTGATGGAATACTTGAATTAATATCAACCACTGATGAACTGCTCAGTCCGCATTTGAGTGCATCGTTTTTCATCCCATATGTCACTCTAGACAGAGACCTACCATATGTAAATTAGCCATGCTTCTGCTCCAATAGGAAAAGTCCAGCCTGAACTGCTGTCCAGGTCTCTTCCGTGGGTCAAAAATGATGGTCTGGGATACGTCCCAAGCATCTGTCAGTTGCTAAGATTAAGAAAAGCCTTTTGTCCATCACTTTGTTATGTCTTCATGATCTCTTAAGCTCTGCAGTCTCCCAGAAACTAACCTTTCTAGGACATTTTTTGAAAGGTCTACCCATGTTTCCTTAAAAATGATGACATTTTCTATGGGACATATCGGAACTACTTAAACAAGGTATATATTCTGTTGAGATAACTTTAACACAGCTTTTCCTTTTACAAACTGAAGCAGAGACATGCTCTAGAGGTGCCATAGTTTCTCCTCCTGATCTTTCTCTTTCCTGGGTTAGCCTGGGAAGCTTTTGTTACCTTTCTTGATAGTACTCTCCCTACATTTAGGGACCTATTTTACAAATTCCAGCCCTAAAAGCAATGTTAGGAGCAAAGGTCAACCAGCTTCAGAGTGTCACATTGTCGAATATAATAAATTCCTTCTTACCTTGTTTAGACCTGGAAGGGGAACTGAATTATTTCTGATTTCACTTCTTCATGTTCTATCCTTCCCCCATAACGTATTGAATGATCATCCTTTGCAAGACACAAATATTAACTCCTGCAAAGTAAACTACTCTTGCACATATTGCCTCCCCTCCAAAAAATATATGTTCCATTAATCCATGTAGAGCATCCCAATATTTAGAACTGCAAAAAAACACATTGTTTCTCCAAAGTCACTTTGTTTATTCATAAAAAAAATTATACGTATTTCAATTCAGCAATAAATAAGTTTTAATCCCCACCTACACACTGTGTTTTCGGTTGCAATGCAAGGCGTGTTTCTCCGATTCTGCAGCAAGAAGAAAGATATCGCAAAGGAAAGGGCAAAAGGGAAGAGGCGTGATTTGGTCAGAATGAAAACCAAGGGGAAATTAGGTCAGGTGGAACAGAAAGCGGTAACAGATCAAAAAACGGGAATTGAAACCTAATTGAACTGCTGCTGTGAACGTTGTAAGATGAAGCAAAACCACTAGTTGTAAACCTCACAAAACCAGAATCTACATATCAGGAAATTATGATCTTGGTGAAAAGTTTAAGCATAGCAAGGAGTAAAGACATGGATCTGGTAAGCTTTAAAAATCATCTGTTACAAATCATGCACAAATAATGCTTAAGAAGCACTTTGAAATACAAAACAAAAGACTTTGGAAGAGAAAATATTTTAAGATCTGTTCTTCGTGAATTCTCAAACAATAAAGTCATGCATTTAAAAACTGCTACCTCTTCAGGAGAGCTCTGACACAATTTTATGAAATTCACTGGGAACCTCTCTTCTGGCTAGGGACAATGGCATAACCATCCTCTACAGCTCTGCATGGTATGACAGTAAAACACGGGCAGTAGAGCTTTTGTTAGTTATGGCTACAGATGGCTTTTAACTATCTGCCAGAGATTGTGGCAGTAACACCAAAACCCACAGAGAGCAGCTTTGAGTAAGCCCCTTTCAGCCATCAGTGTGTTGTGTTGGGACCCTTCAACAATTGCTTGAAGAAAGTGCCATTATCATATTAGATCATATCAGAGGAGCATTACAGTCCCACCATTAGCTACTGGATATCAGGAGTGCTAGTATGCCTAGAGAGTGCTTCCAGTGCAGTGCATGGATGGTGAAGAAGCAGTTATACAGTGCAAAAAGGCACAGTTGAGCTTTTAAAAGGGTTTCTATTCCTTGTTGATGCTATGCCATGGGGATATTCCACCTACAATTGATTTTGCACTTTACCATATTACTGCTCCTAAATGTGATTTGTGCTCCTAAAGAACTTTATATAATCGGTCTGATATTGTACCAGGAGAGATTCTGCACATTAACGCAAATTTCCATCAAAATGCAATTTAGCTTCTAAATTTGATACCACAACACTGCTTGCTTTGCACAATGGTAACTGTGCACTTCTGCCCCTACAGGTTTTCTACACTCATGCGGATGTTACACCAAGGGTGTCTTTGCATCTCAGTGTGCGGTCAGTCAAATGTGATGTCACACTGATGTACTCATTTTACATCTAATGTGACATCTTACTACCACATTTTCCCTTTGCACTGAGTGATACCCCTGTATATTGCAGCCATGCCGTAGAGAATCTGTTTCTCAGGATCAACAGCCTGCATATTTTGCATGTGATATTATTATGACAAAAATATATAGTTTCATATCAGATCCATTGTGGGATGCATGCAACAACCCCTTAGAAATCCTATTACTCACTAACCTATTAAAAACCTTCCTCAAATACAGCAAACACTGAGCTCGGTCGGCCAGTGCTTTAACCTTAATCAGTGATGATTAAAATTGACCTACTCTTTATTTTATTTTTACTATAGACAAAGGGCCTTATTCGAAAAAATATATTTGGTGGTAAAGCCTGAGCTCACTAGTGGGTGTAAATCTATTTATTAGTAAGGTGAAATCTGTAATAGTAAATCTAATTTAAAGGGGTACACAAACTACTCCCCGACTCTTTTCTACACTAGCAATAGCCAAGTACTGAATTAACACTAAGTGTAAGATGGAAAGGGGAATGGATAAACTCCAAACGTGTTGGGGGTGTAGCAGAAGGGCCTTCTCCATGGGGAAACATGTTTTCCCTGTAGAAAAAAAATATGCATATGCACAGGAGGCTACATCCCCCATGGGCAGAGTTCTCTGCTATGGAAAATTCCAAAGAAATGGAATAAGAGCTATAGGGAAAATTAACATGACGTTCCTAGACGTATGGTAGGAAACAGGCACCTTCTTGTGATTAGAGCTCACACTCACCTCAATCTATGCACAATGCTTTTTCCTCTTAGTCGCAAAAACTAGCATTCCTTGCTTTCCAAAAAATGTGACATCCTAGGTTACTATGACCAGAGCGTGCCCTTGTACGAAAGTGAAACAGTCCAGACCTAATCCTCAGATATCAACATCCTATCATCACCATGTTTTGATACCCTAAAGGTCCTAAATGCTTCCTCTTGATTGATACCTTGCGTACCATCTGTTCTGACTATGATACAACAAGCTCAACTTCCTTAACTGCCACAGTCTCTCGCCACCAATATACCTTTTGGGTATTAAACTAGACAGCTTACTCCCAGCAGTAATCAAGGAAGTCAGTACTATAATCTTTAACAAAGCTATTCCTACATTGACACAGGTCATATTACTGAAAAGACCAAACCCACAGCCCTTCCAGTAGCCACTACCACCAATGCCCATCTAACAAAGTTTGCAGTCCAGTCCACCTACACCCAAAAAATACAGTAAAGAAAGCAACTCTCCATATAAGGACACCAACAGGCATTGTTCACATGAGACGTGTAATTTCTTAAGGCAATAATGATATCCCTTCGCAACAATATTTTACTCTTATTCATATAGTTTACAGTTTCAAGGTGTTCCACATTATCTTCCTAATCGTTGGGAAGCTCTATTAGTCTTAAGAGTTTGGGATATTTTCAGCATATATAAGGGCATACTTACACTTGGAAAAACATAGTTAGTTACTGGTTTTATTCATAACACAAAAATCCTTTATGCTTCCTAGGAATATTTCAATCAAGGTGACAAAGTATTCTATTTTCATGATTAAAGTTTGAAATTTCTACACAGTTTGGGATGAAGTCTTTTTATCAGGGGGACATTCAGACCCTGCAGTGTTTCCTTCTATGTACCAAGTATGATTACTTGCCTCATCATTGTGGGCACTACTACTAACAAAAGCATAATCTCTTCTCAACATTCCAAAGTGAACTGAGTGAAATCAGACTGAAGCTCGATCAATTACATACATTGATACAAGGTCTGCAAACTACACATCTCTCTTCCAATCTCCTTCCAGGGACTGCTCTCTGAAATTCTGTCCCCACTGCACATCAATTGACACACCTAGGCCTGGAGAGTCCAACACACACCTTACCCCCAATGCTTCAGAGCTTTCCTCTATGCACAATACTCCTAATGAACACCATGCACCTGATTATTCTGATCTCAAAACCGACAACATTTCTAATTACTACAGTATCCTGGGTAAGATGTCCTTACCAGAATCAAAGATTAAGCAACCTCAAACAATCACTTATTTCAAACCAGTGACCCATCTCCCATACATCACATCAAAGCAGACTTCCTGAACTGTACTTCTACGGTCTCTAAAGCAAGCTTCCATAGCTGCTCTCCTTCAAGCCTAAGACTATCATGGTATTGGACTCAAAGAAACCTAGTTCTGCTCATCCTCCATATCACTAGAATGCAATATCCACCCTGCGGTATGGCAGCAACCTTTATTCACAAGGAGTTCTGTTACAACCCACCTTGGTACATTCCGTTCACCCCTTCTCCCTGACCCCTGTTGGGTTCTCCCGTTCAGAAGCTCAGTGTAGAATGTTGAGGTGTTCTCCAGTGAGGAGAGTGGATGGCCAATAAAAGAGTAATACTTCCAGCTGTGTCCTGTTTCTTCAGTACATGCTTACTTCGAACACTGGCGACGGAACTGTGCAGGGGGCAGTAGTGGCCATCTCCCCTTTGTGTGCTCTCTCCACACACAGAATCATACAAGGACTTTGATGTAAGGACAATCTCGTATCTGGCGTACAAGATTATAGCAGGTGTCAGGATCGCCTTTGGACCTGTCTAAACGTAAGCTGACTTTCATTTAAGCTACGAGCAGTTACTGTGGGAGTGCAGTTTAAGCAACAGAAGAGACTTAAAAAAGAGCGGATGGTGTGCCTTTTAAGAAGCCTACCCACTCTGAGTGGAACGTGTGCATCCTGGTGTAGATATTTTCCCCTGTAATTTACACGTACCTTACTGTTGCTGAAGACCGGCGTTTCGCAGAGTGTCAGCGTGAAGTCTACTTGTGGTGACCGGTACAGCGTTGTCGGCAAGGGTCCACGCCAGGGCATTCCGTCTTTGACCTAGATGCTTACGAAGCTTGTACCTCAAGTCCGTGACGATTGTGAGAGAAACTGTTGCCAGAGCGAGCAGTGGTTGGGCAGAGCAGCGCCTCGCAAGCTCATACCGGCCATTCCCCGTGAGTGTCCCTGAGGCCGACTACGGACGAGGCTCGTATCCATGTGAGAAGAACTTGTGCCTGAGAGAGCAGTGTCTGCGCACAGCGGTGCCTCTGGAGTTTAGCCCGCCCATCTCTGTCAGCGTCCCTGGAGGCCGACTTCATCCGGGGCCTGGCGGTGTCTCTGGACGGCGCCTGCATGTTTTTCCTCAGATCGCGTTCTGAGGAGGCTGTCCGTGTGCCTGGTTTCCGCCGGGGAAACAGTGCCGGCGCACCAAGTGTAAAGGGCCGGAACCTAGCGTCTGCTACCGGAATCAAGTTTACACTGGGAAATTTAGGGAGAAGCAACTTGTCTCTCACTAGCAAAATTTCTACAAGGATCTCCACATAGTCGGCGGAGAGTGGGGTCACAAAGAAAAGGAACATTAGTAAGAGCTGCGCACTGTTTGTGAAGCGTTTGACTGTTGGTGCTCCGCACCGTTTGCAAAGCGTCTGACTGTTTGGTGCTATAATGTTGGTGAACTCACCCAAACACTCTATCTTGTCTCTCTTTCGCAGTGGTTTACTGTTCATGTGTTGGCCATATTTTGATGAGGGACAGTGAATATTGAGGAAAGAGAAGTTTGCCTGTTTTAGTTGTTTTTGCATGCTGGGGCTATTTCTTTCCTAGGTTACATTTTCCCCCTTGTGGTGCAGACCTTGGTCAAAACTCCTGGTCCACTATGGCAGCAGCAAGCATGAACCAACCCCCGCCCTTTCTAAATGACATAGGGGAACCTGAGATAAGCTGGAAGGAATGGGTGAAGCTTTTTGAGTCTTACCTTATAGCAATTGGGGGACAAAGGTTCAACTCTGTAAGGAAACAACATATCCTGCTCCATAATCTGGGTGTTCAAGGGCGTAAAGTATATGAAAACCTACCCGTACCAGAGAGGGATGAGAATTCTGTGGGGGAAGTTGATGTGTTTGTGCAGACCATGGAAAAGTTAGAGAAACATTTTGGGGATAGAATCAACGTGGTCCTGGAGCGTCATAAATTCTTTAAAAGATGTCAAGGGAAACAGGAGTCAGTACAGAATTATATCGCAGTTTTGTGGGGACTGACACAGCTATGTGAGTTTGGGGATCTCACTGATTCCCTAATAAGAGATCAATTGGTGAGGTGCACCAATAATCCACGCATCCAGGAGAAACAATTAGCTAAGAATCCAGGGCTAAAAGAAGCTATTGAAATAGCCAAGTCAGTGGAACACACAGCAAGGTGTGTTAAAGAAATGAAACCAGAAGGGGAGTTAGTGGCTACCATAAGTGATACAGAGGAGAGATCAGATGTGTACAAGATGAGGTTTAAAGAAAATACCAGTACCAAGGTAGAGCACAGAGAGAAGGGTCCTAAGTGTTACCGATGTGGCAGTAACAACCATTTTGCCACCTATTTCCAATGCCCAGCCAGGTATGTCACTTGTAAGAAATGCAATAGGAGGGGGCATTTTGCCAGAGTGTGCCGTGATGGAGAGTTATACTCAAGAGATAACGAAAGAGGTACTGAGAGGGGTGCTAATAAAGAAGTAAAATGTATTGAACAGAAAATGGAAAAGTTTATTTTGCAGGTAAAGGATGTTGATGACACTGTAAATTCCATTTATCCAAAATGCAATGTACTAGTTAATGATGAACGTATTGAAATGTTTGCAGATTCCTGTTCTCCGTTCACTTTGATTAATAAGGATGACTATGTGTCCATGGGAAAAAATAAGATTAGTGATCTAAAAAATCCTGATGTCTCTCCTTCAGGATACAATAAGGGCAATATACCCTTGCTGGGGATGAAGGATGTGCGACTGCAATTTAAAGATAGGAAAACCTATGGGACAATACATGTAGTCAAGTCTGGTTCAAACCTTTTGGGATGGGTTCATCAAAAGGAGTTGGGAATCATACTGGACCCTAACAGTGCGGAACAAGTCTTGCTTACAGAAAAGTTTCCAGGAAGTAAGAAAATCTGTGAAGAATTCAAACAGCTTTTCAAAGAGGAGCAAGGGTGCCTGCACAATTTCCAACATAGAATTAAACTAAAGCACAATGCCAAACCTGTGGTGCATGGCCTGCGCACCGTGCCCCTTAGACTAAAAGAGCCTCTAGAAAACGAACTGCGCAAGTTGTGTGACTTGGACATTATTCAACCCATTGGCTGCTCCGAGTGGTTGGCCCCTATTGTTCTCGCAGCCAAATCCAACGGTGAAGGCATCCGCCTCTGTGTGGATTTGCGCAGTTTGAATGACTGCATTTGGGTTGAGAGACACCCTTTGCCAGTCATAAATGAGATGTTAGTCACCATGGGCCCTGCAAAATACTTCAGTGTAATAGATCTATCCATGGCGTACCACCAGATCGAATTGCATCCGGACTCAAGGCCACTCACAGCGTTCATTACGCCTTTCGGAGCTTTTATGTTTAAAAGGATGCCGTTCGGCCTTGCATCAGCGGCGGCCATTTTCCAAAGAGTCATGCAGAAGATCCTTGAAGGCGTGGAACACACCATGTGTTTCCAAGATGACATCTTGGTATATGGAAAAGATTCAGAAGAGCACGATAATGTGCTAAGGCAAGTCTTTAGAAAACTCATGGATGCAGGTCTAACAGTCAAAAAGGAAAAGTGCAGAATAAAAGTGCAACAAGTCGAATATCTGGGCCATTCCATCACAGAACAAGGGTTCAGACCAAAGGGAAGTTTAATTTGTGCAGTGAAGGAGGCTCCAAGTCCACGTAACAAAGAAGAATTCAAATCCTTTTTAGGGCTCATGGAGTATATGTCCAAGTACGTGGACAATTTTGCTACTAAGTGCGAGCCCATGAGAGAGATGTTAAAAAAAGAAAAGGAATTTGTGTGGAGTGAGGAGCAGGAGGCGGTTGCAAATGCTCTAAAGGAGGATCTAATCAACTCCCCAGCGCTTGGTATGTTTGATCCAACTAAAAAAAACATTCTCGCAACAGATCCATCAAACTATGGATTGGGTGCCACCCTAGTCCAGAAAGATGGTGGTGAAGAAAAAGTCATTGCCTATGCGTCCAGGAGCCTTTCTCCACCAGACAAAAACTACTCTGTAATCGAACGAGAAGCCCTGGCGTGTTTTTGGGCGGTCAGGCATTTCAAATTTTTTCTATGGGGATTGAGGTTCACAATACGGACGGACCACAAGCCCCTCACATATATATTTTCGGTAAAAGGTCTGGAAAATTGCACCCCACGCATCAGCAGGTGGATTCTGGGTCTAGAACATTTTAATTTCAAGATCGAACACGTGCCGGGCAAGGAAAATACGATAGCAGATTTTCTCTCGAGATCACCTTTGCCAGAGGAGGAAGAACCTGAGGAGGCTCTGGACAGCCCAATAATGATGGTGGATTTCCCTGCCATTACAGAGAAAGAGTGGGAGGACAGTATGAAGAAAGATAAAGACCTTAAGGTGTTAATGGAGCAAGTCAAGAAAGGATGGCCCAACAAGAAAAGAGACGTTGAAGCAGAACTAGAAGAGTTTTGGGAAGTCCGGAATGAATTGAGTGTCATTGGAGGGAAAGTGTACCCTAATAACAGAGTAATTCCGCCCAAAGAATTAAGGAAGAGAGTCATAGACTTGGCGCACGAAGGTCACCTTGGGCGAAGTGCCACAAAGGCCAGGGTAAGAACAAATTTTTGGTTTCCAAAAATGGACACCATGACAGAGGAAGCTGTGAAAGAGTGTGGGGCATGCGCTAAAAGTGACAAGTCAAAAATAATACACAAGTCTCCACTTTCTCCAGTAAGTGTTCCAACCAAGCCATGGAGCAAGTTGGCATTAGACATCATTGGACCTATGCAAAACCTAGGTGTGCAAAAAAGGTTCATGTTGGTTCTGATTGGCTATACTTCACACTGGGTAAAACAAAACTTTGTGCAAAACATCAACACCAAATCAGTGATCCAATTTCTCAAAGAAGTGTTTTGTGAAGAAGGTATACCCTCCACATTAGTTACCGACAATGGGGTACAATTCACCTCCGAGGAAATGCAAAGTTTTCTGGAAATTTCAGGAATCAGACATGAAACCACAGCCCTTTATTGCCCCAAAGCCCATGGCATGGTGGAGAGAGCTAATAGGGTCATCAAAGAGAATATCCAGCTGGCTACTGTAAATGGACAAGATGTTGAGAATTTTTTGAGGGAATGTCTGTGGGCTTACCAAACTTCGCCCAATAGAATAACTGGGGTCTCTCCTTTTGTGTCTTTACGTGGGAGGGAGCCTAGTACCAAGTTTAACCCCAGTTGGTTAAATGGGGGCGATGTCAGAGATGTAGATTGGGAGGAGGCAGGAGAGAAAGTCAAACAACATCAAACTAAGTACAAACAGTGGTATGATAAGAGACATTGTGTGAAGGTTCAAAGGTGGGAAGTGGGGGACATGGCACAAGCCAGAAGGAACACTAAATTGGGAACTGACATCAGCAAGTTCTACTCCCCCAGCAGGATTGTCAAAGTGTTAAAAATGTTGTACAGTTTGAAAATGGTCAATGGTGGAGTTTTGACAACATTGTAAAAGTGCAGTCATAACCTTTTCCTCCCTAGGAATTTCTGTTATTCCCGTTTGGGGAGCCGACCGTTTTGTTGTGAACCTATACCTGTGGTACGCTTTGTGGGTACTCATTATAAGGAAGGGAGATGTGTTACAACCCACCTTGGTACATTCCGTTCACCCCTTCTCCCTGACCCCTGTTGGGTTCTCCCGTTCAGAAGCTCAGTGTAGAATGTTGAGGTGTTCTCCAGTGAGGAGAGTGGATGGCCAATAAAAGAGTAATACTTCCAGCTGTGTCCTGTTTCTTCAGTACATGCTTACTTCGAACAAGTTCCTTATATGCTAAATGACTAATTCAAACTCATCATTCCAGTGCCTCACTGCAAAGATAACAAATACAACACAAAGACTGAACAACTTGCATTGCCCACCTGGAAGTAAAGAGATATATGCTGATTGGTTTCCTTTGCTATACTGCTGATCAACTCAACTCTTTTTGTGATGAAACAGATTTTTCAGAAAGATTTAAACATTCACTGGGAAAAAGATGTCCACATCTCTTCATAAATCCTTCTTATTACCGGAATCTACCACATTGCACCATCCCAACGACAATAAGGGCATTATTACGACTTTGCTGGTCCCCGTGCAGTAATGCCAATGCGCCGTCCACAGGGGAAAAGGCAAAGCCATGGTGTGCCCGCCCGCCGGAATACAACTGCAATCCAAGGCGGGCGGTGCTGCGGCAGTCTCATGGCGGGGGGCTGGTAGGCTCATACACTGCATGCAGCATGTTCCTGCACGATGTGGCATGCATGCCACACCTTGCAGGAATGGGGTGCAATTACAGGGGGTATACCACATGCCCCCTCCCCACCCGCATGCACCCACAGGCCCAAATATGGCGGGAGGCCCTGTTAGTTTTCATGGCGGGCTCAACGCCATGAAAGGGTGGTGAAAAAGCCAACTTGTAAAATGTTTGCCGGTGCCGGCAGTGGCACAGTCAGCATATTCGCGAGACCCTCGATCCCAGCAGAGCTGGTGGTCCAACCGCCACACTGGATACTGTGGGTGGACCCGCAGTGTGGGGCTAGTCAGACCGCCACCTTGAGTACAGCACGAGAAAGAATACCGAGTTGACACTACTGGTAGCGGTCTTACAACAACACAAGACGTCTGGATTTATCAAGATCCGACAGGAAAGGAGACAATAGAAATGATGGGGCTTGGTTATTAAGCCTGGATGGAAAACGATCGAAAACTTTATTTATTGGGGCCACAACTATTGATATGATGAATGCCATTAGGAGCGTGATCGCTCATTACTGAACTGCAAGTGTGCTTATACACATCCGGGCTACCTTCCATCCGCAAGAGAAACGCATTTCATGAAAATTTCACAATCTCAGTTCTTGGAGTTACCATCAAAAGCCTTGAGAAAGCCCTGTAGGCGAAACGTGCATCGGCTGCTGTGGTGCTTCTTGTGAATTGTGGAAATTAAAAACAGACCTCAACATAGAAGATCTGATTGGACTACTTGATTTTCTTTTCCTTTTTCTGAGACATTATGGATCTATAATATACGGGGCGTTAAGACACTGTTGGATTGCTTGTAGAAATACCTATATGTCCTTTTTTTGGGAAATAATGCTATTGGTGTGCTCAGGTGTTTCGTGTTTATATGTATGACCTGGGTTCGGCTGAATACTAGGACTGATTGACACTTTGGTGGGTAGGTGTCACATACCTTTAGAGCACCCCGGCCATAGTCGTTTTTGATATTAACAGATTTTTTCATCAAAACTGGCATGACACTGAGATGTGCGGCTCAACATAAGCAAACCCATACTCTGTATACGTATACAGCAGTCCTGTGGTCCACCGTACTCGTAATTAGGCCCTAGGTATTTATTTTGGACTGGATATTCAGACTTCAATTTTATTCCTTTTAAAATGCTCACTTAAATGCACCTACCCATGCTAAACCAGAGATGGAAAAGGTAAAACTTAGGAACCTCAAACACACTCAGAACAAGCATTAGAAAAGCCAAAATGCCTGGCTTTAATGTACTTGCATATATCAACATAGGCATAGATGTGTGCCAAAGATTATTTGTGCTGACTTTCTGTGCTTCCTATGCCTGTGCCCTGTTTTAATTCCCTAAGCTTGTTGTCCTAGCCCCATGTAGTACCCTAAGGCTGGGCTTTACACAAATGATACAACGGGTAGAAGACATTTATTAATCAGTTAGAAGGGGCTAAACTTAAAATATAATGGCAAAACAAGCCTGAGGTTGGTTCCATACCCTCAAACAGTACATTTGACTTTTAAATAGATCACAGGTGCATTTTGCACCTTTGTGTATTGCTTTTCTCCTGTTTCTTACTTGCGTCAATGCTACTTATAGTTTACAAGCTCCGAGTTTTATAGTTTTTTTTAGCCCATTTTTAAAATTGCTTTGCATGTAAAAATCGTAATATGCTACCATTGATTACGTAACAATGTGCGTAACATACATAGGTAAAAGCAACACCACCAAGAGATTTTTGATAATAATGCTGTGACTGTTTGTCTCTGTACATATTGTGCTTATTTGTTTCTTCTAGCAGCAAAACAATTCTGCAACGTCCCAACTGGTGTTTTTGGATATCCCTAGGATGATGGAATTGCCTGTTTTAGTTCTCTACTGCAGGATAAGAAGGTTAGTGATTCATAAGCAATCTGTATTAAGGGGGACTATGTGTGCATTACTATTATTTGGTCTCTCCCTCTTACGCAGCCAAAGTGTTTCAACATACAGAGGTGCCATTAGGGCGGACTCCGTCAGGACCAAGAGTATAATGTGATCTGACAGACGTATGTGTACATGTGGCTTCACTATTACCCTATCACCCATGTTGTGAATTAGAGCGTTGGACCTTGCACGTGAGCTTGCCTTCAGTGGAATATTCTTTTATGGCTTTCATACAGAACATCTCTTGTCTTTTATTACTTTATGGTAAAACCTTGTTGGGTTTTTTTGCCGACTGGCATGGGTGGGTACCCAGTTGTGCTGTTGTCACAGCCACATGATTCTGTAGTTACATGGAAGTGAATTTGATTAACATCAGTTTGCCTTAGTGACACTCGTCTTCATAGTCTCTGCTTTTTGTAAAGATCCAATATGTTCCTTCCTTGACTGTGTGTAGAAAGGTCCATTTTAGTTTGTCTTCTGAGCGTTTCATCTCAACAATGTGATTCATCATTGGCATCTTAATTGCAACTTGTGTTGCTGGATGAGTTTCTGTTTCTTGCGCGGTCTTCCAATATACTGAAAATTGGCTACTCTCTATAAAGAAATCTTTACCAATGGATTCATTACACATTGTGCACTTTCGATATTTGTGATGTCCTTTATGTCAAAGATACCAGAGGTTAACAAATGAATATTTGATCATGTGCGCAGGGTTTGTCTTCACCCTTGCTTGTTCTGATTTCAGATACTTATTTTTCCCTAGTGACAAATATTGGTTTCTATGGGAGGTGGTGATAGCTTCAAGTATTTTCCAGTTGTTGATAATAGAGTTACCGATGTTATTTGCCCGTGAGTGGTTTGTTGGGACCCAGTCCAGAGGAGTTTATTTTGGTGTCTTTCCTGTAATAGCTTCTTCCTCAGGTCTACAGAACAGATGCTACCCAAATACTATATGTTGACTACACTAAGGGAAGTGCTTGTTTCGCCTGCTCTGTTTGTAGCTTGATAGGCCTGTGCAAACAATGAGGAGCACTGACAAATTACAAAAACTACTCTCAAGCTTCCAAACTCCTTCCCTCCCCGGTTTCTGTGTCTGTCCAACGTTTCCCAATCTGTGTCCCTCTGTGGGTCTCTTGCGGCTTCCTTTATCTATATTTCAACACTACTTTGCCAAGAGTCCTTAGAGATGTGGGAAATGTTAATGTTTCAATGCACACAAAATGCACCTACCACTTTTGAGCTAAAAGCAAGAAATAATCTTGGGTTCAAAAGAAATGCTACACATCCAATTCTAGACTATGGTATTTTTTGTTCTATGTATTCCAAGAAAGGATATTTCTTCTGCAGCACAACTCTTTGATACTACAGTTAGCTGTGGGTTGCTACACTAACGAAGTAAGCCAAATATTCTCGCCGATAGCTGTGAGCTGTAATGGAATTTTGTTTGTGCCACCAGGATGCTATGCATGCCTGGGAGGTCGATATGCTCCAACCGGACTCATGGCATTTAGTTTCACGGTGGACATCACGGTGGGTCAGGCGGGCAGGGCCTTTCATCTACCAGCACAACGAAGATGACTGCAGTGTACCCACATCAGTTTGAACTCCTTTGGGAAGAAGCTGGGACAAAGAAGAGCTCCAGCTACTTCATGCTTGGTGCAGAGTCTCTCTAGCCATTGCTGCTGCGACTAGTTTTTCTCTGTGCTTCTTCTTCCCGCCTTATGTCCGGCTTTTTGGCTTCTTCTTTGCTTTGTACGTGGCCTCAGATCCTGATGAAGCGGTCTGCAGTGCAAACAGATGTCTACATAAGATGGTTAAGGGATTCATAGCACCCACTGTCAGCTAGTGCAACTCTGAGTATCCATATGCAACCTTATTAACACTCCCACTCCTGTCTATACCACTCAAACTGCTTCGTTTCCCGACAGTAAGACTCAGAATGTGTAATGCTGTGTCATCTATACACAGAGCTCATAAAATAAGCTACACATAACTTTTGAAAGTAGGTAGGAAGGAAGGTAAAATAATAAAACTATCACAAAAAACAAAGCGACTTTATTTAAAAAAAAATTTTTTTATTGCATTTATCGCAGATTATCAAAACATAACAGACAGTTATTAACATAATTGCAGCAACTTGACAGGTATATGCCATGTACATCCAGACTATTATTATGGTCTGTTTTGTTTTTGGACTAAGGTCAGTATCTTGCCTTAATGTATTCCTCAACTTTCCTCCAATGACAAGTCCGAGGTGGCTGAGTACATATGTTTCCCCTGTATGTGTTCCACCCTCCCCACACATACTTCTTGGGCTATCCTCTATTAATGTAGACTGCTTTTTCAGCTGCCATAGCCCAGTCCATATCTTTGCACCTTTCAATATATATTGGTGTATGTTGCGCTCCCCAGTGTTTAGCGATATTATGTTTCGCGATCATCATACCCAGTGTCGCCCAGTCTTGGTTCTTTCGATTGAGGTCTGTGGCCTCCCATATATTGAGGTGACATCTTTTGGGTTCCGGTGGTACAGGTGCCACGCAATCTGTGTAATTGTCCCCATAATTGAGCTCAGTATTTTCAGATTTCCAGACAGTCCCATAGGATATAGTAGAATGTACCTGGTCCCCCACACTGTTGCAGATACAGATGGGAGTCAGCGACCCCCATTTTGACCAATGTACTCCTATGTAAGTATACTCTATGGAGCACTTTGAATTGTAACAGTCACAGTCTAGAGGGTATCGCTACCTCACTTAAAGCGACCTTGTTTTGTAAAGTCAAATATACAGATTGATGATCTATAATCAAGCATGGTCTTATTTTTCTAGCACCACAAGTTTTAGGTATTAAACATAGGGCACAGACAAAGAAGGCACATAAAGTGGCAGGTTGCAGAAAGACACAACACAAATAGCTTGCGCTCATCTGTACATGAGCCTGTACGTATGAGCACATTGAAGCCAGAACTAGTGGCTTTGCGAATGCTTATTAAACATACTCTCTGCGAGTTTCAGAGAATACTCAAATATGCAGCTGTAGATGATTGAGGCGATAGTGACTCACAACTATGTTGTCTTTGATGAAAAGTGCTTTAGACAAATATGTAGAAGAGCAATGAGCTGTATGCTCACCACTTTTGCAAACTTTATGATGGGGGTGGTGACAACAGCAAGTATGGCAGACCACTGAGTTTGAATTTATGTAACATGTAGCAATCTGGTTCAGATGCACAGATGATATCTTTAATATCTGGATGAGAAACGAACATTTATTAGTTCAATGTCTACATTTTGCATTTCCATATACTACAAGGATTCAGTGGCGGCTCTTCCATTAAGGCGGAGGAGCGTCGCGCGCCTACTTCGAGTGCAGCAGGCACAAACATTATTAAAATGGTAAAAAGTAAAATTTTATTAATGTGTTCCAAGCTTGCGCTGTTACAGAGCGAGGGCAGGGGTTGATTAGTGCAATTGCACTATTGCTTCAGCCCCTGTCAGATTGGCCGGCTGCTTACAGCCGGCCAATCTCACATGCGCTCTTCAGAGCCTGAAATTCCAAGGCTGAAAAAATTAATTAATGAATATTAGACTTATAAAGTGAAAACTTTGCCCAAAGGCGTCAAGGCGCTGCGGATAGAGCCAGTGGTCGCAGGAGGTACAGAAGGGAATCTAACAATTAAGTAGTGAAGAACAGTTGAGGGATTGCAGCCACAGGCCCGCAGCCTCACAATGAGCATTGGGTTAGCCTACTCCAGCTGGTTTCGAGCTGTCCAAGAGAGGAAGTCCTTCCCCTTCCTCCCTAGTCACTGCCGATAGAGGTGAGCCCCAGGAGGAGAGAGAGACGGCAGACAGGCCACCCAGAAAAGGCAACATGCATATGGTGAGTTTTTTGGGCATCGTTGCCCACCATATTTATATGTTGCCGGCTACTGCCGCAATGAATACAATGAATGTGAGCCAATGTAAAAATGGTATTAGTCAGTTTAGTTCAATACCTTTATTCGGGTGCAAAAGCATCTATAAAAGTACACAATCCAAGAATAAAAACACAGGTAAAACCAAAATGAAATCACATTAAAAATCAGTGACGGCAATCTTATATGATAACAGGACTTCAGTTTGGGAAAAACACACACACACGTCAAAGCTAACAAAACTGGGGTGCTAGCTTTATCAAAGTGCATTGTGCGTAAGGACCAAGAGGCAGGTCTAAAAAAAGAGCCAACATGGAGACTTGTCTCGTCATCAGTCAGTTGTATCAAAAAATTGAGAGCTGGCCTGGGTTGCCTGAAATTCCGAAATTTGCTAAAAGGGTTTAAAAATTGATTAGTGTATTTCATATTGAACTTGCAGAAAACATTAAAGTGCAGGATAGTTTGCTCAGACCTACCTTCACATGGACAGGGGTTAGTGCCAAGATTTTTCTGCTAACACAGCGGGAAACACAGCAGATACTTTACTGTATCTGCCCTAAAAAGAAACAAACTGCGTTCTTAACACCCATTTGCATTAAAACGATAACTAATCAGTAGACTGTCTATGGTCCTGCTCAAATAAGGTGCATCAATGGGCTTACACCTTTCCACATTGAGTCCCAGGGGGCAGCCTAGATTGCATAACGGTAGTTGCACATGTTGGTAGTTGCACATGTTTTTTTGTTTAAGCTACTACTAGACCCAGGTTCCGAGAATGCATGGGGAAAACAGATCCTTTGAAATCTGTCCATGGAATGGAGACACCTTTATCTCACTTGAGACAATCAGTGAGGATGTCTCTAGTTAAGAATGCCTCCTCAGTTCTCCAGATGGCTGCCCACAGCAGTGGGGGCCATGTTCTAATACGATCTCCCAGATAAGTCAAACCCAGTTCCTCATGACAGCTAAAATGATAGGACGAAATAGGGGCGAACAGTTCTTTTCTGAAAATCGATTTTCTTCAACCTGGATAGCTTCATAGTTTGCAATGCTGCATATATCAGCCCCATACGCTGCGGTGGGGACACAATGAGTCTTATAAATCTGTAGTAATGGAAGAAGGGCTCTCCCCCCAGGATCTGGGGTAAACTATATAGCGATCCTACTGGCCTAGAGCATATCATCCTGTGCTGCACAATATTAGGAGCCCATGATCAAGCTGCATCGAATGTGACCACTAGGTAGGACAAGTGCTATTTCTTTTTAAACAATTTGTGGCAACAGATAGAGTGGAGAGATGTTTGCACTTTGAGCTATTCCTGATCCTAGCTTTCATGTCCTCGAGCAAATATGCTAAGAAGTGCACCAGAGCCTCATCCATCCCTTTGGAAAATAGGAATCCCTTTAACCTCTGCCGATTTACAAAGTCGAACGCTGGGGTCGGGTTCATGAATGCTAGATAGAATGGTGTTTGCTTGGCTACTGTGTACTTGCCTATGATAACATTTAGGTTCAAGGCATTACTCGATCGTACCGACAATTTCTAAACCCATATTGGCAGGGATATAAAATGCCTCATCTTGAATCCACGCCTTGATGCTATTATGTAGGACCCTCCCTAGTATTTTAATTGTTGTATCAATGAATGAAATGGGCCTGTAACAACTTGGCTAAGACTGGTCACTTTTATTAATATGGGCACAATGGTTGATTTGGACCACAAACTGGGTACCGGGGAATGAGCAAGGTTATTAAAACATTTGTCAATAACGGAGGCCAAAACTCAGTATTGCATTTTATCACGTCAATTGGGACTCCGTTCCAGCCAGGAAGCTTACGACTAACACTGTGATAGATAGAATCCTCAACTTCACGTAGGGTAACCCGAATGCCCTGCCATTTATTGACATTAATTCGAACTCAGAGGTCTATACTGTAGCAGAATATATTTTAGAAAAGTGGGCCACCCATGCCTCGCTTTGTGATATGCAGCTAATCAAGGTCAGTTTAATTTATAGATCTCATAGCAGCAACAGCAGACCAAAAGGGTTTGCTGTCTTTCATAGTAGCCACTAATTGGAGCAAATCCCATTGTTGAGTAATAACCTCTTTCCAGAGCTCTTTTCTAACCTCTTTATACTGCTTTACCTAACAAAATCACCACAGGGTGAACCCTGTGGTTAGCAGCAAGAGCACTACATAAATCAGTCGTGGTTAGAATATCTCGGACCAGAGTGTGCAGATCTGGGTGGTTTCATAAGGGCATTTTTATATTTGAGCAGAGATCATTCAAGGCACTCACCACCTGATCTTCAATCAGACAGCTCCCAACCAGCCCTATTCTGTTTTATTATTTGTTCCAGGAATAGGGCTGGTCTTGGAGTTGTCACACTAATCTTAGATTGTTGACAGCTTTAGTTTGCTAATCTCCCAGTCTAGTTAGAATTTTCCCATTGATTTTACTGACAAAGCAACTTCAATGGGATTATGGTCCCCAAAGTTTGAAGGGATGGTGTCTCCATATTGAATTAGAATACTTGTAATGAAAATATAGTGTATTACGGAGGAGCTCTGCCCATGACGGTAGGCAGCCCAATTCCACAAGTACCTGCCACATCCATTACATTATTCAGATCTAGTGAAGCACTCTAAGTCAACAGCTTCTTGCCTCTTGGGTCAGCACCCTCTAAGGGGCACTTATCGTGAGCTGAGTCAATGTGGTCAAATAAAGCAGGAAACTTCGTATTGGGAGTCTTAATGAAGTCGTTGATATAAAAATGAACTAGCTACAAACAGTAGCCCCCCTTAAAAAGTACAACCTTTAAATCCTTGTTGGGGGTCTCCAGGGACCTAGCACAGCCACTGGTAAGTAAGTTTAACCAAACGGCTAAGCCTCTAGAAGCACGGCCAAACCAGACAGCACAGCTGGCACACTGAAGCACTGAAATGAGCCAAGTGCCATAGGCGGAAGGTCCCAGGTTTCGTGAAGCAATACAATATCATAATGCCTTACAGAAAGTTGCCACTCTGGTAAACGTATCTTAGAACTGAGCCCTGCCACATTCCAGCTTATTTTTTTCAGTAGAGGAGCTTGTGGATCAGAGAAGAGATTCTGAGATATAATTGTTATTGTTAATTGACATTTGTATAGCGCTGAATCACCGGCAGGTCTCTCAGCGCTAGGGAGGGAGAAGGTGGGCTACTAGACGCCACAGGGTTGATGCGTGAGTTTAAATAGTGCTAAGTGATTCTCTGAACAGAATAGTTTTGAGCTGTTTCCTGAAACGAAGCAAGGAGGGTTCCTTACGAAGAGGTTCAGGAGCTCGTTCCAGAGCTGGGGGGCCAAGACAGAGAAGGCTCTGCCTCCTTTTGATTTAAGCTTATATCGGGGGCAGGATAGACAACCAGCCTTGGAGGACAGTAATGTGCGACCAGGCACATAGGCCTCCAGGCGTTCTTTTATATAGGTTGGGGCAAGGCCATAGATTGATTTATGGATGATACAGAGGCCCTTGAATTTGGCTCTCTGCCTGATGGGGAGCCAATGTAGTTTGGGTAGCAAAGGGGTGGCATGGGATCTTCTAGGAAGCCTGAAGACCAATCTTGCTGCATCGTTGAGGACCACCTGAAGTTTGTTGGCTAGTTTCTGAGGGAGGCCCATGTATAAGGCATTGCCGTAGTCCAACCTTGAAACGATGGTGGCCGAAACTATCATTTGTAGTGAGGTGGTGGTGAAAAGAGGGGCAAGTTTCTGCAACTGTCTAATCAGGCTAGTGCATATACCCACCACCGAGGTGACTTGATTGGCCATTGAGAGCTCGGAGTCAATTTTCAGACCAAGGCTCTTCACGACCGGCACAGGGGTAGGGGTGGGGCCCAGCTCCTGGGGCCAGAAATGGTCATTCCAGGGGGAGTTGACAGAAGGGATGACCAAGATCTCTGTCTTGTCTGGATTGATTTTCAGCGAGTTTTCTGACATCCAGCTCACTGTAAGTCTAAGCACATTTTGGACATGTGCTTGGCAAGGGGGGTATTGTGAATGCTGAGGAGAAATTGAGTGTCATCAGCTTAGTTGAATATTTTACAGTCCATGTTAGCTAAAGCTACTATCAATGGTTGCAAATAAATATTAAACAGTAGTGAAGATAAAGCGGAACCTTGAGGGACGCCGCAACTAAGAAGCCCTTTATCTGATATCTGCTCACCCTGCTGAATCCTTTGGGAGCGGCCAGATAGGAAGGATTTGAGCCATTAGTGCGCTTGACCATTGATACCCAAGGTAGAGAGTCTGGTCAGTAGTATCTCATGACTGACAGTATCAAACGCCGCTGATAAGTCCAATAGGATCAGGGCACTGGGCTTTTTACTGTCAGCCATGGATCTATAAGAACATTGGATCGAGATATAGGCGTTGGGCGATTAGGTACTGCTTCCTTATTAACAACCATGTAACCCCTTATCCCACCCACCCCCAGTCAATCAATATCAGTTAAGCCATTCAAAGCCACAAATCAATTTCTACCGACCAAAAGGAACTTGGGCTTGTGGGTAGCTGCATAAAAAGAGCTGCACTGAGTTCACCTTTGATTTACAGAAATACCCTAGTGGTAGTGTAATACTGGACTCAGCATGATAACCATTCTCATTCATCCTGAGTATATTACACATGACGGATTTCTGAAATTTATCACAAAGCATTCACCCTCTATATTTTTACTTGAGTCCCACACAAACAATTCTTCGTATCATTATGATTCTGTTTAATTCTCTTGCATTAAAATGTTTATATCTACAGAACCAGTGAATGGTTCTGTTACGCAACTGATCCCATGATTCGGATTAATCTCGTCTCAGAGGGGGAACGCCCGCTAAATCCAGTACATATGGGCATGCTGCTGAGGTTAAGTTAATGTTCTCGTTATTGTGAGTAAGCTCTGCCCCTATGTTCTCCCTACTTGTTGCATCGCGCTCTTACATTCATTTAAAAGTTGAATTATCATTACCGGTGGCACCAGGTTGATAGGTGCCACCAGCTGACTCAACTGTTGAGTGGTGCTGCCAGGGGCAATTACAATCCTCACTGCTGTTTCTGGAGAATTAGTGTTTCCTGAATGACAGCGGAATTGAGTATTGTAACCAGAGGGAGGGCAATTCCAACTAGTACTAATTATTTGCTGTTTGGGAAATCAGGCCTAATGACTCTGTATGCGATGGCTAAGAAGACGGGGATATTGCCGGCTTTTACTAGGGAGGCCATCATTGTACCACTCCTTAAGCCATGGAAGCAGCCGACTGACCCAGCTGCGTATAGGCCTCTCTCTATGCTCGCCACGGTCTATAAAATACTGAGCCGTGTGCTTGCCACTAGGCTCCTTCCGTTAACGACGCAGTTAGTGCATTCTGACCAAGCTGGCTTTATCCCAACGCGCAATACCGCCAGTAGCATACGTAGATTGATAGGAATCTTGGATGGAGGTTGAGGAAGGCAGGGACAAGCGTTGGTGTTTTCGGTCGATATTGCTAAGGCATTCGACAGCTTGGAATGGCCCTATCTGTTCTCGGTTATGAGGGCTTTTGGGCTTGGCGCCGGATATGTCCGCTGGACTGAAAACCTGTATCCATCGGCAACGGCTAGAGTTCGTGTGGGAAGGGCTGTTTCCTCTTCCTACCCAGTGGGGCGGGGCACTAGATAGGGCTGCCCACTCTCCCCGCTACTGTTTGCTCTTGCGATAGAGCCATTGGCAGCGCGCGCTCGGCTGGGGGAGGCGTACCGGGGCCTTCAGCTCAGAGGCCGCGAGCACTATATCTCGCTCTACGCGGATGACCTCATTATGTTCCTGGAAGATGCGGGGGACGCCCTGGATGGGGCGCGCAATCTTCTTGGCCGTTTCGGGGACATTTCGGGCCTGCGGGTTAACTGGGCAAAGACCTGTGTTTTTTCCAGTGTCTAGTACATACGACCCACCAGTATTGCCGCCCGATCTAGCGTGGGAGCTGAGATGCCTTCCTTACTTAGGAACGCAGGGGTATCATACACAGGAGGATCTTCTCAAGGGCAATATTGGGAGAGCGGTGAGACGCTTGAGGAGTAGCATGCGGTTCTGGGGGACTCTGCCATTGTCGGTGGCGGGTCGCGCTCCTAAAGATGGTGGCGCTTCCTTGTCTTTTATATTTCTTTCGGATCTTACCAATACGAATACCGGCTGCATTCTTCCGACAACTCCGCTCAGCGGTGGGTACCTTCATTCGGGGAGCGGGCTGGCGCAGAGTAGCGTTGGACACACTGATGCGGCCGCGAGATGAGGGAGGCCTGGCTACTTCAGATTTTGAATTATACTATCTAGCTGCACAATTCCAGGTCCTCACTCAGGCAGTGGCGCTGGAGTTTAGAGCAGCAGAGAGGGGGACTATGCCAGAAGTGCAGAGGCATGTACTATCGTTTGTGATACTGCAGCAGCGACTGAGGACTGCCGAATTATCAATGGTGGAGAGCACACCAAGACATTGTTGGAAACGGTTTCACAGCAGAATTGGGGTGCAGCGTCCTTATGCACCCGAGATACCACAGGGCATGTGCACGGCGCTGCCACATGGTGGCGAATGGTCCAGCCTAGCGGAATGGGAGGAATTTGGCCTACAGATGGTAGGTGATTGTGTGCAGACGGTGTACTGTTGCCTTATAGTGTGTTGCAGGAGTCTTTTGGCCTCCCCGTGGTCACTTCCTGATGCACGCAGCGTTGATTGCAGACCTACAAAAACATTGGGGTGCTGGCCTCTCTGAACCACCAATAAGCAGAGCGTGTCAATATGTGGTGATGGCGGCAGGCACGTATAAGGCGATTACCTGTCTATATAAACGAATGTTAGGGGAAGGGCTTAACCCGTTACAAAAATTGCGGGAGCAATGGGCGATGGACTTAGACAAAGCTATCCCGGATGCGGCCTGGTCACAGATACTTAGAAGGGCATGGAAGAGTACCAGGAACGCCAAGTTCCAGTTGATTCAATTCTTTGTGCTACATAGGGCATATCTCACGCCAGCTAAAATTAATCAGTATTTTCGAATCGATACTGCGATATGCCCCCGATGCCGGTCTGAGGGTGCGGACCTAAACCATATGTTGTGGGACTGCCCCAGGCTGGGAAAATACTGGGAGGAGGTGACCAGGTCTCTGTGTAGGGTAACTGAGCGGCAGATTGATATGTATAAAGGGGCATGCTTGCTACACTGGTTTCCGCACATTATTAAAAATTAGATAACTAGCAAGTTTACAGACTTGGGCCTCATCCTAGCTAAGAGAGAAATTACGTCACATTGGAAGACAGCAGTTGGCCCTAGCTATGTTAGATGGAAGGCAGCGCTACTTATGTGGGCGGGCAGTGAGAGTTCAGTTAGAATGCAAAAAGCCCATAGATCCCATAGTGATAAAGCGTTGGAGGCGGCGCAGGTGTGGAGGCTTTGGTGGCGGAGCTTCGGATGCTGGACGTGGATATTGAATCCGTATCGTCGGCGGGGGAGGAGAGGGCACAGGTGGCTTCCTCTGGACTGGGGGAGATTAGCGCAATGGGAAGTCCCCGAAGCATGGGAGGTTATGATGAATCTTAGTATAGTGGATGAGATGACCTGTAAGTACATTACACACATGAGTATTACCTTGACAACACTTCTTATTTAAACAACGGCGCCAGCGGCAGGGGTGGGGGGATTGGGAGTTGATAGATATTGAGGGGGTCACATATAGGGCATTGGTTAAGGACTCAGAGCCTGAATTCAGGCGTGACATTATGTTGATTGAAGGTGCTTGACGTTACAGCTCTAGATTTGGAATAAAGATTGTATGCTTTAATAATTGCTGCAAGTTTGTCGAGTCCGATCTCAATACGAAATGTGGGGTGCTTTTTATTTGTATTGGCCCTTTCTCATGTCTTGTTTATGTTTTGAAATAATAAAAAGATTTAAAAAAAATAATGACTGTGATTCATGCAGATGACAATGCATTTCAGCTCTTTCTGTAACATAGTGAGGAATTTCTCACACAGGTATATGAGGCATAACGAACCCGGATTCAATTAACAGCTGGCCTTCATTTTCTGTGGCTGAGATTGAATCCAAGATAAAAGCTGGCCATTTTGCTGACAATTATGCTTCCACTTGACTACCAATTCTTTAGCCGCTGCTTTTTAGGTCGAGCCTAGCACAGCACGCATGAGCTGCTCTGTGAGGCATTCTGTATCTGGTACTATGAGTACGCTCAAGACCGGCGGGAAGGGTAGAGAAGGAAAAGGACTGTATTTCTCTTCTTGCCCTAAGAAGACAAGGACAGTAAGTTCACTTCTCCTGCTCTGCCGCTGCAACATCACTCTATTGTTCTTCCTCAAAGTCACTCTCTTTCTGTCGGTCTTACTCCTTCTCACTTGTTGAAAACCGTGACTTTAAGAAACAGCTCTTACCCTCTCTTCCTCTCCTTTCCTTTATTTGTTCCCCTGTGAAATGGATCCAAAAAAGAAAAACACTTTTGCTAGAAATGTCATTTCTTTCTGACAATTTTCTATTCCAAAGTGCAGCCTCGGGAACAGAGAGGAAAAAAGTATCAAAATACAAAAAAATAATTAATTAAATAAAGCAAGATCGAGTGGTCGCAAAGTGGCTAGATTGGTATTATACACACCCATGCACATTAGCTCTACTTTATAGAGTTTGCCACTGAAGCGCTACTTTAATTTTCTCTTTTTTCATAAGTCATTAAGTTATACATAATATATTATTTATAAATAAAAAGTCAAAAAAATGCTTATAACCCTTTTTTATTATAACTCGGCAAGATGCTGCACACTAGCCACACTACTCTACAACATAGCTAAGACACATCAGCAAAGCCAATAGCTCTGGCTAATCACTTATAAGGTCCCAAATGCGAGACCTATTGGCTATGTAAATGCTTGTTTCCTCTTAAGGGCTGGACCCAAGGGAGATTGAGTGTTCATAAGGCAAGGTTGCTTTGAACAGGTATGCGCATTATCCACATGGTTATCACAGTCACTAATTAGGCTGTTCAGTTGCGACACTATCCCCACTTTGATTTACCTATTGGCACTATTCTCCATGAAAGTGCAGCGCAGCCTCTTGCTTAGTCAAATAATGGTCGTTGCTCTAACGATAGCCAGCGTTTAGTAAGCACAATTTCGTTTCCGATTTTTCTCGCGGCTCTCTTTAGCATAATCTGTATAGTGACCGCTGGACATGGTATAGAGGCAGACCCAACAGTCTTATGTTTGCCCAGGACTGAATAGGTTTAGAAGATCGCTCACCTGCACATATTGATGAGGTGACTAATGTTGGCAAGCAAGAAGGAGGCAGGCCCAGCCTTGTCTGGCAGTGGACAGGTGCTGATGGGCCCGCCCGGGCTTTGCCGCAGGGGGACGAGTGAGCGCTATGTAGCTCTAGGTGAGCAGACTCTGCCTCCCCTTGCTGGTGCTCTTGGGCGCAGTAATGCTCCAGGCAGTGACAGGAAGCAGATGCGGCAGAAGGACAACAACTGGATTGGCATTTCAACCCATCAGTAAGAAAATATGTCTCATTTAATTCGATACAAATTATGGTAACCAACTTGTTGAAAAATAGCATTTCTTTTGGCAAAGGCTTAATAGCTAAACTTAACTGCAGCACTGAGGAAACAATTAAAATGATAATTACATTTCCAAAACATGGATAGAAGTCAAACCTGCTGAATGGAAAGTTAAATGCATTAAAAAAACTGAGATGCTCTACTTTTTAAGAATAGACACTAATGTATGTAAATCCTGTAATCTGCAAATTAACAGCATTTGATTTTCAGTTATGATTTAATTCACAAACAGATCTGTATCATGTAAAAATACTGGCACTTTGTAACATCAAACACTGAAGTCAAGATACCCCCTTGACACCTTTTAGCAAGTTTTCTAATTTATTGGACACCCTTACATATATAATCATTTCACCTCTATTAAGGTTAAGGGAAATACACGGCTAGCTCCAGACAGGTTTCTTCTCCTAGAAACCCAATACAAAGTAATGATTGAGTGTACTTGAATGCACACTCCATACACAATTGTAAGATAATCAATGTTGACAATACACTGTGATGAAATGCACCCCGTGAGGAATTTAACTCAAGAAATAGAGGCTCATTTTATGGAATTGATTACCTATTTGTGTTGATTCAGTGAAGAAAAACTGTGGTAAAAATGTGAAAAATATTGAACCATCTTCATGGGCTATTGGAAGGCTGTGAAACAGTGGATGCCTTAAGATAAGAGTGTGCTCGCCAACATCTGTCTACACTATAACATATGGGCATTATGCATATTACTAGTAAGACTCACCTGCTAATGATGGTGCATTGGAAGTTCTAAATGCAATCATCTCTTAACAGCCTTATTAAATGAGCACTATATATTATTATATCACTTTGTAGAAATGTTTATGTACTCAGTACCATTAACCAGAATTGCTTAGAATTGGAAACAAGCACTAGCTAAGCCAAGAGGGCTGGCCTTGGAAAGCTGGTGCATTGGTTAACTTTTTTAAGTATTTGCCACAAAAATGAACAAACGCACAAGTTACTACTTGTGTAACGATATATCTGTAAGAGGCATTAGTTAGTGATAGATTCCTTACCTTAGAATATCCACAGGCGTCAGACTGGATCCGGAAATTTTTGCGGAGCAGTACACTTGCGCGTCGGTAGGCTTCTTCTGTGGCTCCGCGTCCGTCGTCGGCGTCGTGGGTGCCGTGATGACGTTGTCGGAGTACTTAGACGCCGCCTCCGCGTGCTGACGTCAGCTCTTAGACACAGCTTTTCCGCGCCAGAAACGCAGAGCCATGCTAAAAACCAACACTGGTGCCAATGAAACTAGGGCCCTGAAAGGGGATGGCATTAACCCTAGATATCGGTTCGCAGAAACAGGGAGGATGGGTGGGTCGGTAAGGAATCTATCACTAACTAATGTCTCTGTAACTTGTGCATCTGAAAGAGACACGTTAGTGATAGATTCCTTACCTTATAATAGATACCCCAGCAATACCAACCTCAGTGGTGGGTCTGCGAACAAATAATCACACCAGAAAGTCCTGGAGGACGGAACAGCCAAAGAAGCCATCCCTCCCGACTTGGCTGTCCAGGCAATAGTGTCTTGCAAACGTGTGCAGCGAGGCCCACGTGGCTGCCTGGCAAATATCCTGCAAGGGCACTCCTCGGCCCAAGGCAGTTGTAGTCGCCGTGGCCCGAGTGGAATGAGCCCTCATCCCAACAGGGGGTTCCTTCTTAGCAAAGCAGTAACACGCCTGGCTACAAAAGATGATCCACTTGTCCACCACCTTTCCCTTCTTAGCGCCCACGTAACCAACAAAGAGTTGGTCATCCACCCGGAACTGACGTGTGCAATCCAGATAGTAAGAGAGCGCACGTTTTTGGTCCAGACGGTGGAGCCTCTCTTCCTCTTTCGAGTGATGCGGAGGCGGTCAGAAGGTGGGCAAGGTAATGGACTGCCCGATGTGGAAGGCCGTGACAACCTTGGGCAGGAAAGAGGGTCTTGTCCGCAACACAACCTTGTCCGGATGGACAGAAAGGAAAGGAGGCTTAGAGGATAAGGCCTGGAGCTCACTCACTCTCCTAGCAGAGGTGATGGCAACCAGGAAAGCAGTCTTCAGAGTAAGAAGGCGGATAGGACAGTTGTGAAGTGGCTCAAAGGGAGAGCACATCAGAAAAGTTAGAACCAGGTTCAAGTCCCACTGAGGCATCACGAAGGGAACAGGTAGAAACGTGTGTGTGATGCCTTTCAGAAATCGATTTACAATAGGGGACTTGAACAAAGATTGCTGGTCAGGCAGCCTTAGGAAGGCTGTAAGGGCAGAAAGGTAGCCTTTGATAGTGCCCAGAGCAGAGCCCTGCTGGGCAAGAGAAAGAAGGAAGAGGAGAACCTCAGAAAGAGGGGCAGAGAGAGGATCCACAGCCTTTGCTGTGCACCATGCCACAAATCTGTTCCACCTGCAGGCGTATACCGACTTTGTGGAGGGACGCCTGGCTGCAAGAATGATGTTCATGAGGCAAGTCAAATGGCCTCAACTGTCGCCGCTCAATCTCCAAGCATGGAGGTGGAGACTGGACAGGTTCGGGTGGAGGACGTCCCCTGCTGCTGCGACAGAAGGTCCTCATGAAGAGGCAGACGAACCGGGGGATCGACTGACATACCGAGTAGCTCGGGATACCAGTACCTTCGTGCCCAGTCCGGAGCTACAAGGATGACTTGCGCCCGGTCGCGCTTGATCTTCAGCACTCTGGGCAGGAGTGGTATAGGCAGAAAGGCGTAGAACAGACCGCAACTCCACTCGCGACGAAAAGCGTCTCCGAGCGAGTGCCGCCTTGGAAATTCCAACGCGCAGAACTGATGACATTGCGCGTTCTCTTCGGTGGCAAATAGATCTAACCAAGGCTCTCCCTACTGCAGAAAGAGACCTTGACCCACGTCAGAGTTCAGACGCCATTCGTGATCCATCATGCACCCGCAGCTAAGTTTGTCCGCCTGGCGTTCAGAGAACATGTCAGGTGTTGAACCACCAGGGTCACGCCCTGATGTTCCAGCCATTGCCAGAGGCGCAAAGTCTCTTGGCAGAGGGTCCACGACCCCACCCCGCCCTGTTTGTTGCAGTACCACATGTCGGTGGTGTTGTCCGTGAACACCTGTACTACTCTCCCCCTGACAGAGGGGAGGAATGCCTTCAGTGCTAGACGAATCGCCCGTAGCTCCAAAAGGTTGATATGGAGCCGGGACTCTGCTGGAGACCAGAGGCCTCTGATCTCCGCCTCTCCCATGTGGCCTCGCCAGCCCTGGAGGGACGCGTCCGTCACAAGTACGTGCTCCGGTTGGGGAAGGGAGAGGGATCTGCCGCTGACCCAATCGCGGTCCGTGAGCCACCACTGCAGCTGTCTCGCAGTGCCCTCCGAGATCAGGACATGGTCGGACAGGTTGCCCTGATGCTGGGCCCACTGAGACTTCAGGTCCCACTGCAGAGCCTGCATCCGCCAACGGGCGTGATGCACCAGAAGGATGCTGGAAGCCATCAGCCCCAGAAGCCGCAGCGTCAACCCTACCGAAACTCGGGATAACGGCTGAAAGAGTGGAATCAGAGCCTGTATATCCCGAACCCGCAGTTCGGGTGAGTAAACCCGAAACTGCGCCGAGTCGAGAACCGCTCCAATGAAAAGGAGCTTCTGAGAGGGACACAGGTGTGACTTCGGCACATTGATGGAGAACCCCAGCTGGTGCAAGAGGTCTTCCGTCGTCTGGAGGTGGCCGACGACTGTCTCTGGCGAGCCCGCCTTCAACAACCAGTCGCCGAGGTAGGGGAAGACTGAAACCCCTAACCTGCGCAGATGAGCTGCGACCACCGCCATCACTTTCGTAAACACCCGTGGGGTGCTGGTAAGGCCGAAGGGGAGCACGGTAAACTGAAAGTGCTTGTGGCCTACCGTGAACCGCAGGTAGCGCCGGTGGGCCGGCAGGACGGGGATGTGAAAATAAACGTCCTGCAAGTCCAACGCTACCATCCAGTCTCCTGGGTCCGGGCAGCTAACACCTGAGCCAGAGTCAGCATTTTGAACTTCTCCTTCCGGAGAAAGCCGCTGACGTTCCGTAGGTCCAAGATAGGGCGTAGGCCCCCTTTGCCCTTCTTGGGTACCAGAAAGTAGTAGGAGTAGCAACCACACCCTACTTCCAGCCCAGGAACGTGCTCGATGGCCCCCTTGGCCAAGAGGGCTGAAACGTCCTCCTGCAGAAGCCGCAAATGATCCCCCGATATGCGGTGGTGTTGCGGCGGCATGGCTTGAGGGGTCGTCTCAAAGGGGAGGGAGTAGCCCCTTCGGACGATTTGCAGCACCCACCTGTCCGATGTGACTGTGCGCCAGTGGGAATGGTGATGGCGAACCCTGCCGCCCACTGGCGTCACATGGGCCTGAAAGCACGGACTAGGAAGGTTTTGAGGCGGATGCTGCAGCAGTAGGTGTGGACTGGCCTCGCCGTGGACCCCGACCACCGCCACAGCGGTTTCCACGTCCGCCACCGCGCTGGATGTTAGTCTGCGGCGCGTGGCTGGCGGCACGTGTGGGGGCGCCACTTCCTTGGCCACGAAATGAGCGAAAGGCACCCATTTGCTGGCGCGGGGCCGAGAGGCCCAAGGACTTGGCCGTAGCCCTGGAGTCCTTAAAGCGCTCAAGCGCATGGTCTGCCTTGTCGCCAAAGAGGCGACGGCCATTGAACGGCATGTCATAAGTGTGTTTTGGACATCGGCCGAGAAATTGGCGGACCTCAACCAGGCGTGACGACGAATCGCCACCGTCGTTGACATCGCTCTGCCCAGAGAGTCAGTAATGTCCAGCCTACACCGGATGGAATACTGCGCTGCATCCCGGCCCCCCACCAAGGCTTGGCCGAGTCTAGCCCGTACCTCCATCGGGCAGTGTGGCAGCACGTCCGCGACCGTGTCCCACAGAGAGTGGGTGTAGCGGCCTAAGAGGCACTCGGTATTAACGGACCGCAATCCCAAACTTAGGGAGGAGAATATCTTTTTTCCGTAATTCTCGTACCTCTTACATTACCGGTCGGGGGGAGCCGACGGGAATGCGGTCTGGGAATTGGAGGACTGGATAACCAGGCTCTCAGGGGTGGGATGGGTAGACAGAAAGCAAGGGTCACCCGGAGCCGGGCGGTGGCATCTGGCCACGTTCCTATCCACAGGCTGTCCTGTGCTGGGCCTGGACCAAGTGCCCAAAAGAACATCTGACAAGGCCTCATTAAACGGTAGCAGAGGCTCGGCCGAGCTTGACTTCGGTTTAAGGACCTCAGTGAGGAGGTTAGTCCTCACGGCTGCGACGGGGAGCTCAAGGCCCAGGGCCTTGGCCGCCCTCATCAGCACCACGCTATAAGCAGCCACGCTAGGAGGGGAGACAAAGTCAGTGTCGGGCGAAGTGCCCAGTCCACTGGCCTCCCCAAGCTCTCCTGTCCAGTCCACAGAAGACTGACACTCACGTGCCATAGGGTCCTCAGACCCCTCCCAATCGTCTTCATCACCCACAGCCTGGTACTCAGACTCAAAGGATGGGGCCGGGTCATTGAAATAAAAATCTCCCAGCAGAGTCGAGAGCGGCGTCGAGCAGCGGCGCCGCTCTGGTGCCAGACCTGAAACGATGACAGGACCAGGGACGACTTCGTCCAGGGACAGCGCCGGGGGCGACACCCTAGGGGTTGGCGTCGGCGAGGTCGTTAAGTCGACCGGCGAAGACCCAGATCCGGAACCGGACCCAGTGGGACCCTGCGACGTCGGGACCGAAGTGGCCAACGGCGCCGAGGCCGAAGCCCCGGACAGCGCCTGTGTCGAAGCACCCGACCCGCGTGGGGACCCAGTCGAAATCGCTTGGCCCGAAGGCGCCGCGGAACCCGACGGAGGAGCGAGCGACCTCATGTCCATGAGGAAGTCAGCAATCTCCCCCGACATCGCGTCCTGCCCAGGGACCAGCGGGTCCTGCGGACCCGCGTGGGTGGTGTCGCCCGAACCCCCGGCCGCGTCGCGCGAGCGTCGGGGGCGGGGTGGGGGCGGGGGGAAGAGTCAGAAGAGCGATGGTGCCTCTTCGACTTCTTGTGCCTCTTACCGGAGGACTTCGAGCCCGAAGACCGATGACGACTCCCGGAACTGTGGGGGCTCCGGCCCCGCGACTGGTCCCTCGACCTCTTTTCGGACCGGGACCTCGAGCGGCCTGGGGCAGATGGCCTAAGCTCGAGTCGCTTACGGGATCGCTCCCGTCTAGCCTTAGACGTCAGGGCCCGGCAGTCGGAGCAGGACTGGTCGTCGTGGTCCAGGCCTAAACAGTGCAGGCACCGGCGATGGGGGTCGGTAACCGACATCAGTCGGCGCAGGGCTTGAACCCGGGCATCCCTACCGGCACAGTCAGTCGTTAGACTTCGAAAAATGGATCAAAAAGGATCTCAAAAGGTTTGTCAAAAAGTGACTTGGGTACAACTTTTTCCAGGTCTGCGCTAGCTGGCGCGGAAAAAAGAAAAACTGACGTCAGCACGCGGAGGCGATGTCCAAGTACTCCGACGACGTCATCACGGCGCCCACGACGCAGACGACGGACGCGGAGCCGCAGACGACGCCTACCGACTCGCAAGGGTACTGCTACGCAAAAATTTCCCAATCCAGTCTGACGCCTGGGGATATTCTAAGGTAAGGAATCTATCACTAACGTGTCTCTTTCAGATATGCTGTACAGCAGCGCGGCTGCTATGCAACATGGATAAAAGCTAGGGGGTGAGGGGGAACAAAAGCGCTGGCTGTTTCATAGCATGTTTTAGCTCGTGAGAGGGTGCAGACCAGGCAAACAATGGGGCAGAGAAGGACGGGCAAGCTATGACGGCGGAGCAAGGGGGGTTAAAGGGTAAGCAACAACAATGGGACAAGCAACACACGAAAATTCAATGAAACAGCCTACGCTAGCCGATACATAGCGTTTTTTCTGGCTGGAAAGGGGACAGGGTAAGCAACCGACAAAAGGGACGCAACAGACAAAGGTGGAACCAACAAGCAGTGGAGCAAGCGACAACACAGAGCAGAAAGTGAAGAGATGGCCTGAAAAGCACTTCCTAAGTTCGAAGAGCAGTGGAAGGACACACACTGGGCAAGGAAGCAGTATGTGGGCCATGCTCCAGGGGAGGGACAAATACATGAAGAGGAAGTGAACCTGGCATATGCTGACCAATGACAAAGCAAGGAAATGAATGATGAAGTCAACCAATGGTAAGCAATGGGTGGGGTCTAAGCACCTATAAGTAAACAAACAGTTTTTCAACTGTTTGTGCAGGCAAGACCTCAAAAGGAAGCAAATATAAATATACAGTATAAATATGGTAGACATATACTTACATTGAAAAGTTTAATTTAAAAAAAATAACTATACCATATAATTTTAATACAACAAAATGCGTGCTTCCTGTCAGGAAACTGTACTTAGTACAGATATTGAAGTCCTTTTAGAATTGTAATGCATATCACAGGAAATATGCTTTGTGTAGGCACAAAGAATAGTTATTATATGCTTTGAAATATTGCAATTGACCCACAAGCCCTGGCACTAAAGTGCACTTTTTTTTAGGCAGAAGCGCACTTGATCAGACTATGTGCCATCATTAACAGTGCAAGCGAACCAACATCTGATGTCAGCGGACCCATTATTCCATAATGTATGCTGTGGAGGCCAGATGTAAAATATAAATGACAGCTGAAACTAATGGATTAAGAGGGACAATGCACAGCCCCACCATGTATGTAGATATGCCAGCATTTTCTTTCTTTATTATTTTTTATAATTACATGAGGCTGCATAACCGCTAAAGCTGCCTCTTGGCCATACCTAAAAAAGACATCAAATATGCTATTGTAGAACATTTCTTGAGGTCCATTAGGGAAGAACAGCAATTTTACATTGTTATTTTTAAACTGATTGCGTAACAATACAGCTTAGAAGGGGGTGACAGAGTTATTACTCAGGTGAAAAGAAGCAAGTAGACGTATAGACTCATCTTTACCCCACATGACGTTAAAGATTCAGAAATGTCTTCTTCTACAACTTTTTTAGATGAAAAGATGATGCTTGTCTAAATCATATGTAAAAGCAGCTAAAATGTTTATTGTCTAGAAACTCGCACAGTGACGTGGTGGTTTTTATTAAGAGATAACATTTATTCTAGTAAGAATCCACAAAGTGGCATTATTTACTGAAAGAGGTATCTCTTGACTGATGGAAAAGTTTCAAATTTAATCTAATAACACAGGTACCAGGAAATTACTTAAATGTCTGCATACCTGAGCCTAACAGAGTAATTGGGAACCATGGTAAGAAGCATTTTACTGAATTACAGCAGAGTGGAAGGGATAAATGAATGATGATACAGATTAAGGAAATAAAACAACTGCTTTCAACTTACTCTCGAACCCTGACGAAGAACACAGTGGCAAGTAAAAGAGGTCTTTACTGCCAACTGCTAGCAATTTTCAGAAAAAGAAATTAAATAAAGGAATGACTTTGCAGCAATACACTTTTGTTCTGGCCTTAAAGTAGATACTGTGTTGCCAAGGTCAAGATTTGTATTAGTGGAACACTACCTCAAACTACTGTTTAAGGATGAGGCTTAAAAGGAGAAGAACGCAACAGCTGAACTTTTGTTTAACTTGCATGGTTTTGACACCGAAGACCTAGACCTAGACTTGCACTTATTGCATTAGCTCCAAGTGAATCAGCAGATCCAATGAGAAATAGTGAGCTTCCTGACTGATAAACTTGCTTTAGTGCCGGACTGTTACTGCAGTTTAGCTTTAAATACTTTTTAGGATGCTACAATTTTTCCATGCTTGGGCTGAATGCTGCATTACAATGCAGACGGTCGGACTGCAGAGGTTGGGGTAGGACCACCACCTATGACAGGATCAAAGAGCCCGTCGGGATGGCGGTTGGATTCCTAATCCCTGCAATGGGGCTGGTGCCTCTGTAGGCACTGCCGTAGGGATTAGGATATACCTTTCTGACTGCCTGTTTATGGCAACAGGCGGCCAAAAAGTGACATTGGGCGCCCCTAGCAGGGCCCCTGTCCCCCTTCGGCCTCCGCTGTGTGGCCTGGGGGACCACATATGGTGCCCCCCAAACATACATGCACCGTGTGCCAGGCACAATGTGGTGCTTGGCACACGGTGCATGGATGTTTAAAAACATGTCTTTTCCAATTACGGCTTGTGCTGCAGCCCTTTTCCGGGCTGCAGCACAAGCCATAATTGGTAAAGGGATGTTTCCGACAACCATCACAGCGTTCGGATTGTAATATAGCGGGTGGAGGCACTGTTTATCTGTCGGACAGCCTCCATACAGCCCGATGGCGGCTCGACACTTCTCCAACCGCCCTCGTAATGAGCCCTTTAGGCCCCATTCTAAATTGGTCAAATTCATAGAACCTATGCCCCTGAGGATACTGGAGGCATCAGAAACTCACTGGCAAGAAAAATCCTCTTGATTAGAAAGAATAACATTTGGAAGTCAGTATTTCAGCAATAAGTTCCACATATTTGTACCTGGTATTTCACCCAGAGAGCTTAGCTGTTCAAAATTAAAGCAACATGGACTTGACATGAACTCGGAGCTAACCAGTGCATGACTGCCTAAAATCAAGCAAATGTTCTGGATTACACAATAGGAAACAAGTAGAAAAGTCAAGTAAAAGCTATACAACAAACGCTCGATTGTCAAACCAAAAAAAGTAAGGGCATTTTGGGGTAGGTAGGACATTTAGGTGATTAATTCTATTAAAGAAGCTTTCAGTGATAGAAAATGGTCTGATCGGCTCTAAAAGGGCCCATGCTATGAAACTGCATAGGTAATCCTAGTAAAGACCAAGTCCTTTGTGCTTCAGTCAAATACATTAGACAAAGCGACGTGACTTCTCAATAACACAATGGAGAGGAAATACTCAGCTATACCACAGCACTGCCTATACACAACCGCTGCTTTGAAACAATGACCATTTGGTGATTCTGAAAGCATGGAAAGCATGTAGATGGAAATAGAACAGATGATGGAAGGAATGCTGAAAAAAAAATCAAACTTTCAATCCCAGTCACAGATCTGGGTTAAATCTATTGTTTTTTTTGCTCGTCATGTCTCTCTAGTTTGGACCAAGCCATATGCAAATCAGTCTTGACCCTGCTCTCCATATGAACACTCCAGTCCGAATTACCAGGCCGGGGCATCCCTGGACCAGAAACTAGTATCCTAGGATCAGATTCAGGGCATCACCCCTCATCCGCCAGGCTAGCTTGAATTTGGTGGCATAGCGATTACGGGAGTCACGTCTGCGCATACCCTTTTCACTTAGGGTGACAAATGGAAAAATAACAGATGATGGACGGAACACTGAAAAAATCAAACCAGCTTTCACCATGGCCGCTGTGAAAACAGACTCTATTCCCCCCTCAGAACCAACGGCAGAGTTTGGACTGATTATATCCACCTGTTTGCGGGTGTGGCGCGCTTTGGCAAGAGGAAGAAAAGGGTGTGGACCCACATAGCGTGTCTTATATACCTCAGCTGGTCTTATGTAACTCTTCCAATCCATAGTAAGACCTGCACATAACCGGGCTTTACGCATCAGAAAAACAAAGACAGGCAGATTACTAGGAGACAGAAAGATCCACTCATCTAATGAGAGGCACTGAATTCAACGGAAGGTGGTTTTGAGTAAAAAGGCACAGAAAGGAGCTTTTCCAATTATGATTCTCTTAATCACAGGACAGGGAACACCTATGTTCTAATGGGTGTAAAGGAACAATGAATGAGATGACACTGGAAACAAATGAATCATCTGTAAAAAAAATAGTTTTGGAGCTTGAAGAGTTTCACCACTCCACCATCTACAAGGCCGAGCGTGAAAATTCGATTAAAATAAACTTTTACTTTTGGCTGTCAAACCACAGATGGAGGCAATAACCTGTTTCCCCAACCCACCGTGGGGTACTAACAATAAACTGAAAATGTACCCAATATATGTTTAATCGTTTAATTTTTATGAACAGATTCCTTTTTTTAATACATGGCTCACCTTTACCGGAAAGACAGGAAGGTCCATGCGAATCTAACAGTTTCAGGCTGCAAAACTATAGCAAAAGTTAAGTAACTAGTTTCTTTTGTCACATGAACCAATTCTAGATTCATATATTGTGTATCAATTAATCAGTAGCATGGTAGAGATGTGAAAATATAGTAGAATCAGGCAAACATTTCAAAGCTATCTCCCCCACTTGTGGATCTTTCCGTGCTTGAACATCTACACAACCATGTTTTGTAACTGTAGCTGCAGCATGTCATTTAGTAATTAATTTCCAATGTATGCTAAATAAGTACTTTTTCTTTCAGTACTGTGCTCCAGATCTCCATGTTAAATTCCTTTGTGCTAAGAAGAAACATAATTAGTTTGCATCCCCAATTACTATTGCGATTGTTTCCTTGTTTACTACCATAGCCCTTATTTGAGGAGAATGCGCAACAAAAATGTGTTGGGTGGTCTAAAATATTATGTTTCTTCAATGTAAAAGATATCTGCTCTCATAAAGATTAGTGTATGAAATATTCTTCCAGTTGATGCTGTAAAGGTAACATTTTATTGGATGAAAAACATCCAGACTCAATCATAATATAGCACAATAATGAACAGCATATTAATCTAGAATAGGTTCATAGTGCAAAATTGATTTCCAAGTTATAAAAACAGACCCCTCCCCCGCAGCAAGAGTCAAAACATGACAGATATTCAAGTACTGATAATGAATATCCAGCCCAAACTAGTGGGATATCTGAATTCTAAATTACTGGTTCTTATTTTGGAGCTTCGCAATATCGCTACTTACACCCCATGCACCAATAAATGCTTCTAGATCGGACTGAAAAAAATCAGAGATGGCATTCGTGAAAAACATAGAAGTGAGCTACAAAGCAATTACTGTTACCACAATATGAACACAACATCTAATAAATATTCTTGACCAAGCAATATAACAAGGCAGTTTTATTTGTGATGAACTACAACTGTAATGTGGTACAATAAAATTCATGTATTGTATAGTTTTAATTGCTTGCTAATGGCAAGAAGGCTGACATTTATGTTTTTATCTCTAGTTATTGTATTACTTATCACTTACCTTTAAGGACCACATTTGTATTTTCTACTTCCAAGTATTGAGAAACCTCGATTGCCTTCTTCAGGCACTGCCTGTGGTATAATAAACACAGCATAAGGAGGAGGACATTTAATAGACTTTAATACACTTGAAGCATTATTTTATAATTTGTAACTGGGTGGTAGGCTGGTTCTTAAGTTACTGTACTGGTTTTTCTAGCTTTAATAACAGCTAGCAGCATCATTTGAGTTTGCGCTAAAGGGCCCAGAGATACTTAGTTGGTACCATCGTAAGTCTGCTTGAAACGTTATTGGTTACTTCGATGTAGGTAGCATTAGTTAACATAATGTGTGCCTGACCCAAAGCACGGGAGAGAAAGGTAGGAAAGGTGGGAGGAAGAGGAAAATATGGCAAAACTGAAGAAAGGGAGAACACAGGGCTGAAAAACAACCTCCAATACTGAGGCAAAGCATGTTGGTATGGGGGCAGCCTTTTTTTAATTATTTTTTTTTTATAATTTAAGCCCTGTTGACAGACCTCTGTAGCAACCATTTGACATGTTACAGTGTGTAAGATCTTAGTAAAATGAGGCATAAAGGGAACCTATCCATCTAATCAGATGTCAAAGATTGTTCCCAGGGGCTGTACATAAATACAGATAACTTGAGCCAAACTTGGATCCCTGCATTGATGCATGTGGGAATACCCAAGACTGCAGGCTCTGTTCAGAAGCTCATACACCAACAGGTTTTCTTCAACTACCCTATACCAAAATATTTTGAAAGTACGTTTGTAAAATAAATCCATTTAGGTATAATCTACTATTCAACAGTTCAAAACAGGTCTATCCACATTCCTAGACAGCCAATATACGTACTTAAAACATGAATGACTCAAATCACAGTCTTAAACAAACCTAATTATTTCTAGCCAGTTGCAGCTCTCGAGAGCAGAAAACCATTTCACATCGGAGTCCCAATAGTCTGTGCGATTATCTGTTGAATAAATTAATAAAGCGAATATTTAATACCAGGTTTTTTTACATCAATAATTACTTGCAAAAGACTTTGAAAAAATCCCCGAGGACTGTGGTTCTTTAATGTCATAAATCTATAAAAGTAGGGTAAAACAATTTAGAGGGTATTACTGAATGTTTTACAATGAGAATCTGGTCACAGAGACAATCCAATTATATTTATATTTTCGATTTACAATCTATGTGAAAGGCAGTACTCACTCATCAGCACGATACAGAACGGTCACTATAATATTACCAACCAAAGGCACAAAAAATATATTTTGTTTAGAATTATAATTAAAATAATTGACAAACTGCCATATTGGGACTACCATCAACACTGAGCATTCAAGAATTTTGAAATGTTGTAGGCTTTTTGAAAGTTATTGAGTTCTATGCAATTAGAAAATGTTACTTACCTGTAACAATTGATTTACGGCTTGTACTGCTGTAGATTTACATGCTGAGAAGAGTCCTGCCATCTAGTGCTGGGCTCGAATGTTGCAATTTTCTTCTATGAATACGAAATGTTTGTTTTGACGTGAACCGTGCTACCTTTCCTGAAACCCACAATGAACCGAAACACCGGCTCCACCTTAACCCATTTGTCCCTCTCCTGGGGTAGACGTTGGTTTTGGATTGTGAAGCATTATGAGGTCTACAAAACTGGTATAGGAACATCTAATGTTGAGACTATCAGGTGAAGTGGCAAAGGTAAATGTGAACCTACAGGGCTGCAGGTAGGTAACATTTTCCGTTTGAAATATGTGCCACTGCAGTTCACATGCTGTGCAGAGGCTTAAAAGCAGTACTCGTTCCCATACTGCGGTGGCTTACAAGCAGTAGCAGGAGATGTCTGGAACAATGTTTTAAGTATTGTTTGTCTGAGTTGCACTTCTTGTAGTGCATGGATGTCCACAACGTAGTGTTTATAGTAAACGTGCTGATGGATCACTAAGTAGCTCTTCTACAGGTATCTGCCAGCGGAATAATACCCAGAAACGCCATTGTGCCACTTTTAGAAAAATAAAACGTGCTCTAGCAGTGGTTGACAATGAACATTCGGCTCAGAGCCTTGAGACCCTCACGGGTGAGTAGCGCGCTTTACAAACCCCTGATTGATTGATTGAGAGTACCGAATTTTAATGCATCATACAATCCACCCAGCGGGGCTTGCCTTTGACATGGTGTTGATTTATGGTTGGACAAACACAAAAAAAGTTACTTTGTTTTCCACATAGACTTATTAAAATCGATGTAATCCATAATGGCTCTTCTAACGTGCAGAGTAACACTTGAAAGTGGTGTTGGCTTTGGAATGAAGAAATGTAGTACAACAGACCAGTTAACATGAAAAAGTGACACTACTTTTATTAGGAAGGAAGGGTGTTTCCTAAGCACAACTTTGTCATTATGGACTTGTTTAAAAAGCTCTTCGCTTAGCAATGCATATAGCTCATTTACACTATGTAGGGAGGAAGGTGCTAGTTATAGGGAAAACCATCTTCTATGAAGGGAACTTAAGCTGGAACAAAGGAAGGTGCTCAAAAGGAGGCCCCATAAGTCAAATAAAGACAATGTTAGGATCCCATGAAGGAATTGGCAATAGTGTAGGGGATATTACCTGTTTTGAGCCTTCTCGCTAAGTTTATATGTATTGATGAATAGGCAAGGCCTGTCTTTTGCAAATGTGACAAATACAATACAATAGTATTACCATGAGTAGAGTTATGTTAAAATGTAATTTGAATTTGATCCTAAATTTTCAACAGCTCCTTTTGGACACCACCATCAAATACATACCCCAAATCCAACTCCACAATGCATAATCTTAAACCAAGAAGTCTGCAACAATCCAAACTAGCCATCAGTAGGTGTATATTGGGATCACAAATGGATCCTTGCCCTTCAAAAGTGGTAGGACAAGCTAATGAAGTTATTCATTCTGTGTTGATTGCCATTTTTAATAACTCCTTGGAATCAGCCTTTGCGCCAGTACTCTATAAACATGCATACACAACACCTCTTTTGAAAAAATATCAGCTAGTCCAGATATTCTAGCAAATTAATGTCGGATTTCCCTGCTCCTAACTCTCTCCAAGAGCCTTGAAAATTGGTTAACAATTAATTACCGGACTAAGTGACCATGTAGATGATCTGCATCCGTCTCAATCAGGATTTAGGTCACAAAATAGTACTGCTTGAAGTCTGCTACGCCTTTTGTCCCCATTTGACTTTTTGGAACAAATTCAATCAATATTTTAAGTAAGAGAGCAAGAGTTTGTGATACTGCTTGATAAGGTCTTGTGGATTGGGATGCAATGTTGGAAGATGGTGGTGTGTGAAATTTTAAGGAATAACCGTGGGCTAAAAAGGAACATACTCACTAGTGAGAGGTCAGCTCTTGCTCCTGAGGAAGACGTCTCCCAAAAGGTGTTGGATTATTGGGGAGGTAGTTCTATGAAGTCACTGTTTGGAGGTAGAGGCGCCTCGACCTATTGCACCTCTTCCCTTGGCATGGCCATTAACTCTAAAGACAATTTCTAGATACTGTACTTGTTTAAACTGTTACTGACCTTCCTCAAAGGGCTACTGGAGTTAGAGGTTGATACCCCTTTTGCTGATGGTTGGTGCCTGAGGTTTACAAAAACCTTGCTTGCACTACTGATGTTGCAAAATGGGTATGCAATGGCAGTAGAAGAAAAGTTACTTACCTGTAACTTTGGTTCTCCAAAATTGGAAACTTTCATAGATTCCCATGATTGTATCATTCCCAGTCGTCGGAATGGGAGTACCCGGTATAAATACAATAGCAATAGAAACCATTACCAAAACAGAACCTAGGCCTAGGCCCATTCTTGTTTTGCAACCTGTCCACCTCTTTTTGTAAAAGAGACCAAAAAAATTAACAACCATTCAGATCAGCCTCACCCCTAAGAATCCTCCTGAGAGAAGCTCAGAACCTCAGATTTTCGTAGCCGTTGTGTAACCACCCACTGAAGATGGAAGAGGCTGAGCTTTCCCAGGGGAGGAGGGTGGGTCGCATGGGAATTTATGAAAGTTTCCAATACTGGAGAACCAATGTTACAGGCAAGTAAATTGTTTTCTTACTCCAGTATTGGAACTTTCATAGATTCCCATGCTTGTATCAGAGTGGCTAGCAGTTATCAGCACATTTTTGGAAAATCGCTGCTGTTGGTATCCTCCTCTGTATGTGGTGTTACCTCTCCCTCTCGCCCCTCGGAAGGGAACCTTGCGGTACTGCAGAGTCCCTAAGGATTTTGGGTTTTCGTGTCCTTTTTAATATCCTGGAGCGCATCATCCACATGCTTCCCCTCAAATGGAAGATCCAAGATCTTGTTGTGGACCTCAGGACGGAACCAAGTAGCCCGCAGCCAGCCTTGCCGACGGACAGCCGCGCCAGCAGCAGTCGTTGCAATGTCCATTGCATAGTCAATGACTTCCGCAGATGTTATCTCGCCCTCTTGAAGAATCTTTTTAGCTTCCTTCTTCCCATCTTCCGGCAACTGGTCCAGATAGGGGGAAAAGGTGAAAATCAGTTGCCTGCATTATCAAGATGCGTGACCTCCTTATCCAGAGTAGTCATGAGAGGAGCAGAAGGATTCCTGGACTTCCTCTGGGCAGCTTGTGAGATGAGGCCAGTTTAGGTTGGCTGATCAAACAGGCTGGGCTATCATCTGGAGCCTTATACTTTTTCTCCAGGAGAGGTAGTACTGAAATGACCGCAGCTGGATTTTGCATCACTTTTAACCCTTCACCCCAGACATGACCAACAATAGGTATTGGTCGGACCGACTTCTTGTAAGGCTCCTTAAAGTCATAAAGAAAGCATTCAGACTGCACCCTGGGCATGGGCAGTTCTTTTAGCGGCTCTTTCCATCAAATTATGGAAACCCCCTATGTCTGCAGGGGGGGAATCAACAGGTGCTGGCGTAGGAGAAGCCGGAGCAGGAATGAGAGTCATCCCACTCTGTATCTGGAATCGTGACGGTGGCCTGGTCGTTATCAGAGGTGTTATCCTGAACGGGAGGCACAACAGGTGGTGCATCCTGAGCTACAAGCATTGGCTGAGGCGGGGGCACTTGAGGGGTAACAGACTGAGTAGGAGGAACAGTAGTAACTGGCACCACAACTGGAACTGAAGGCTGTGTTGCGAATCTCCTCCTATAGTCCAAAAGCATAGCTTGCAAGTCGGTTAGTAAGCAGGAAGGGATAGAGACCATCTCCTGCTGGTAGTTCTCTTGATACTGTGAGGAAGGATCATATTGCTCGTACTCCACGTATTCCCCCTCAGAATCTGTGTCCTGACAATTGAGTAGGGCTATTAGCATAGACAAACGGTCCATCATGCTCTTCAGATCCCTCTTCTTCGAGGAGGAGTGCAGAAGGTAAAGGAGTCAGCCTCCTGGGGGAAGTAATCTCAGGCGTAATTTGGCGTATTCTGAAAGATATACATTTTTTTTACGATGGGACCGTCGAAGACAATAAAAGCATTGTCGAAGAAATGGAGGTCGTCAGCGCAGCCGTCTTCGATGTGGTAGCTGTCCCCCTCTTCGTCGCCATCCTCTTTGACATCATCTTCACGGATTTTATCTCAGAAGATAGTGAAGAGGGCTTTTTGAAGGTCTTTGGAGCCCCTGGAGGAACAGAACTGGATTTCCGCTCAGATATTACTCCTTTTGACAGTCCTTCCCTCTCCTTTACACCTCGGTGAAGAGATTCACCAGGATTACGCCCTTCAGACCTATGAGAGGTCTTTTTTAAGGCCTTACCAGGACGTTCTTCAGAAGGTGAAGGAGAAGCTCTACCCCTTTTCACAGACCTCCTGGAAGATGTAGCCGAGGATGCCACATCACTGTCACAGGAGAATGGTTGCTTCTTTGATTTTAGCTTCTGGAGCCAGGTCAAAAGACGCCCCTCACGGTCTTGCAGAGTCTTCGTAGAAAAAGTGCATCATATTTCACAGTCTTCTGCCTTATGGTCCGGGTACAGACAGTAAATACAATCTTTGTGCTTGTCCTCCACATATAATCTTTTCTTAGCACAAGCTTAAAGAGGGCCTTCTTCTCCTTATCAGACATCCTGAAGTTGTTGTTGAAGAAAAACTGCTTGAAAAAACTGTAGAATTAAAGTTGACAGGAAAAAAACTGAGCAGAGCTCAGTGGAGACTCCCGTGCACAACGTGTGGTAGAAAATCTGAGGTTCTGAGCTTCTCTCAGGAGGGTTCTTAGGGGTGAGGCTGATCCGACAGGTTGTTCCCTTTTGTTGTTCTCTTTTACAAAAAGAAGTGGAATGTTGCAAAACAAGAATGGGCCTAGGCCTAGGTTCTGTTTTGGCAATGGTTTCTATTGCTATTTTATGTATATAGGGGACTCCCATTCCGACGACAGGGAATGGTACAAGCATTGGAACATATGAAAGCTCAAATACTGGAATAAACTATTTTCCCCTTCTGCACGAGCTCCTAAACTAATTTCTTGAGGCTGTTCAGGAGGTTTCTACACTTCTTCTCAAGGATACCTGTCATACCTGGACAGGAGAGCCATTGAGTTTTCAAAATAGCACTGTGGTGCAGCATTCAGTGTTACGCGCTTTCCTGCTGTGCTTACTCTCTTTATCTGGTGCCAGTACCATGCAAGAGGGCTCTTTATATTTTTGTGTGGCTACAATTGAGTCCGGGGGTATGTGGCCTTGTGTGAATACAAGATCCTGTGGTGCAGGCTTGAATTTCTTCTCCACTTTGCAATTACTGAGATTTTAGAGGGTCTTTAAAGTTCTCTTGTGAGCACTTTAACATTGGTTTCAACACTGAAAGACAAGTGGTACTGGTGAGGCTTTTTTGGAGGTGGATCATCGGCAAAGGCATGGTGCTCTCTGTACCATTCCTTGCCGTGGAGCTAACGCTCCTTTGGAGATCATTACATGGCAGAACGATTTTCTTCACTAGAACTAATTCTTATTTAAGCCAAGGGTGTTGTGCCCAGTTCTCTATGTCTGCTACCCAAACCTCAAGGTGTTTTCCTAGTCCAGGATGCTTGTGCAGATTTAGATATGGACCCTTGAGGCAGCTCATCTTGAGAGCCATAGTGATGGGAAGAAAAATAGATTGCACTAGTCTCCTATGAGTCATCAGGGCTCCCAGAAGGAGCCGCCATTCAGAAGCAAGTCATTTAAACTCCTTGGCAAATGGAGACTAGGTATGGACTTGCAGTGCATTGTGGAAAATGTGCCTTACATCTATTCTCTTAATACCAACTTTTAATTGTGTGTTTTATATAGAATACCCCTACACAAGTCATTCTTCTACAACGTGGCCCCAGGTTAATCAAGAGATCTGGCTTCGACGCGTACAATATATTGGGTGAATTTCAGATGTTTGCTATTGAATGCCCACTAGCTGGTAGATGAAGGTGATTCAATTTTCCAGCGGAGAGTAATGGTGCTCAGTGGTTGTGGAGGGAGTAAAACATGTCCTAACACAATGGCGAAAAAACATTCTAACGTGTAACCTGGGTGCTAATGCAGTGGGAGTGTCAGGAGAGCCAGCACACTTTACCCCAAAACTAAAACTTCTTCTTAGGAGAAAAACAATGTGCTGCATTGAAGCCCAACATTAGATGGCTGTAGTGTGTACAGCATGACATCTACAGCAGCACATGCTGCAAACGTGTATCTTTCCACTTATTTGACAATCAATCCGCATCATAGGGATCCAAGGACTGTGGACCCAAGAGAAGAACTAGTGGACCGTAAATTAGCCTTTGGCTGTGTGTAAATTCTAATGGCCTGGAAAAATGTTGTGTACACTTTCTTGTTTGAATTTCCACTTGGACAGGACGTGTAAACCCAAGCTCCAGCTATCCAGGGCTCCAGGCTGGGCAGTAGGAAGGCACAGTAGGGCACAAACAATTTCCACTCTAAAAGAAGCAATGCACTACTATGTGGGACTTCAAAGACATACAACCAAACAAAGTAAGAGGATACAATCATCATCTACCTTGCCATCTGCACAATAGCAGGTGCCCCCAAACATGGGAAAGGATGTTGTGGATTCAACGATGTAATGTGTAATGTAGCAGTACAAGAGGAGACAAGCAGAGGGAATACAGACAGATGCAAGAGAAATGCCTGAGTTAATCAGGCCCACAGAGAGAAAACATTAAGTCCTCTAGCCACAGGCTCTTATTTTTCTTTTCCTTAGACGGTACCCAACGATAATGAATGTCTAGAGAAACCAGCTACAAGAGGGTGTATCAAACTCCTGCTCCAAGATTGTGAGTTCTATCACAATATTCAGCATGTGCTGTGGTGAGGACTTCAAATAGCCTATGTAAGTCCCTGGGCCCAGAGAAAGGACATTTTTGCATTGAGTTTCCAATTACAAAAACAAACCCCAGCGTCTATTTAATTCCAATGAAGCTGGTCGCAAACAATAACCTACCCCATCAGAATTAGGACATTTTTACTTTCACCTTGAGTTTTCAGCTACTGAAAGTAGTCAAAGTCTGGGCCTCAATGAGGAATTGCCAGGGAAATCGGCCTCAAATGTATTGACTTCCCAGTACTCCGTACTCACGGTATAGGTAACTACAGCGATGGTAAATTAATGGCCCTTTACTCAAGCCACTCGTAATGAGGGCCTTAGAATATTGCCTCATCGCTGCCACCGATGACATCTGAGCCCTGATGGAAAACGGAGAAACAGCGGCCCTCATCCTCCTAGACCTCTCCGCGGCATTCGACACTGTCTGCCACCGCACCCTTGTGCAGCGCCTCAGCAACGTCGGAATCCAGGAGAAGGCACTGGAATGGATCATCTCCTTCCTCGACGGAAGAACACAGAGAGTCCGCCTACCACCGTACAAGTCAGAGGCCACCGAAGTCATCTGCGGCGTCCCTCAAGGATCCTCGCTGAGCCCCACCCTCTTTAACGTCTACATGAGCCCCCTCGCGGCCATCGCACGCCAACACAACCTCAACATCATCTCCTACGCTGACGACACCCAGCTGATCCTCTCCCTGACCAACGACCCCGCCGCCGCCAGAGCCAACCTTCACGAAGGGATGAAAGACGTAGCCGAGTGGATGACGACCAGCCGCCTGAAACTGAACTCGGACAAGACGGAAGTCCTCCCTCTCCATGACCAGACAAGTCAACGCCGTCTCCTCGTCGTGCTTCAACATCCTGCGCATGCTACGGAAGATCTTCCGGTGGATCCCCACCGAGACCAGGAAGACGGTCACCCAGGCCCTCGTCACCAGCCGACTGGACTACGGCAACGCCCTCTACGCCGGAACCACCGCCAAGCGGATCCAGAACACCTCAGCCAGACTCATCCTCGACATCCCACAACACAGCCACATCTCCGGACATCTGAGAGACCTGCATTGGCTCCCCGTCAACAAGAGAATCACCTTCCGTCTCCTCACCCACGCACACAAAGCCCTACACGATCAAGGCCCGAGCTACCTCAACAACCGCATCAACTTCTACGCTCCCAAACACCATCTCCGATCAACCAGTCACGCCCTCGCCGCCGTCCCCCGCATCCGAAGAACGTTAACAGGAGGAAGGTCCTTCTCCTACCTGGCCGCCAAGACCTGGAACTCCCTCCTGACCGACCTGCGCCTGACCCAAGACCACCTCTCCTTCAGGAAGAAGCTCAAGACCTGGCTGTTCGAGCAGTAGCACCCCCCCCCCCCCAAGCGCCTTGAGACCCTCCGGGTAAGTAGTGCGCTCTATAAATGTCTTCGATTGATTGATTGATTGCCTAAACTTCAGCACATCAACAATCATTGTGCTTTTCCACTTGCCCCAGGTAACCACTTCAAGAGACTTTGTAATTAGATTGGGGTCTTATCCTGATTACAGACTACACTGATTACACTACCTAGTTCTGCAATCTAAAAATAATTATTGTTCTCTTAATGAACAAGTTACTTGCCTCCGGTAACGCTTTTTCTGGTAGATACAGTCTCTGCCTGTGGATTCCTCCCCTTGTGAATATCCCCCCTGCATCAGCAACGTTCGGAAAATTCTTTTGTAGCACACCGGCGTGGACGATGTCATAGGAGCATGGCATCGCGCGCAACTCCGACTGACGTCACCGACTCCTTATTAGGCCTACGTCGGCGTGATGACATCAGTTCCACCCTTTTTTCCGTGCCTTCGAGGCACCCTGACGGACCAATGACAGTAGACATACACATATACAGTGCACATAGTAAATACAATTCTAAAATACACACATAGTGCCTAGCCAAGGTATGAAAAACCCAAACCGACAGACCATGCACGTAACCTGGGCTTCATCCTGGACTCCTCCCTCTCCATGACCAGGCAAGTCAACAGCGTCTCCTCGGCGTGCTTCAACATCCTACGCATGCTACGGAAGATCTTCTGGTGGATCCCCACAGAGACCAGGAAGACCGTCACCCAGGCCCTCGTCACCAGCCGACTGGACTACGGCAACGCCCTCTACGCCGGGACCACCGCCAAGCTCCAGAAGAGACTCCAGCGGATCCAAAACGCCTCAGCCAGACTCATCCTCGACATCCCACGATCCAGCCACATCTCCGGACATCTGAGAGACCTTCACTGGCTCCCCATCAACAAGAGAATCACCTTCCGCCTCCTCACCCACGCACACAAAGCCCTACACGACCAAGGCCCGAGCTACCTCAACAGCCGAGTCAACTTCTACGCTCCCAAACGCCACCTCCGTTCAGCCAACCACGCCCTCGCCGCCGTCCCCCGCATCCGAAGAGCAACTACAGGAGGAAGGTCCTTCTCCTACCTGGCCGCCAAGACCTGGAACTCCCTCCCGTCCGACCTGCGCCTGACCCAAGACCACCTCTCCTTCAGGAAGAAGCTGAAGACCTGGCTGTTCGAGCAGTAGCGGCACCCCCTGCCCCCCAGCGCCTTGAGACCCTACGGGTATGTAGCGCGCTTTACAAGTGTCACTGATTGATTGATTGAATATATATACAAATATAAATATACATAAAATACAGGTATAGAAGAGTGGACAACGGGGAGGCGGGTGGGTCAGTGAGGAATCCACAGGCAGATACTGTATCTACCAGGAAAAGCGTTACCGAAGGTAAGTAACTTGTTTTCTGATAGATACATCTGCCAGTGGATTCCTCACCTTGTGAATAGAGTCCCACAGCAGCCCGGACTCCCGGAGGAGGGTGTCCACTCTCCTATACCTGAAAATCCTGGAGGACAGAACGCGCAAAGTAGCCGTCCCTCCTCACCTCGGCATCTAAGCAGTAATGCTTCGCGAAAGTGTGGAGAGAGGCCCAAGTCGCGGACCTGCAAATATCCTCGACAGGTACACCTCTAGACAAAGCAGATGAGGAAGACTTTGCTCTAGTAGAATGAGCTCTTATACCCTCAGGAGGCTCCTTACCAGCCAGGGCGTAGCAGATCTTGATGCATAGTATTATCCATCTCGAAAGTGTGCGCTTGTGCACAGCTCTTCCTTTTCTGCAGCCAGCAAATCCAACAAACAGCTGGTCATCCACTCGATAGTCCTTTGTCCTATCAAGATAGAAACTCACCGCCCTTTTAGGGTCCAAACGGTGAAGCCGCTCCTCCTCCTTGGAAGAGTGAGGGGGAGGATAGAAGGTAGGAAGGGTAATAGACTGTCCCAGATGGAAGGAAGTCACCACCTTAGGCAGAAAAGCAGCCCTGGTCCTAAGAACCATTCGTTCAGCATGAATGGTCAAGAACGGGGGCTTTGAACTAAGAGCTTGAAGCTCACTTACCCTCCTTGCCGAGGTAATTGTAACTAGGAAAACAGTCTTAAAAGACAACAACCTCAAGGGACAATTATGCAGAGGTTCGAAAGGAGAACCCATTAGATAAGTAAGCACTAGATTAAAGTCCCATTGAGGCACAATAAAGGGAGTAGGGGGAAACTTATTTGTAAGCCCCTTCAAAAATCTCAAAACAATAGGAGATTTAAACAAGGACGGCTGATCCGGCAGGCAGAGAAAAGCCGACAATACCGAAAGATAGCCCTTAACTGTTGCCACAGCAAACCCTTGCTGCGCTAAAGAAAGTGCAAAAAGAAGTATATCTGACAAACGAGCCCTCAAAGGATCTATGAACTTCTCTCCGCACTAAACAACAAATTTGGACCATCTATAAGAATAAATGGATTTAGTGGAGTCACGCCTGGCCGATAAAATGACATCCACCACATTGTGCGGGAGAGAAAAGGAATTCAGACTGCCCCGTTCAATCTCCAGCATGAAGGTGTAAGGTCTGGAGGTGGGGGTGTAGAACCTGCCCCTCCATCTGAGAGAGAGCCCTGTGAGGGAGATGGAGCGGCGGGCACGAGGAGAGGTGGAGAAGATCTGTGTACCACACCCTTCTTGGCCAATCCGGGGCGATCAATATAACTTTGGCCCGGTCTTGACGAATCTTCCGCAGAACCCGAGGAATCAAGGGAATGGGAGGAAACGTGTAAAGGAGCGTGAGTCCCAACTCAACTGAAACGCGTCCCCCAAGGCTCCCTGCATCGGACACTGGAGGCTGCAGAATGACTGGCAGTGAGCATTCTCGTGAGTGGCGAACAGATCCACCTGAGGAGTTCCCCACGTCCGGAAGATGTGACGAACCACCTCTGGGTGAAGCCTCCACTCGTGGTCAGCTGAGAACCGCCAACTGAGACTGTCTGCACGTACGTTCCGAACTCCGGCCAGGTGATTTGCCATCAGACAAATCTGATGGTCCTGAACCCCGGACCAGAGACGCAGCGCCTCTCTGCAGAGACCTGTGTGTTGATATACCACATCGCAGTGGTGTTGTCCGTCAGGACCTGAACCGACCGACCGCGAAAGGAAGGGAAGGGAGGAAAGCCTCGAGTGCTAGACGAATTACCCGCAACTCTAGAAGGTTGATGTGAAGCATCCTTTCCTCTGGAGACCAAAGCGCCTTGACCTCCACATCCCCCAGATGAGCCCTCCACCCTAGAGTGGATGCATCCGATATCACTGTGGCCACCGATGGAGGAGTCTGAAAAGGCTTTCCTTGAGACAGATTGCCCTCCACACTCCACCAAGATAGATCCGCCGCAGCTTCTCTGGAGATCCTCACAAACTCCCTGAGATCTCCTTGGTGTTGGTACCACTGCCTGCGGAGGCACCACTGGAGTGCCCTCATGTGCCAGCATGCATGGTTGCCCAACAGAATGTAAGAAGCCATCAGACCGAGCAGACGAAGGACCTTCAGGACTGGAACAACCGCTCCATTGTAAAATAAAGGAATCATTTCCTGTATGTCGTGAATCCTTTGAGGCGGAGGGAATGCACGACATACAGTTGTGTCCAGTACCGCACCTATGAACAGGTTGTGTTGGGAGGGCACCAAGTGAGATTTGGGTACATTTATCTAAAAACCCAACCTGTGTAACAACTGAGTTGTCTCTTGCAGATGATGGAGCACTATCTCTGGAGACTCTGCTTTGATCAGCCAGTCGTCCAAAAAAGGGAATACCGGAATCCCTGACCTTCTGAGATGTGCAGCCACCACAGCCATCACCTTGGTGAAGATGCAGTAGTAAGACCAAACGGAAGGACCGCAAACTGGTAGTGTTGCGAACCCACCGTAAAACGGAGATACTTCCTGTGTGACTTCAGGATTGGGATGTGAAAATACGCATCTTGTAAGTCAATCGACACCATCCAGTCCTCTTCCAGCAGCGCCTGAGGAACCTGTGTAAGGGTGAGCATCTTGTACTTTTCCTGCTTCAGGTAAAGGTTCAAGATCATGAGATCCAGGATTGGACGAAGCCTGCCATCCTTCTTGGGGGATCAGGAAATACCGGGAGTAGCACCCCTGACCTCTTTTCTGCTCTGGAACCACCTCTATCGCACCCTTTTTGAACAGTACTTGCACCTCTTCCTGAAGGAGCAACAGGTGGTCCTCCGAGCAAAAACCCTGGCAAGGAGGGTAATTGGGAGGGAATTCCCAAAAGGGAAGAGCATACCCATTCTCTACGAGATTGAGAACCCAAAGATCTGATGTAACAGATTACCAATCCCATAGAAAATAAGTAAGCCGACCCCCTACAGGACCCACATGATCCTGAATGGCAGATCTAGGGCTGCTTTACTGTTGTAGGTGGGGGTGGGTATTTAGAGGAGGTAGTAGAGGAGGAGGAGGAAGAAGCTTGACGTCCACGAGGACGACCCCTTTGTCTACCCCTGTAGGACTTGTACAAAGGATTTTGTTGCTGCTGTTGGTTCTGCTTATAGGTACGAAAAGTAGACCTTCCAAAACCCTTGAACTTCTTGGTGAAAGAACCTCTTGTCTGCAGACCCAAAGATCTCGCTGTCGCTCTGCTATCTTTAAACCTTTCCAAAGCAGCATCAGCTTTCTTTCCGAAAAGGCCTGTGCCATCAAAAGGCAAATCCATCAGAGCAGCCTGAACATCAGCTGAAAACTCGGAAGTCTTTAACCAAGCAGCTTTTCTAGTGGCAATCGAAGACCCCATGATACTAGCCACTGAATCCGCCGTGTCCATACCACTTTGTATGACCTGACAAGCTGCAGCCTGCGTGTCAGATACCACCTCACTAAAGCTCTTCCTATCCTCCTCAGGAAGCTTAGATGATAGCTGCTTCACTGTGTCCATCAAAGCATGAACATATCTGCCTAGCAGACAAGTAGCATTCGTCGATTTTAGGGCCATACTACTTGACGAAAACACCTTTTTCGCATTTTGATCTTGCTTTTTAGAGTCTTTATCTCCAGAAACCTGGGGAAAAGCACCTGCCGATCTCTTTGAGCAAGAAGCCTGAACAACCAAACTCTCTGGTAAAGGATGAGTGGACATGAATTCAGGATCTCCAGGTGCCACTCTATAGCGTCTTGCAACTGATTTTGACACCGCAGGAGCAGTAAGAGGCCTATTCCAGACTTCCAATATAGGTTCAGTTAGAGCCTCAGTAAATGGAAGAGTTGGCTCAGTCAAAGAGGATGGAGAACCTCAGTAAGGATGTTAGACTTGTACTCCACAGATGGTAAAGTCAAATTTAAGAGTTCTGCAGCTTTCTTAATCACCACATGGTAAGGAGCCACATCCTTAGAAGGAGTATCAGAAACAGTGGGCAACTCCCATTCCGGTGAAAGTTCCAGACCACTTGCATCCTGCAACTCTTCAAAGTAATCCTCCTGATCCTGAAGTTCGCCTTCTTCAACCTCAGGTTCCCCATAATTCCTTTCCTCCATAAGGCGCTGTGCTCTACGCCTCGACCACTCCATCCGAACCGACGTCGCCGAATCCGGTAACGACTCCGACGGAGTCGGGCCGGCGTCGAATGAGGAGCTGGAGCCGCCTTTGAATGAGAAGCTGGAACCGGCGTTGAACCTCGATTTTGATCCGGAGGTCGCTCTGGAGCCGGCATCGCTGTGTATGGAGTCGATGACCTCGGTGGCGCCGAGCTATGCTATGGTGGAATCGGCTCAGCATAAACGGCAAGAAAGGCGCTGGAGCATAAACTTGAAGCACACCCAGATTATATGACAATGGAACCATGGGACCAGCCAATGCACCAGAGGGGTACATTGCTCTCGCATATACGCCATACATGGCGTTTAGAAAATGCAAAGGGTCCTGACCTGGACCAGGAAACTGAGGGTACGAACCCACTGGCTGCCCCTGAGGAGGCTGTACCGGATTCGACTCCTCATGTTCCTTGGGTTGGTGTACCAGAGTCGCCAAAACCGGAGGAGCTTCAATTTCCTCTTCCTCATGTACCGAAGACTGGTACCGATCCGGAGACGGATTCGATTCCGGATTCGGTGTTGGCTCCCTAGACTGTAAAGGCGAGGCCTCACCTTCAGGCTTACGAGATGGAGAGGGAGATATTATGCCTTTATGATGTCTTCGAGAAGATGACTTCTTTCTCTAAACCGACTCCCTGTCGGAATGGTGTCTCGGACTGTGCTTCTTCCTCTTATGCTTTTTCTTCGAGGAACCCGAAGCATGCCCCAAAGCCGACTCCGACCGAGACCTAGACCTCGACTGCGACCTCGAGCGTCATGATCTTGACCTCTAAGTCCTCTCGGTATCCTTATCCTTAATTTTGGCAAGAAGGAGTTTCGCCTCTTGTTCTCGAAGAGCCTTTGGGTTCATCTTCGAACAGGAACGACAACCCTTGACGTCGTGATCCGAGCCCAGACACCACAAACAGTCACCATGAGGATCAGTATTGGACATCATCCTGGCACACGAATCGCATGGCTTAAATCCTGTCTTCTTCGATATCATCTCGACGGAAGATAGCACTCCAACAGATACAGGAAATCACAACAGTAACAAAGTTACTATCGGCACAAAGGAAGATCCCAAGAAACCGTTAGCGTCGACGACGCGGAAAAAAGGGAACTGATGTCATCATGCCGACTTAGGCCTAATAAGGAGTCGGTGATGTCAGTCGGAGTCGCGCGCGATGCCATGCGCCTATGACGTCGTCCACGCCGGCGTGCTACAAAAGAATTTTCCGAACGCCGACGCAGGGGGATATTCACAAGGTGAGGAATCCACTGGCAGATGTATCTATCAGAAAATGTTTTCTTCTGAACTGCTCATGCTCCTTGACATCTCTGTAACCGACCCAGTGCCCAACATAGACACAGCAGACCTGCGCGGCCAAGAGCACAGTCATCACTTTGGAGGGTTGTCAGCACCTGAGCCGAGGTGACCGTTCTGAACTTTCGCATAGTGCGATTAAATGGTAATGATGTGATAAAGCAAAGCTCTCTGTCCATTTAGCTTACAAAGAAACTTTTGGAATATTATCTCTGGCTCTTTTTGAATGCTGGGATCAGCATGTTTGCTCTTAAAAGCAGGAGTGGGTGGATCTGACCAAAATTTCTGAGATGCTCAAAGAGGCTGGGGTGCTCGGAATGGAATTACTGAGGAAGCTGTGCAAGCACAGCCATTCTATAGAACCAAAGAGACCCATTTAATTGTGGTGATATGGATCCAAGAGTGGCTGCGGTGGTGGCGAGGATAATAGCGGAGACCCAAGGAAAACATTGTGACGTCTTGGACGCTTGAGATCTGATAACATGAGTGATTTGCTGCCTTCTTTGAGATGCACAAGTCAAGAAAGATAAGGCAGCTGCCAAAGCCATGGCACAAAAAGTCACTCTCATAATAAAATAATACAAAGCTTCACTGATTGAAAATAACTGTAGTCTGACAGCTTTTGTTGGTGTGGGGATTAGAATTCACTTGCCTCAGCGTAAGCATTACACTGATAGAGTTGTTTTCTCTAGAACTCAAGACATTTTGATTTCTTCTCAATTTGAAAGAACTATATACTATACTCCATCACCACTGTGGACCGAGCTGAGAGTCTATAGAAAACAAATATGGGATTGTCCTTAGTTGCAGGGTAATTATTTTACAGAGACTAAGTTGGATGGCTCGGAGGGTGGCTTCTTCAAGCCTTTCTAAGACTACTTTAGGATTTGGGGCTCGTCGTCTGTGAATAGTCAGATTGCCACGAATGCACACGTTCCCTTGTGATTTGGTGGGGGTACCAGTATCACAATGGACAGAGCTTAAAGGGCTTTCAATATGACCAGTGAGTATCGAATGGCATGAGGCAAATATTTGTACTTGCAGCTAGCGTGCATTGTGATGTGTCTCAGGGAAAATCAAGTGCTGAATCTTAAGAGGAGGAGGCTTAGCATATGAGCAGCGAGAGCATGCTTGTGGCCAACTGTCCAGCTGAAGTGTCCGAAAGTGGGCACACAGAGGGATCTGGATATGTATCAGTAGTGCTAGAAAAAGTAATAAGGCTAGAAGAAGCAGGAATGCTAACAAAACAATCAGCATCAAAATGAGAAAAGCAAAAAGACTGAAAAGGGCAACCGTACATCTATCCAGTAACATGGGTGCATAGGAGAAAGGGCAGAAATCTGTCCTGGTACAGGTGTGGTACAGGCAGGGTATGTGGAGCTTGAAATGAAGAAGCCAAAGCACTTTCCTGCCCTACAATTTAGCACTATACCAGAGTCTTAAACCGGGAGAGAACAGCAATTTGGAAGATACAGTGCACATTAATGACGCATTGCAGAAGTGATGTTCCAAGGCAATGCCAAGCTGTCTGAAGGATCGAAAGTGTCCATTGCGTCCACCTTGGACAGAACCTTCTAAAGACTTAATGATTTGAGCATCTATCCGACCTCTGGATTGCACCTTAGTCCAGAGGTATGAATTGGGCTGAGTACTTAAAGGAATCTCCAGCGCCTCCCAAATCAGACACAGAGCATGTACCGATGACCTTGGCACTGCTCCAGCAGAAGAAATATCTTCCAACAAGACACACCCATGTAGATGGCCACCACTTCTTTCTATCTTTCTTGTGCTTTGGTGAGGAGACAGATAACGTTCAAATACTGGAGAAGCTGACCTCTTCTGCTGCTTTTGTACGAGACACTTGCTTACCTAATTGGTATATTTCTACTATCAATATCCTCGTGTACTGAGAGGGAACTTGATTTGAGGGGGTTCCCAGAGGAGTAACGAAGTAGAAAGACTTGTCAAGCTGGGAAAGACATAGAAAGCACTTAGAATAGGAGACTGTGCTCCATAGTGGATTACCACCAGAGTCACTAATGTGTAGTGAGACTATCAATGACCTGGGCTTATGGAGGGAAGCATGCATGAACTCAGAGCTAAATCGGTAAGAACTTATGTTCCCAGAAAGAAAGTTTCATAATGTAAGGACTTGCTTGTGATCTTCGCCCTCCTGTGAAGAATTGAGGCACAGGAGGTTCTGGGACACTTTGCACCCCTTCCCTGAATGTTGCCTATTTTCTGTATAAAACTTAGTTGCTCTGTGGAATGAGCTGCAGAGTATAAAGTAGTGGGTCATAAGTCTAGCGCTCATCTGAAGGCCTTGTGCAGTAGATCTGTATGCGCATGAACGTTTCCATAGCTGTGGCCAAAGATACTGCATTGACTACACTGCCTTCTCTGTGCAGCTTATGAGTGTACACAGTGTGTTGTGAGAGTCCAGGGACAAGGTAGATACATTAAAAAGCTTCTGAAATTCACTCAAAATACATTAGTGAAGCGGAGGTAAGTTAAGCTTCAGTTAATGTTTTGTTGGAAGCAATCAATTGATGTAATTTAAAAAAAAATCCTGGATAGTTGAACAGTGTCTACAACATCCAAAAATACACTACTCATGACATTACAAATGGTGTCACACCCGCAACTACAAATGGCATTGAGAACAATCTTCGTTTACCATTTTTTGTAAGTCACTGGGAGGGTTATATTGGGAAAAATCAGTTGAGAGACAGAATTACCTATTGTTTGAGTGTTTGTTGGCTGCTGACTAGTCGTGTGTGATTGAAGTACGTTTTGACATTAGGACAGATGCAAGGTCAGAAATATTGATGGGATGACTACGGACGAGGGTTGTGTGTAGCTGCAAATGTGATGGAGATTGAGGAAGGAGAAAGTGGTCGGGGTCTGCTCAGGCCACATCAACTGGAGGAGTCCTTTTGATAGGGACATGAAGCAAAACGATTATGTTGAGTATCAAGTGGAGTATGTGGAGCCACTGATGAGTTGGTGGAGTTCTAACATTGCATGGTTGTATATGAGAGTGTAGTCTGCAGGATACGAACCTGCACAGGGAAACTCTAATGGATTTCCAATTCAGTTTATGCTGGTTTGTAAGTTTTACCAAGATATTAGAAAAAACATTTTATGTCCAATTTTTATTACAACGAAATTATTTATTTAAACCCAGGCCATACAAAGAAGGAAATCCCTTATACTTTTAACCCATTTAGTTTATGAAACTGAATGAAGGATGGCCCTTGGCCGAAAAGTAACAATATTAACTGGGATAACAAAGTAACGTGTACTGAAGAAGATTTTAATGTAATATGTCATTTTAAATACAATATAATGAATTATATTATTATATATCCTATTGAAAATTAGTTTTACACTGTACTTTTATGAATAAAAAAAGATTTGAATAACGTTTTATGATGATGATGTATATGAGAGTGCGAAGAGATGAGGAGGACTGTCTGTAAGTACCATTGTTCATACGGGCAAATTTACATTGTAGCAAAAGAGATTTATAGGCTGCTACAATGAAGCTTGGATAGGGCATGAAGGACTGCTTTGGCCCAGATTCGGGCACAGTTATCCAAATACTCAATGACTAAATACCGTATTTTGGAATGGAAATGACCAAGTTTGTCAAGTCTGTATTTGGAGAACGAGCATGCAGTAAGCAGGGGAGGTCTCCTGAGTACAGTTGGAATGAGTTGGTGGGCAGCATAGGACAGATCATTAGCATTAGATAGCATTAGAGTTAAGCCCTGAGTCAACTTAGATAATAAGGTTATTTTGGTTGATCAGTGTGTTAGGGAGCCAGGAAGTGAGTGTGAGTACTTAGATGCAGTGTGCCATAGGGTTTTATTGCGGATGTAAGGCGATGACCTTCTTGCCAGGTATCCGCCGATCTAAACACTCCAACTTATGAATGTATTGGATGACCAAAATTAGTCACATTAGAAATAATGTACCATCACAGACTTTTGGAAACAGCTTAACATTACTTGAATACTAAATCTTAACAGTTAGTTTGGATCACGGGGTACAGCACAATGGTCAAGTTAAGAAAAGTACATCAGTCCAGAGGGCAAAGCGGCAAAGTTGAGAAGAAGCGCTCCTCCATGATCAAAAAGTGGACAAATAAAACTTTCTTTTTTCAATGCACCCATTTTTCATATTTCTCTACTTCGACAAAAGAAATACACAGACACAATTTAAAACAAAATAAATATATGTTTACCAATATAAAATAGTTGTTTGAACCGATTGTAAGCAGTCTGAATTTCTTGAAGGGAAGGAAGATTGACCGACAGATCTTCATATATGGTTACTTCATAAGGAGGTCTGTGAATTATATTTTCTATTCTAAATAGGACACAATATAGAAAAGTCAGAATTTTAAAATGCAGGGCTGGTTCTATAAATGTTCATTTCAAACAAAGAATGTTATCATGCAAGGGCAACAATACTAATGAACAGAACATTTGAAATGAAAACACACAAGCTAATTTGTAGATTTATAAAACCTAACTTACAAGGGTTAAGTTACTTAAAATAACAAAAATATGGTATTTTTCTTTTCAGATGGTATTCTTAATTTACTGAGGGGTTGCCTCCTGTCAAAAGTGTTAAAGGATATAATGCGATAAATGTGAACAACATGCCGAAAAAATAAAACTCTTTGAAGCCTTTATTAGTCAAGATTCTTGTGAAATAATAACTAGAATGAAAACTAATCAAAAGCTGTGTGGCCCAGTTTTATTTTCATGCATCAGTTATTAGACATATGCAGTTAGGGGTCATTGTGGCACAATTGCTTGTAACATGTGTAATGTAACTATGGAGAAAGAAAAATAAGCAGGATAAGGCCCGATAAAAAACAAGTGCTCTAACATGATGGGAGACCTCTTACGATGATGGTAAGTTCCTGACTCTTGGGGAAGCAGAAGAGGTTTTCTGAGTGTGCGAAGCCACTTACTACAGCATATACAATGCTAGGACAGCCAAGATCTGGACTATGTTCCAAAAAGGCCCCGAAGAAACAACATTGGTAGGGGATTAACACTGGCCATGAGGGGAACGATCGACTGCGAAGGTTTACAAGGCTGAGCAGTGTCTGTTGACTCAGACGGATGGGGAATGGTCTGAGACCTGTACACACCTCAAGCAAGTATTTAGCAATGAAAATAATTCAAACTAGCACAATTCAACATCTTGTTTTTTACTTATATGACCCTGAAAGTGCTAAGTATAATATAGATCGGTTACTCAGACACTTGCCCTATATGCAATAGGGACAATGGGGATTTAAAAAAAGATGACCTGGCTATGGAATTCTGAGATGTACAGGCTAATTTGCTTCTGGCTGGGGAAGCTGAACTTAACCCATAGAAAATATATGCAAGGATTGGTCCCAGTACCTAAGATGAAGGATGCATACATTTACCATTTTACGAATGATGTATTGAAACAAAGTGAATTCCCATTCTATGGCTTCAACCACTCTGATCACAGCTAACTAATTTCCAGAAAGACATAGAAGAGTTGGCTGTAGTATACGATGAGGGCTACTTTAAGAGACAAGAAAGTTAATAAAGACCGGGCTGACTAGAGGCTGCTGCTTCATACTTTAAAGTACACAAATATATTTTTCAGGCATATTATTGAAAGAGATACAGCGTGACTGCAAACAAAAAGCCACAAGGTGCACAGACAACCCTAAGGGCAACAAGTGAATGTCAAAACAGACACTGGAACACGACACCAAGGGACAGTCCTAGAACAAATCCTGCGAAGGAAGAAAGAGTCAATCTACTTGAGGTTCACCAGAGGTTTTCAAATTCTAGATCAGCATTTAAGGCAGGGGAAACTGAGGCCCATTATGCAATGTATTTGTACTGAAATGTGTTGGTTCTAGGTACCCTTAAGTGCTGTTACTCTGTAAGGATTTGATCTGATGCGAAGCATATGTCATGCAATTTTGAATGCATGTAATCTTGTATTATACTGAACGTTCATTTCTCATTTCTATGTTCGTTCAGATCTGTAAAATATTACAAAAATGGTTAAAAAAAACAGAGACACACACATATATATACATGTAAACATATATATGTATATGCATGTTTAAAACTAGAGCGAAGTTTAGTATTGTCTCAATTATATAGTCTCACCGTTTCTCCCCTAACCATATCCTGGTTTCTGTAATAGTCTCAACTGCACCACAATGTGCTATGTTAAGCACCTCATATTTAATATATACCTGTTACAATACAAATGTTCAATGTAAAGTTGTCTATGTACCATGGAGAAAGGTGCATGCTTTACAATATGCCTTGTCAACCCCCACCAAAAGAGAATAGGGTGACAAGTTATGTGCGACAGGCTTATACAACTCAAGCACCTATGGTGATAAGATGTAATGCAATCAGAGAACATATAGTGCTACATGTATTAACCTATTTCGCATTTGCAAATGGTGCGAATTGCAAAATTTGACCATTTGTCAATGCAAAATAGCCTTTCAAGATGTATGGAAGGCTTTGAAAGTGCATTTTAGGTAATTCCATTTTTTTTGCGATGAACTCAAATTGTGACTTCAAATAGGGAAGTCGTAATTTGTAATTCACTCAGCACATGTACCAAGCATTTCCTAAATGCAAACTGGGCATTTAGGAAATGCTATTGCCATCGACTTCAAGTCGATGGTAACCATGTGCAATTTTTGAAAATGCACAAAAAATTCATTTTTTAAAGTGCCATGTAGCGTACACATGCCCGAGGGCATGTGAGCACTTTACATGTGCCCATTTTTAATGGAGGTTTTTTTAGGGGGGCCTTGTGCCCCCAGGCATGCTTGATTTTGCATTTCCTAATTTGCGATTACCAATTAGGTAATTGCAAATTAGGTCATGCAAAAGCATTCGCACCTATGTGCCTTTAGGCCCATAGGAACTAAAAGAGTAGCATTTCCTAATAGCGAATCCTGAATAGAGATTGCGACTCTATAGAAATCGCTAATAGGGAATCGCTATTTTCTTGCATACTATTTTGCATTCCTTAAATAGCAATTACCTAAAATTCGCTATTTAGGGAATGCAAAATGTCACTTTGATACATGTAGCCCATGGAGTGTATGTAGAGCTCCTAGTTTGCACTTCAAAACCATATGAGGGAAAAAAAAGAGGTCTCACCTCCATTTTGACTAAAAAATAGATTAATTTCAAGTGCACCACTGTGGGTCCAAGGATCTGCAAGCGCCTACTAATAAACCCAACAAAGGGGAGAGTATAAGAAACGTCACCCCTTGTCTCCGAATTCGTTTTCTCATGCTGTCAAACAGGACATTTAGCAGGCAAACCAGATTATCTGCAAGAGAGGATGTGGGAGGGAGGAAGAGATCAAAAACCAAATGACCCTATGTCCATTCCTACTTCCTGCAACTTTCTCACCCTAGTCCTTGATCACTGATGACGTACCAAGTAGTGCCTAAAGCAATCACTGCTTTCTAAAATCATGTATTTTCTTCCTAATACTTGGCCATGACCGTGCTAGTGCTTACCTATGGGATTGCCTTGCATTTATGTGATGGAAATTCCCTGGCAGCAATCTATTCGACTGCCTTAGCTCTTTCAGAGTGGCTCCAAATGACCGAATAAAACTAGTGTTCTGTTACTCATTTGTCAGCACTATTGTTTGTTTAGACCACTCACTAGTAGTAGCCATTGATAGCTTTGTATCCATACAACTTGCACTGAAGTTGACACAGAGCTGTTTCAAACACCTAAAAGAGACTGTTTTAGTCACAGAGATCCTAATATAAAGAATGAGACCTTTATCTCCTCTAATAGCAAACTTGTGAACCTAGCAGCAGAAGGGCCATTTCCTGTTTGCCTGAAAACAAAGTCCAGCGGCAGGTCGAGTACCACTGTACCAGGAATGAGGCACAGGCAGAGATCCGAAGGCAATACATGTCCTACCTTTCCCCATCATTTAGGGGAACTTACTGCTGAAGGTGGAGAATCGTGACAGAACAGAAATGTAAAGATGATTTATATTATGACCGAAGAAATGATGTAGCAGCCTCCATACCATTGCAAAGAGAAATAGAGTCATGGGATGAGGGATGAGGGATTATGAAGTGATTCACCCTTGCCAGAGAAAAAGGGGGGCATGGGCTAGGGACTTGGCTTGGCTGCTATTGCAGCCCAAGCCTCTCAGTGACTTTACAGACAGGTTTTTATAACCAGTAAAATCAGGGCTGGTGTTGCCACAACCACAAAACCTTGGTATGAATAATAATAATAATAAAACGTTTGTAAAGCGCCTGGCTGCACAAAACGGTGTGTCCCCGCGCTAACTGCTGACAAATCAATCTAGAGGAGTAGAGGCAAGGGGTTCATCCGACCATTTAGCAATTCGGGAATAAAAGAGTTTTTAATTTTGCCCTGAATCTCATGTCGGAAGGTTCCATCCGCAGTTGGAGTGGAAGAGCGTTCCAATATTTTGTGGCCAAGTAACGGAAGGATTTGCCTCCCATTTTAGCTCTTGTAATTCGGGGTAGCTTAAATTGCATCATGCCTGATGATCTTAAGTCTCTAATCGGACGGTGGATGGTCAGAAGACTTCTAAGATAAATGGGGCCTTTATTGTGAGCTATACGATGAGCATAGCAGAGACTCTTGAATCTAATTCTCTCCTTAATAGGGAGCCAATGAAGCTTTGCTAAGGCTGCTTTAATAGATGTTTTTCTTGAAAGACCCAGCACCAGTCGGACAGCTGCATTTTGTATACATTGAAGCTGGTGAAGGCTCTTCTGGCTGAGACCTATCAGGAGGGCATTTCCATAGTCCAAATGAGGAGTTATTAGAGCATGGACAATTGTTTTTCTAACCCCGATGGGAATGAGATCAAGTACTTTTCGGAGGATTTTTAATATGCCAAAGCATTTTCCTGTTATTTTATTGACTTGGGTCTTGCCAGAGAGGTCTGAGTCCAGCATGATTCCTAGATTTCTTACCATTTCTACAGGGCTAGGCAGTTTTCCCAGTTCACTGGGCCACCATGCATGAGACCATAAGGAGATTTCTTTCCCTACCACCAATACCTCGGTCTTGTCTCCATTTAAGCGGAAACAATTATTGTCCATCCAGGTGGCTACTGCCGACATACAGTTTGAGAAGTTGGTGGCATATTCTTTACTGTCCGGTGTAAGTTTGAACATTAATTGAGTGTCGTCAGCGTAGCTGACAATGCCCACCCCAAAATCCTCTACAATGTGTGCCAGGGGTTCCATATAGATGTTGAATAATGTAGGGCTCAAACTAGAGCCCTGTGGAACCCCATGGCTCACCCTGCGAGGCGATGTTCTGAAGGGTGGGCAGTGTAGCTGGAACGATCTGTTGGTTAGGAAGGATTTAAGCCAGGCGAGTGCTGGGCCCTTTACTCCTATGTCCGAGAGACGAGACAACAGCGTTGAGTGCAGCACGGTGTCAAATGCTGCACTAAGGTCCAACATGACCAACGCTGCCGTCTCGCCCTCGTCCACCATCCTCCGGATACATTCAGTAGAGTAAAGGACTGCTGATTCGGTAGAATGGCCTGGTCTAAATCCCGATTGGGAGGGGTGAAGCAGGGTTTCTTTTTCCAAGAACTCCATAAGTTGTTTGTTTACTATTTTTTCTATGATTTTGGCACAGAATGGGAGAAGTGAAATAGGTCTTAGGTTTTGGAGTTGGGGTATTGGAATGTTAGGTTGTTTTTTTTAAAGGTATCACTTGAGCTATTTTCCAAGCTTCTGGAACGATAATTCCTGAAAGGATAGGGTAATCATATGGCTGATATGATTAATTAGTGTGTTTTCCATAATATCCTTACTTTTTTCCTGTGGGCACACATCACTGGGGGATCCTGAATGTATTCCATTGATAATATTCAGTAAATCCTTATTATCTGGCGTGGTGAACGTGGTAAGAACAGGGTTTTGTGTTGGGGAAGCTTTATTATCTACATTGTTTACGTGGTTAGTAGGTTTAGTAAAAGTAGCATGAATTTTCTCTACTTTTTCTACGAAAAAGTCACAATTTGTTCACATTTCAGTAGAATACGTATCTTGGATATCTAATCGAGTGGAGTTTGTAAGTTCTTTGTAGACGCAGAACAATTCCTTTGTGGGATTGTCTGCCTCCTCAATTCTGTTTTTGAAATAATCGCTTTTCTCTTCTCTAACCATTTTTTGATATTTTTTTAGCTCAATTCTATAGCTTTCCTTAAGTTCAGGTGCATAACTTTTCCTCCATTTGCGCTCCGTTGATTTGCATTGGGCTTTTGCTATTTTGAGTTTCTCTGTGAACCATGGCGCGGATTTAGATCGTCTAGCTGGAGGTTTAGTGGTCCATGGAGCGATTTTGTCTAATGCATTTCTTAACCATAGTTCGTAATTGTTCCATACCTCTTGTAAGGAATGCCCTATGGATGGTGGTTGCTCATCTAGTGAGCTTTTAAGAAGTTCCAGGGTAAATATTTTCCAGTTGCGACGCTTATGAAAAAAGACTTTAGTAGGTATATTTTTTATGAGATTTTTTGTTATTTCAAAGGTTACCATATAATGGTCAGACCAAATTAAAGGGATCGGGGGAAAGATCTCAATTCCCTCCCAATTTACAAAAATCGGGTCTAAGAGATGCCCTTGTTGATGAGTAGGACTAGTGGACAGCAGTTTTAAATCCAGCGAGTTAAAAGCAGTCTTTAAAATTTGTGCTTTTTTTGCGTTGGTGTCTTCAAAATGAAGATTTAGGTCGCCTAAAATAATAAGATTTTTGTGTCTTATTGCTAGCTGGGTAGATGCTTCAATAAGATGGCTACAAAAAGGACCCGCTGATCCAGGAGGTCGATAAATAAGTAGACCTGTAATTGTAGTAGTTGACTCTAATTTTATAGTAAATATACCGCACTCACTGTTAATAATGGCGGATTTAGTTAATGTACATTCTAACTCTGCTTTACAGATGAGTGCAAGTCCACCACCACGTTGTTTTGCCTGTCAATTCTCAGAAGACTATAGTTGGCTGGTATAGCTTCTAGAATGTCAGGAGAAGATGATTCTTCTAGCCATGTTTCGGTTAAAAACATGACGTCAAGATAGTTTTTTTTTAATAGGTCATGAATTTCCATTTTGTGCTTTATCATAGATCTGCAATTTAACAGTGTCATCTTCAGTTTAGCTATCAGTCCAACTGTTTTGTTTATTGTGGCAAGTGACATATTACATATATTGCATTGCAAGGGTATCGAATCAGGGTCTATGGTGTGGAAGCATGGTTGGATTGAGTTCTTACCAAGTGTGAGGAGGTTAGTTCTCGAATAGTGGATGCTATGATGATCTTCGCCAGAGGCTGTAGCAATTGTTTGTTGAGTGGGGCCATGGAGTTCTGCCCCGCGCCCCGGTCGATCGCGGAAGGGCGCAGACGGGCAGGACTCTGGCTTGACTCCGGCGAGCGATCGGCGCGCCCCAATGCGCGTCCGCTGCGCGGAGCCATTGACGTATGGTTTTATGCCGTCGTCCGAGCGACGTGCACTGCGAGCCCTCACTAAGATGAAAACACCAGACTGTTTGTGAACGGGCCCTGTGAAATGAAATCTGGGAATTCCACTCTTCCAACTTGCAAATCAGGCCCTGGGCGGAGCAATGAAAGTAAAATTCACATTGAATTCAGTAAGCTCTGAAGGGGGGAAAGGAAACATCATTCTGCATAGCCGAAGACTCCAGTGCTAATATATCTTTATTGCTCAGACCCTCCCTCTCACTTTATATTGACAGGTGCAACCTCTGTAGGTATGGCCAATCGCTGGGGAAATGGGATTTGAGCAGCATAAAATTCATTGACCAGTCTGCTAATGAGAGGGAAGGATTAGTTACCTACCTGTAATCCTAGTTCTCATCCAGGGGTATACTCATCAAAGTCATAATCTATGAATAATCCCCGCCCATGTGCGGGATCCCGGAGCATATAGAAAATACATATAAATATATATGTATATATATGTGAAAACATATTTGCAGCCTAAAACATTTCCCAACTAGCAAAATTGCCGCAAAATTACATAAATTAGCATACATACAGTAGTACTCTCCCAACCCCTAAGGAAGAAAGAGAGCAGGAAAACATTTGTATACAACAATGCTTTATTGCCATAGGATGAACCTGTAATTGCAGGCATTTGCCAGTAGGCTGCAGTAGAGTATAAAGCAACAAAGAAAAACTGACACCTTGCCTTTAAGGCATTAGAGTAGGGGTACCGTGCCTTTAAGACCTGAAGGCAACCCCCTGCTCCCATGATGCACCACAAGTGACAGTTGGGTCAGTTCTTTTTGGAGGTGCATAACACCTGAGGAGATCCACAATAAAACATCTCAAAACTCTGTAACTCTGCTCGTCCGGGGAGGTGGGCGGGAGCTTATGACTTTGATGAGTATACCCCTGGATGAGAACTAGGATCACAGGTAAGTAACTAATCCTTCTCATCCAGGGGATACTCATCAATAGTCATAATCTATGAATAGATTAGCAAGCTCATACCCAAAGTCTCGCGGACGAGCAAGAAGTAAAAAACTTCACAGAATGACTAAGACATATATTGCAAATACATCTTATGCAAATAAGTTCCTTAAAGAGGCCTGCCCTACTCTGGCATCGGCCTGAGTATCTGAGGTAGGCAATAATGGTGGGTAAAGGTATGGACAGACCGCCAAGTTGCTGCTTTACAAATTTCAGAAATAGGAACATTACGATGGAGAGCTGTAGTGGAAACTTTCCCTCTAGTAGAATGTGCATGTGGTCTATCCTGCAAGGTCGTTAGCTAGTTGATAAGCTAAAGCTATACAGGAGACAATCCAGCGAGAAATGGACCTTTTGGAAGCTGACAGGCCAGTATTAGTACTGCCATAATTAACAAAAAGCAGGTCAGACTTTCTAAGGGGAAGGGTTTTTGACAAGTAGAACTTCAGGACCCTCCGGAGATCTAGAGTGTAATGACCTCTCCGGGGGAGTGGAAGGTTTAGGAAAAAAGGTAGGTAAGGTAATAGACTGGTTGATATGAAAGTCTGAAACTACCTTAGGCAGAAAACTTGGCTGCGTTCTTAAGACCACCCTGTTGGCATGAAAAACTGTGTAAGGTTCCTTACAACACAAGGCCTGGATTTCGCTGACCCTACGGGCCGAGGTAATCGCCACTAAAAAAGCAGCTTTCCAGGTCAAGTGCTGCAAAGAGGCCTTATGTATAGGCTCGAAAGGAGCACTCATCAGCTTAGTCAGGACGATATTAAGCTCCCAGGGAGGGGAGGCGGACCTCACCGGTGGGAAGACTTTCTTAAGACCTTCTAGGAAATCTTTAACTACAGGGATAAGGAAGAAAGATGTCTAATTAGGAGTCTTTCTATATGCTGTGATTGCAGCTAAATGAACCCTGATGGAGGGGTATTTCAGGCCTGATCTCGCTAAATGCAATAGATATGGAAGAATCACCTGCTCTTGGCCATGTACCGGGCCAAGAGAGTGCTCATGACACCATAAGAAGAACCTCTTCCATTTGAAAGTATAGGACTTCCTAGTGGAGGGTCGTTTGGATTCTTTAAGAATAGTCATGCAGTCTGCTGGGAGGTCTAAATGTCCATACTGGATGACCTCAGGAGCAATGCCGTCAAGCGAAGGGAAGGAAGGTTGGGGTGAAACACCATCCCCTGGTCTTTGGTCAACAAGTCTGGACGGCATGGTAGGCGCCGGTGCGGAACTTCCGACAGCTGTAGAAGATCGGGGTACCACCACTGGCGTGGCCACTCTGGTGCTATCAGGATCATCCTGGTGTTGGTCCTGTAGAACTTTTGGATCACCGCCGGGATCAGAGGCAGGGGATGATAGGCGTAGAGTAATGTCTGCGACCAGCTGATCAAAAGACCGTTCCCCAGAGATCCGTGTTGGGGAAACCTGGACGCGAAGACGGGGCATTTTGCATTGGCCGCGTCTGCGAACAGGTCTACGTCCGGTACGCCCCAGCACCGAAAAACCTCTTGCGCGACTTTCTCGTTGAGCACCCAATCATGCGCTTCTACGAAGACCCTGCTCAGGCAGTCTGCTTGAACGTTTTGAACTCCTGGAAGATGAACCGCCATGATGGACAGGCCCTTTGCTAGGAGCCAGTGCCAGATGGCTTGAGCTTCCAGAGACAAGACTCTTGACCTGGTGCCTCCCTGTTTGTTCAGATAGAACATAGTTGTCGTGTTGTCCGTCTGAACCTGGAGGTACTTGGTGCGCAGAGAAGGATAAAGAGACTTGAGAGCCAGATGAACTGCTCGAAGCTCCAGGAAGTTGATATGGTAGCCTTGCTCTACCTCAGACCAAAGGCCTTGAACTTGGAGTCGGTCCATGTGAGCGCCCCAGCCTTGAAGGGAGGCATCCGTGACAATTGACTGGGATGGAGGAGGACGATGGAATGGAACTCCCTGAAGGAGATTGGACCTTTTCAACCACCATCTGATCGAGTCCCTGGCTTCTTGAGGAAGCAAGACCCGGTCTTCCCACTGATCCGATCTCTGAGACCACTGATCCTCGAGGGCTTGTTGTAGAGGCCTCATGTGAAGGCGAGCATTGGGCACAATGTAAATGCACGAGGCCATCGATCCCAGAAGAGAGGACACTTGTCTGGCTGTAGGGGCGTTAGTGTCCAGAAGAAGACAACCCTTCAGGAGCATAGATGACAACCTCTCCTTCGAAGGACACACGCTTGCCTGTAGTGAGTCCAGAGAAGTACCCAGGTAGTGGATCAGTTGGGAAGGATTGAGAACTGACTTTTTCAGATTGACTTGAAGACCCAACGAGTCCATCAGTTTGAGGCAAAACGAGAGATGGTTTTGAAGCAGCGTCGGAGTGGAGCTTTTCAAAAGCCAATCGTCTAGATACGGATAGACGAAGATCTTTCTTTTGGGAAGTAAGGCAGCCACTACCGCCATGCACTTGTCCGAGGTGCAGATTTCAGGCCAAACGGCAGCACTCGATACTGGTAGTGACGGCGTCCGATCTGAAACCTTAGAAATTTCCGATGCTTGACTGACACTGGTATATGGAAGTAGGCGTCCTGCAAGTCGATGGCACACATCCAGTCTCCCTGATGAAGATGCGGGAAGATCTGGTGCAGGGCGAGCATGCAAAACTTTTCTTTTCGTATGGGCCTGTATTCTTTGACAGTTCCTCGTTTTTGAACCAAGAAATACCGGGAGTACACTCCTTGATTTCTGTGAATAGAGGGAACCTCCTCTATGGCCATCTTCTTTAGGAGGACGGAGACTTCGTCTTGTAGCAATTGACTTTGGAAACGGGGAAGGTGTCGCGCCTGAGGGAGGACTTGCGGAGGAGGAGATTTGAACCTCAGCAAGTAACCATGCTGCACAATAGTCAGCACCCATCTGTCTTTTGTAATGGATTCCCACTCTACCAGATGAGAAACACTCCCTCCCACTGGAGTGGAGAACAGACATGGAGGAAGCATTGGCTCAGGGCTTAGGAGGTTGCTTGGAGGAAGAAAGCTGCTTGTTATTACCACCTCTTCCTCTGCCAGGACGATGCTGCTGGAACTGGGTTTTCTCCTGAGACTGGGATTGCCACTGAGGGGTTTGAACCCTCTGCTGGAAAGACCTCCTGTCTCCCTGGCGAAAGCGTTTCTTGAATTCCTTGCGCTTTTCTAATCCCACCGATTTGACGGTGTCCATCTCTGCTTTCATTTTGGACATTTCGTCGTCAGCTTGTGGTCAAAACAGAGATTTCCCATTGAATGGCAGATTCAAAATCTTCTTCTGGGCGTCTGGCTTGAGCCCTGTCAGGCGGCGCCAGGCCGAACGACTGGAACAAATAACATTGGAATAGCCATGGGCCGCAAGGTCAGAGGCATCTACTGCGGCGCTAATAACCTGATTGGCTACAAGGCCTCCCTCCTGTATAATCTCCAGAAAATCTTGACTATCTTCCTTGGGGAGCTTGTCTGTAAAGCCAGTCAGGGAGTCCCAAAGGAACCTGTCGTACCTTCCAAGTAAGGCAGAGGCGCTAGCCACCTTCATAAATGAAGAGGAGGTGTTGCATACCTTCCTACCAAAAGAGTCCATAAGTTTACTGTCTTTTTTAGGTGGTACTGAGGAAGAAGTAGAGCCTGCATGGGACTTCATGGCAGCCGCCACAATAATGGAGTCCGCAGGAGGATCAGATCTGAGGAACAAGGGATCCTCTGCAGGGGCCTTGTACTTCTTGGCTATCCGAGATGGAACAGATCCCACCACTGCTGGTGTGAGGAAAGTAGCCATAGCCGGTTCTAGGAGGCCGGGGACCAGGGGCAGTAGAGGCCTAGGCGCTGTGCGATGATGAAGGGTATCAAAAATCACAGAAGTGGGAACCACTGGAGTATGCAGCGTAATGTTCAGCTTTTTTGCTCCCCTGCCCAGAACATCGGAGAAAGTCGCGATGTCGTCTATTGGAGAGACTCGGGAAGGAGGCGTAGATGAGAAGGTTGGAGAGTAATCTCGGTAAGACTACCTAGTCGAAGACGACCGTGTGGAAGATCTTGTACGCCGTCTGTTATGGGGCCTGTCACGATTCCTGCTGTGACGGTCCCTGGACTTAGAGCGATGTCTTGATGGAGACCTCGGTCTTGGGCGGATTGGAGAACTTGGCCTAACAGGTGTTCTTGGCCGTACTGGAGAACGTGATCTGATCCGAGATCTTGGCCTGGGTGAAATCCTGGGACTCCGAGGAGACCTAAACGGTCTGGCCGGCGTTCTTGCCGTAGACGGAGAATATGTGCGGGAGTAACCCGAGCCGGGCTACTCTGACCTCCAGATACAGCCCCTTGAGGATGGTGAGGCACCATACTGCGTGACCTGCCCGTAGATCTGGGTGAAGGTTCCGGGGAGATCTCCACGATACCAGGAGATGATGACTTGCCTCCTGAAGATCCGGAACCAGGGGACTCCACCACTACAGTCACTTGATTCCTCGACGGCGAAAGCCTCGAAGACGTCTGGGTTACTAGTGGCGTTGAGCGGTGTCTTAATGCTCTCGACGGCGATCGACCACGTCGAGAGAGGCTCGACTGAGAATCTCGACATCGATCCGGAGACTTCGACGTCGAGGGAGACGTTGAACAGATGGAGATGCTCCATGACGGCGTATCGACGACGACTCTCGACGTCGTGTTGACGATGACCTTCTTCGAAGTCGCGTCGACGGCATCGACCTCCTTGACGTCGAAGGATGGGATCTGACAGTCCCTCTCGACGGCGGCCCACCAACCGGCGGCGACCTGGATGCCGTCCTAGCTCTCGACGCCGATCCCCTCCGGGGCGGCGGAGAGTGTCTCGACGTTGACGGAAGCCTCGACGTCGACGGAGACTTAGATGTGGTAGCAGCCATGGACTTCGAGCTCGAAGCATGGCGCCTCGACGCCGACTTACTTGACTGCGGCGGAGATCTTCGACGTCGTGAAGATGATCTGGGCCTCTTCGACGGCGACCTCGACGGAGTTCTTCGACCTTCCGTCGTCTTCCTGGGGACAGGAGAAGTGGAATGACGCCGTTTTTGGCCGTGCTTGCTTGTAGGAGAAGATCTTGGGACTGTAGAAGCACCCACCTGGTGACTTTTGTCTATCTCCTGCAAGGCATGAAGTCGAATTCTCTCCCTGTCGCGAAGAGTTCGGCTAGTAAACTTTTGACAGTGATGGCACTGATCAGGGTTGTGTGCAGATGGTAAGCACACAATACACATGGAATGTGGGTCAGCCAAAGCCATCTTTCTGTCACAAGAAGAACATTTCCGAAACAGAGCAGGCATTCTGACAGGAAATTCTTGTGGGTTACCACAGAAAAATAAATCAGAAGCCTTATTAATCCAAAAAATTTCGAAATATAAGAGAAAATTCTCTCAAAAACACAATTTCAGTTGAAAACTGAAGAGCTCAAGCTCCAGGATCCTCACAGAAGGAGCCGGAAAAAAGAACTGACCCAACTGTCACCTGTGGTGCATCACGGGAGCAGGGGGTTGCCTTCAGGTCTTAAAGGCAGGGTACCCCTACTCTAATGCCTTAAAGGCAAGGTGTCAGTTTTTCTTTGTTGCTTTATACTCTACTGCAGCCTACTGGCAAATGCCTGCAATTACAGGTTTTTCCTATGTCAATAAATGATTGTTGTATACAAATGTCTTCCAGCTCTCTTTCTTCCTTAGGGGTTGGGAGAGTACTACTGTATGTATGCTAATTTATGTAATTTTGCGGCAATTTTGCCAGTTGGGAAATGTTTTAGGCTGCAAATATATGCTTTCACATATATATACATATATATTTATATGTATTTTCTATATGCTCCGGGATCCCGCACATGGGCGGGGATTATTCATAGATTATGACTATTGATGAGTATCCCCTGGATGAGAACAATGACTTCCTGTGCATACATTGCAGAACAATCGCAACCAAGAAGCTCTGTCACCTTAACAATGTCTATATTACTACGATTGAGGGTTGCACAAATAAGAGGCCAGAGGAAGGTGAGGGAGGTGTTATCTATGTACAATGTTCCCGGATCCTGAAGTAGTAAAATGGATGTTGGAATCCAGGCTGGAGCTCATAATCCATGCCAGAATTGGCTAAACTGACAGTGGGTCTCAAAATCCCTCCTTGGAACAGTTAGACTGTGAAGAAACCCTCTGCTCAGGTTATTTGCCTGAAAAAAGATCAGCCCCAGAAATGTATTATGCCTGAGTAAACAGAAAATAGGTCTCTGCCCATCGTCAGATCTGATGAGTAATTAGAATCAGGGCACTTGAACTCGTGTCTTCCCTGTTGAATGAGATAGCACTGTGCTACCTGTTCCATCAAAATTCTATAAAATCTCAGGTGCAAAGAAGACTAGTGTTTCAAGACTTGAAGATAGCGCCCTCCAAGACGCAACATAATTATATTTTGTCCAAACTTTTAGGATAACCTGTTGCCTCTAACCCAATGCCTCCTCCATCCATTGCTGACTTTAGCTGTAATGTTCAGAAGGAAAAGGGGTGCAGAGGACCAACTTTGGGGAGGTTAGCCAAGCTGAATCATCACTGCCGCTTTCAAGCAAAAAGAGAGAGCATTTATGTAGCAAAATGTGTTCTAAACAACCTGTTGATCAAGTGCATGTAATCACTGTGTTCCAAGTATCTCAGTCCCAATATTTCAAAGGCCAGTGATGCCAAATATCATAAAACTCTGGTATCAGGCTTACTGAACACTAAAGATGGATCTCACCCTGTTGCCCTGCTCTTCGAGCTACTAACAAGCTGGTGAAAGCACCAGGGACAGAAGAGTTAATTAGAGGGGCTAGAGCCTTTGCTGAAGGGAGACCCTGCACTTCTTAGTGCAAAAACTGCCACACTCATCATGTGAACGTGGGTCCCTCTGGGACTTTTACTGATGGATTATTCAAGCAAAGGAATTGGGTGTCAAGATTGATTTCCTAGGGCTAGCACACTTCCTGAATCAGATCTGAGAACAGCTGCTATATTCACTGAGGTTTGGCATAGCCAAATGACACAATAATTTTAGGAAACATGCAGCCAGGAGGGGGATCTGGGACAAGATGTTGAGATGTGTGTCAGCAGTTTTTTTGCTGCTAAACATTTATCAAAACAGTACGTAACAATGACTTCCCATTACTCACATGTGCATAAACACAGACTGCTCACACAACAGTCATATCCTCAATACAATGGTAATTAGAATGGGTTTAACTTACTAACAGGAGTACTCCCTGGAGTACAATACAATGGTTTTTGTTTTGATGGGGAGGTCCTACAATTGTCTCAATGATCATCTTCTTTCAGGGGATCTCCCCCCACCATAACCTGACCCAGGATCTCACTAAATAATATGTACTGCGTCACACACCTTTCTTATGTTAAAGGCATTTGATATAGCGCTAAATCTTTGTGGAGATAAATATCTACACATCTTGCCCTCAGCAAATATGTTCGTCAATGGTTACATGATGAAGAAATTCCTTTTTTAGTAGACGGTCTGGTTGTTTACTGGATTACAAGGGACAGTCTTCTCACTCACATTTCCAGACATTTCGATAGCGATGCAATAAGTATTGGCTTGGAGTCTCCTGTCCGACAGAATACAGACAGTAGACCCAGGATTGGATAAATCAAAGCCTTTTGCCCTTCCCTGTGGGGTGCCGCAAGGGTCCTCCCTGAGCCCTACGCTCTTTAATATTTATGTCAGCCCTCTCGCGTCCTTGATAAGATCCTTTGGCCTGCAACTTGCATCGTATGCAGACGATACTCAAATTGTGTTATCTTTACAAAGAGGGTGTCAAGTGGATATGGCAGTGAGATGTCATGACTGTCTAAAGAATGTGGCAGAATGGATGGCCTCCAACTGCCTCAAATGAAACGCCGGGAAGACCGAGGCCATATGTTCGGAAACAATCCTAACATGTGGACCCCTGATATGTGGCCTGAGGCATTGGGAAATCCGCCTATCCCTACTGAGAAGGCCAGAAATCTGGGTGTGATTGTCGACCATAAATTGGACTTGGGAGACCAGGTGAGTGGAGTAGTGTTGTACTGTTTTCATATCCTCAGGATATTAAGGAAAATAAAATGCATCCTTCCAGCTGAGGGATTCAGGACGGCAGTTACTGCACTCACACTATCTCGCTTGGACTACTGTAACAGCCTGTACCTGAATTTGAGAAAGAGGCATGAATACAGACTACAGTTGGTTCAAAACGCAGCAGCAAGACTTCTGCTAGGGATCCCTACATATGTATCAGTACGTGAGGGTCTTAGGCAACTACACTGGTTGCCGGTACCAAACGTGATCAGTTCAAAGCTCTGTGCACAGTGTTTAAAGCACTGAGTGGCATTGGCCCAGAATTTTTGAGCAGTTGTATGAAATGGTATGTGCTGGGCAGAGCGCTGCGATCAGCTGAAGGCAGATTAGTCGCAGTGCCGCGAGTAAAAAAGGCCAGATGAGGAGGAAACTGCTTCTCCTTCTGTGCTGCAAAAGCCTGGAGCAATCTGCCGGGGCATCTCAGAAATGCCTCAGAGCTACTTTCATTTCGAAAGGGGCTTAAGACTTGGTTATTTATGGAGTAGTCTCCCCGTCTTGCTCAGGAGTCAGTAGGCAGCGCCAGGACGCCTTTGGGCATAAGTGCGCTTTATAAGCTCATAAATAAATAAATATTAGGCAAGTAGATTTCACTATATCCTAAGCGTATACTGTTTTTCAAATTCTATGTATGTCGCCTTAAAAATGAATTGTATTGCGATTTTTTTATATAGCGCACGTATCACCCGAAGGCATCAAGGCGCTTGCTTAGGGAACCCGTCCTGGTATTCCCTAGTGAGATACCCCGGCAGGGTATCCGCAAGGTGAAAGCCAGGCATCCCGCCGCGAGGGGCCGTTGTGGAGATTAAGCAAGCTATTGCCCAGAGTCGCAGAGTCGCAGAGTGTGAACCCATGAATCGAGGAGGCACCGGAGCGAGAATTGTCGAGTCCATGGACATTTTAGGACTCAAGACCCCGCCGAGCCGGGAATTGAACCCTGGTCCCGGGCTGACCTCTGCTTCCAGGTCTGCCTCCTCTAACCAGTGAGCCACACTTCTCCACCCCCAGCCCAAGTCAAAAGCCCTATTGTGTCATGAGAAGGGAAGGATAGCTGGAAGTTTCACGTATTAATTGTTAAAGAGTCATAGGAACCAAGAAGCATCTAATTTCATAATTCTGCATCCTAGGAGGAAAAGCCTGCCCTCTTCTCCACACTCGTTGTGCCTGAGGAACAATCAATGTACCCGCTAGGACTGCTCTAAATGATCATGAGGGGAAGGAATAGAGAAATGGAATGTATCAAATGTAACATGCAACATATCAGTTACAGATACTACCCAATTGGATCGGTTGGTCACAATTCTGCCCGTGTAAAAGGAATCTAAGTGAATAGCACTATTTTCGAGGTACATTTGGAGCTTGCTAGAAGTCCTACTATTTTGAACTCGTTGCATGCTGATGTGCTTCCCTATATGCACAGTTAACTCTCATCACATGTTTTCCAACTTGGAACTTCTAATTATTCACACAATATGTATAGTGTTTAGATAAACACAGGCTTGTTTACTTTCTTTACAGTTCTTATTTTATGTTTTTCTTGGTGCACTCTATTCCATTTTTTAGACTGTTGTGCTTTTCTCATCGTGAAAAAATGAATATAGTTCGCTAATATAGCTGACTTTTGTCATATCGCATGGAATGAATATACATGCTATTTATATAATTATGCAAATGTATATGTTGATTATACATTTCCCTGTGATTTTAGGTGTGCCTGTTTGTCCCACAACGCTTATCCATCCCGGCACTGATGAAGGTGTTGCCCTGTCTTGGGCTATACACCGAAACGCGCATTGGTGTTTAATTCTTCTTGTGTCTTTGGACTCTTTTTCCATTCACCACGGAGACGATACACAAGAATCTTCCATCTGAACATTATGTGGCAGTTCTACCACCTTGATCGTTTTGTGATGTCTTGGAACTGTACTTGTTTTGTAGAATGAATGTGTATGCCACTACGAGTGCATGCAAGTATGATTGATAGTTTTGAATGTGATGTGTGGGACACTGTATATATTTATTGTTGATACCTTATTTATCTATCTATGAATTTTTTGAAGTTTGATAACCATGCTTGATATTATGAGGAAAAAGAAAAATAATGTTGCTAATTAAATTGATTGTTGGAATCTTTAAATATATGCATTTGTCAGCTAAGGCTATTGGACCCTCTCTTTTGGGCCTTTGGCAATTATTACATATAGGCAGGTGATCTTTGTCTGTGTTGGTTCTACTAATTTCCTCTGCTCCACCTGCCTATTATTCGCGTGTAGGGGTCCCTCTTTGTATTGCTGATTTGAGTGCCTGCCAGTTTTGGTCTGCTTATTTTCCATGTATAACAAATAAATGAGAGGCAATTTGAGCCTGTGGCTGTAGGAGGGGGCCCACCAGCTCTCAGTTTATTTCTTAACATCAGATTTTCATCCAGAGAGAAAGGCAAAATGAAAAAGAAAAAAGTGACAAAGGGAGGAAAAAGGATGTCAAGACTTGCAAGAGTGATATAAATGGGCAGGGAGAGTAGCAAGAAGGATTAAAGAGGCAGGGGGTGGAATCAAAACTATACACCCTTACCATCGGGCAACATTCACCAGCATGGGCTGTGGGGTTCTGAGAAAAACCTTGGACTTCTGCACTTATTATTTTACAAATTAAGCAGTGAGCTGAAATATCACTTGGAGTTTGACTCTTGAGAAGTCGAGGGAGTTGCAGTTTGACTCTCCAACTCAATGATTCCCTTGTGAATTTAGTCTGCTTTCTTGAATTATTCAGCTCTTCTTCTGCCCACTCAGGAGTGGCTTGTCTGTTACTGATCCCTCTCTTAATCAAGAGGTTACTTCCGCCTCCCTGTTTTCACAAAGCTCTGATAAAAGACACACAGACATCCAGGAAATAGTACTAACATCAATAACCCACCCTTTTCTGGTGGGTTATTGATGTTAGCACTATTTCCGCAATATTCATTTTAGAGTCGAAAAGATATGCAGAGTACAAACAAGCAATGAATGCCATCCCCTAAAAATGGTCAGAAAGAAAATGTGAGAATTTGCTCAATCATATTATAATAAAAGGCTACCATTTGCAGAGGACATGATACTCCAAATGGGTTTCCTAGTGTAATTGACAGGTATCAAACTCTACATCACTTATTCAATCCACTTCAGAGGGCTTACAGGCTGAGGGGGGACATGAGGCATTTTATGTGTTGACCCCATAGTTAACAATAAATAGATCCTTGTGGTGGATGTATTAGCTCACCTGACCCCCTAGAACCAGTACTATAAATTTGTATACGTTTAAATGGATTTCTTAGAAAGGGAAGTAATTAGATACGTACTAGGGACCACTAGCATTTGCTGATAAGTGCTCGCATAAACATTGGTTTCCTTCCGATTAGCCATTAAAGACATCTTAGATTAAGTGACTGGACAGGTGATGGGCATAGTCAAGATGGATTTATCACTGCTGCTTTTACTAATGCTGTGTTTTAAAAACCAGAGTACAAAGACATCTTGTATTAACGGGAATAATTACATTAAAGTTTGATTGAGCTGAACACAATGTGAGGTTGTGTTCTCTGTCCTCTTTAGTGGCCTCTAAATTGGGTAGGTGCTAGACACTAATAAGGTGAAATATAGCACTTCCTAAAAACGTCACGTCACATATTTATAACCTCACATTGTGATATAATTTGACTTGACATTAAATAAAGTTAGAATAAATAAACGACAAAAACACATAAAGCAGTCACATTTTTCGATTTTGCCCATCATTGCCTACCGTTGTATTTTAACATCGGTTCGATTCTCTGGGGTATAAAGTGAGTGCTAGAGATAATAAATTAATTTATACTTGCTTTAAATAGAGTAGAATAAATGATACTACGTATAATCATATATATATAATATTAAAATGTTTAATCAAGTACATATTAAAAACTAGTGAATTATTATTATTTTTAAAGAGTTACATGGTTTGATTTTTTTTTACTCCATTTTAATAGCATGCATTCCAAAATCACTACCATAATGATAATTGTCCAACTATTACCTGATTATTTTATGGCTTGACAAAACTGAAAGATTACACGAACACAATAATGGAAATAAATATGTCTGATGTTTTTGATAAATATACTATTTGCTAGATATTCAAATTATAAGACAGTTACTGACCCATCCAGGAATTCTTTCTGCTGCAGCGAAATACCTTCGTCTTGTTCTTTGGGAAGCAGACACATTTTCATGAGGGCACATCCATTTGGACAAGACCAACACCAAATCTACAAAATGAAAAACATGCTTTTTATACCTCTATTCTGGGCATTGAAAACCTTTCATAATCTTTCATCACCTTTCACAAGTGACAAAATCGATATGCAAGCACCAAGAAAATGTGTAAATGTTGCTCAAACGTTTAGGTTCCCCGACTAGAGATTTTACTCCTTCAACTGCCTTTCCTTTAATTTTCCATTTTCAAAGGAAAAAACCTCATGCTCAGAAGCAGTGCCAGCACAGGAAATTAAACTCCCTCTTCCTTGATCTAACAAAACTGTACACAGGACAGCAAAAAGTGAAGGCCCTAAATAAGAAATGGCTGTATTCACTGGAACCTATTTTAAACGTTCACTATTTATTAAGACACTTCCTAATGCTTACGTGTCTAACAACACAGTCTTCACATGGAAAGCACATATAATCCTTTCTTCCTCTTCTAAATTCATTATCAGGAATTCCTAATTGTCATATAACATGCTGGTATGTTTTTGTGATTTTCTGTATTGGTAATAATCCAGCTGACAAGGGTGAAAGGGGTAGCAAAACCTTCGATATGTGCTATTACTAAGCTTCGACAATAGCCTTGCCAGAGGAGCTGCACAGATGCAAATAGACGCTCTTTAAAAGTATCCCAGTCTCACCCTTCGGTAGCATCAACCAAGTCCAACAGTAACTCTCAAGGAGATGCTGATGATGCAAAGATTAACAGCTTAAATAAGCAATACTGTTGGTGGAATAAAGACAAAAAATTTAATTAAAGAGCATTATAAAGTAAAAAAATCCTTACTCACTACAACAGAAAAAATACAATAAGATTATAGAAGAAATCTTGAGAAAAATAGGTTTAAACGCTTCAATGAAATTATTAACACAAATGACTTTGGGATATGAGATTCAATGTTAATTCTTGTAACAAGCTTATTTTTATTGTCTTTATTTATTGACGGCTTTGCATATTTCAGGTTTGACACCTTGGGATTTCAGAGCGCTTTATATAGAACGTATCATATAGACCAAAGTGGGTTAGGTACATAAACAGTGTGACCTAGGCAAGTCTTGAGGGATGGGACGAATCCAGTTCATCCCAAAAGCACGATAGTGGCTATCTCAGTCTGTTAGTAAAAGAGGCAGAGGCCACTCATCTTTGCTACCCTACCCTATCTGCTATAAAAGAGGCCTTAGAACTAAATATAGTTTTTGTGTCAACTGGAGGACCCTAGCACGCCTGCTATTCAGCAGGATGATGTTTCTTGCTAGTATAGATGTATGTGGCATTCCAATCAGAGTGCATCAGACACACTGATCTATGCACAGCTGTCGGTTTTTGTGCAGACTGGGCCTAACCCAATTGCAGGATAGAGTCACATGAGGGTTGGTTCAAATAGCTATTGGCACACTTAAGAGCAACTTCGTCTTCTGTTGGTACTGGTGAAGCCTTGGGGTTAAGTGGGTGCACAAGTCCCACTGCAGGCTCCATCACTAGAAAATATTGGCTGCAAACAGCCATTTGCACAATCAGGAGTCCCTAAATTTGGTTGCCTGCAGGGTGAATCAAATTCACAGCTGATCTACTACAGCATTTGCCCCACTGAAACGCAATAAAAACATTATCCTTGATCCATAACGGGTTAGCACCCTGAACCACTACAATACTAGCCCACTGAAATGTTATAGCATTTTGCTGATTTATCCTTGTTCCGGAATGGGTTAGCACCCTCTGATTTTCTTCCCCCATTTTTTTTTACAAAACAGTTTTACTAGTTTTCACTAACTTTCTTTTTTTGTAGATATGCACATTTGAGGCTTCATAAAATATCTAAAAATCTACATTTTTCCTATAAAGATCACTGCCTTCTTATCTTCCACAATCAGTCAAGTGCCATGGGTTGCAGTATGCTATACAAAACTGAAAAACAATCATCAATCAGTCTATATGTACAGTAAGTTTATTGAGTGTCAGGCTGTATCAGGTTTCAACACCTCAGAGAGTAAGCTTGGAGAATTTAGATCTGAACCCATGGGGACTAAAGCATCTACACGATTTTACTTGAACATCTATCTGCAGTGCAATAGTCTGAACGGCTTTGTGACCTCAGTGGTAAATTATAGTACTCACATAAAATTCTTCTTGGTAATCAATGACTCCTTCAGGACCACAGGAAAAGGCCCCACGGCCCTATGGACAGGTGAAAGCTCTATGTAAGGCCCTCTATTTATTCTTAGCTGTGTTAATTTTGAAAGTGAAGTTGATGTAGATATACAAGGGTAGTGATTTGTGGCTGTCCGTAGGTTGGGGTGTGAACTCATCCACGCTCAAAGGCAAAAGCTAATCGAGTAGGAAGTGATTGCTGTTGTCGATCAAGCAGAGGGAGTTTACCTCCTGGAGAACTGTTGCCTCTATACTGCCTGCACTCAAACAGGAGGATATGTAGAAAGGAATTATTATTGATTTTCTTGAGCAGTTGGATACCAACTACCGTCAAAACAATCTTTCCAAACAAAGGAAGGTGGGTCATCAGGTTCTTGGAAAGACTGCCATGGCTGAGATTAACCTTGTTCAGGAGCAGAAAGATTGGTTTGGTTTTTAGTGTGTCATGCAGGTTACCTTGTGTGAGGGATGCGTTGATACTGGTCAGCAGTAGGTAAAGTGCACCAACAAAGATGTGCTTTATTTTTGAGGAACTGATGATTTCTACTCTTCAAATATAGATATCAGGAATTCGAGGACATTCAACAGGCTTTCTAGCGTCAGGCGGCTAAGGTGCATTCACTTGGGTGCTCTGTGTTATGGAATCCGTGGGATAGTGGTGGTTGTTTTGGTGTAATTGATCTGTTTCCTGATTTTATCAAATGTATCCTTGAACAATCTACGGACACAGAGTGGGAAATGTCAATGAAATGCTCTGTTGATGTGTCTGGTGTACGGCTAATGCAGAGCTTGAGGCATTCGCAGTTAAACTTTTGCTGGTGGAGATGATATGTCTTGGTATTGAGCAAGGGGTTTTCAAAATTAGCGAGGTCTACAAAAGCTAGCTTTTATGTCTTCTCTATCTTTTAATATACACGACCTGCTTCCCAATTGCAAGCTCCTGGAAGGGTTTGGCTCCCCAGATGTGTGCAGTTGTTGTGCTGATGGGCACTTAGGTAGGCTTATAGTTTGCAGTTCAGAGTATCAAACTGGACAGTGACATTTGTCTTCTATGAGAACCAGTGAGATTGTGTCTTGCTGAATAGAATAAATAGGGCTACTTAAAGGAAGCACAGAAATAGTTCCATGACATGCACTAGACAGGGGAGTGGGCAGAGTGTGTTGATGCTATAAATTATGTTGTTCATTGAAAAATAGTAGCCAGTTCATTTTCTAATCAAGACTAATATCAATGAGGAGCATATTGAGCAATGGAGAACAGGAATGACGCTTACAGTCAAGAGTTTTGAAAAATGCACTTGTATTTATGAGCTGAAGGGGGTTCGGTGGCGAGAGTGGTGGATTACTATTACAAGAAATATAAATGGAGCACACTATTGTGGCACATAAGGATCACGGTAAATTAAGAGAGCATCTGATGAGAATGACTAAGTTCAAACTTGGCAGCAGCCCTGGACGAGACAAATATAGGATGGTCATTGTGAAGGTGAGCTGTGCCCTTATGGTCAATACATATCTCAGAAACATTGATGAATTGAACAAGAGAGAAAGTTTGTCATAGTAGTCTGTGATAAAGATGGATTTTGTTTGCATAGGAGCCATGCATTCTGTAGGTCATATAAGACTGTCTAAATAGTTGTTTGTTAGTGGCCGCAAAGTTAGACCACATCCTCTCCCTGAGTAGTTAAGTAGGAAAACATGCATCAATAGTAAATCACCATAATAAAATGCAATTCTGGCACACTGATTTAGTGTGGCTATACTTTTTAACATATATATATAACAAACATATACTTTATAACACTGAACCAAAGTAAATCTAAAAAAAGAATTACACAAATATGTAGTTATACAACTACATTATCATAGTTACTATTTTTGTATGGCATGTACAGGGATGAATAAGTAGAATACTTACAGGAATTCCTTTTCCTTTGAATTCTAAGATACGTTCATCTGGTAGGGATACTGGTACAACAAAATATTGTGGCAAACTAGAAAGCAACAAAAATAATTACATCATTTACAAGGACACTTTACTAAACAGTAAACACGACATTTGAATGAGGTCTATAAGGAAGTTTCCTTCTTCCTGAATAGGTGCCCGGATGAAAGATTTCCTCCATCCCCTCTAACGCGGTACCTCTATCTGCCATCCAGTATAGCTATAAACAAATTTGTTTTCAGCTAGGACCAAACTGTCCACACAAAAACGACTTTCCAAATGGTAAAGGTGTTCTCTTTATGGTCTTGCTTTTGTGGATAAAAGTGATGTGTTAAATGTTTAAATTAATATCAGCCACTGGTGACTACTCTGTGCCACTTCAAGTCCATATCTTTTTTGTTACTAGACGAGATGTGAACACCAAGACAGTGCTAGCTCTGTTAGTCTGTTTTCATTCTGTGCCTGCTGTCAGATTCTTTTTATCTTTAATAAGAAAGAGCGAAGTTCTTAGAGCACACACAAAAATTCTGATGTCAACATTGCAGACAACTCTGTAGGCAGACATGTTTTTTGTTTATGATACTAAGTGCAGTCAGTACAATATTGTCACCTTGCAGCATAAGCTTATTGTTTACACAGATGATGGATGCTTAATGTCAACATGTGGATCGCAATGACGCTTTTTGTATGCTTAGTGTCCTCAAAACCTGTTTTACTACTATATATGAGATAAAAATCAGTGGTCAAATAGCATACAGGCACTAATTAAGAAGAGGTCTTCGCGCCAGACCTATCGCTTTCTGAACGCGACCTTCACCTAAAGCGCAAATCCTTCAGGAGAGCTCTGATAATAAGGAACAGCTGTAGCCAGCTATTGAAAGATATGCTATGTGACCCATCCTATGTTATGTGTATTCATAAAGTGCACTATCACTCACAATGGTATCATACGAAGGTATCGTGGCATCTTATGAAACTCAAAGAGCAGGTTTTGCTATTTAATGCTTTAACTGAAGTTACCATAGTGTTTATTAATAGTATTAGGGTATTAGGATGTCAGAAATTCGCAATGTCAGAAACTTTCATCTTGGTTTTGCTGACCATTACATGCTTACCTCCTCTTATTTCCGCGTGGTTACGTACATATTTACTGCGCTAGACTGAGGATTTTCAATTAAACATTTTAAACTACATGCCCCGGTTTCTTAGTGCTACCTTTGAATGTGCTATTCATACAAGAAAGATTATTTAGATTGGCACTGTGTCCGTGAACTCAACTAGAGAAACTGGTGCTAATCTGAAATCACTGCCTGTGCAAGATTGCTCAGCAGGCTAGTGCCATGGCTCCGGCAGAGGAAGTCAGGATATTCAAGGTCCTGTTCTTTTTTGCCGGAGTTAGACAACCTTAATATTAGCTATGTACCCCCTAATTACTCAGTTTACATGGAATATTATATGTTTATTGACGTGCCACTTATAGACTGGTTAAATGTTCACACAAGATAAAACAGAGAACAAAAATATAAACATTCAAAATACATCATACAAAAACAATACTGCCACATCCTGTACTAACTGGCTTATATGCACACCCATCTATGTGCCAAAAAATCAGGGATGAATCGCACACAAAATTAAATATGAAAATTGCAGTAAAGTAAAAAGAACATGGATATTACACAATTGTATAAAACATCTTCTTTACCCCACTACAGGAGTCCTGCCTTACCCAATTCCCACCAAACAAGTTCTCATCAACTGTTATAAGATAAAGTTAATCTCTAGTTACCCGGTTTCTTATGAGGGCAGATCACCACTTCAATAAAATGCAGAAAACACAACCATTAACAACAGTCCCCCTGGTAGAAAACAGGGCTAGATACTAACAAATTCATCAGACATAATATCTAAACTCTGGAATCTATTTACATGAATGCACTAAACAACTGTTGTCATTGTTCTCCTTTAAGTGCAGTCATAAAGTAATTAATCATCTCTATCCACCTTGGATCACAGTTCTCCCAGTAAAATGTTGACCACTGAAAGTGAAGGTCACTGACAGGAGCTGAACAAAAAATGGGCACTGAAGTTAAGAGTAAAGAATCTTGGACCCTGTCACACAAACTAAGGGATCCAAAACTAGGTACCTACACCAGACTTAGCCTGGAGATATCACTTGCATCCCTTCCTGAGCCCCACAGCCAAATATCAATAGACAAAATAACAACTGCAGTTTAAGCAGTTTATGCTCACTGAACAAATGAAATCTCCAAACAAATGTTATTTTATGCATTTATGAAGTGTACCCTAAGCCCAGCCGGCATCATGGTGCTGAAATCAGCATATACAACTTGACACTCGATGAATGGCTCTTCTGGAAGTACCAGATTTTAATCTACTTTCTAAACTCCATGTGATTTGCGAGCTCTTCAAAAGGTAGAGGGAGGTAGTTCCGGTGATTGGGTGCAAAATGAGAGAATGCTCGGCCACCCCGTTTCACATATAGAGCTCTAAGGTAGGTGGCCAGAGAACGACAGGATGAGCGTTAGGTGTGAGGAGTAGTACACCATAATAGCTTATCGTTCATGTAACCAGGGCTACATTTATATAAGGCTAGATGGGTAATACATGATGTTTTGATAAGTATCCTTTTTAAATGGGTAACTTGTGATGTTGTTTTAAGTCTTCATGCACTTATTGCCTCCTAGAAATGTTTTGCAGGAGTATGGCCCCCGCATTCTGGCTAATTTGAAGATGTTGTTGGTATTGTTAGGAAGGCCCAGATATAGAGAGTTGTAGTAATCCAGCCTTGAAGTTATCAAGGCCACGAAGAAGGGAGAAACACGTGCCTGCAACTCCAGCGATGTGATTGGAGAATTCAATTTTGAAATCAAACAGTACACCCACATTTTTAACCTGGTGTAGCGGAACTGAAGCGTGACCAAGTTTGTTTCCCAGCATGCAAATGATCAAAAGAAGGACGTTTTAATAAAAAGGAGAAACTCGTTTGTTCAAGTTATTGCTCATCGAAAGAGCCACAGTTGTCATTCCTTGACAGAAAATCTGCTGAATCATGGGATAGTCATTGGTGATAGATATACAATAATTTATGTGTCATTTGCATAAGAAAACATGCACAATCCTAAGGCTCTTACCAGGCCAGCTAGGGGTGCAAAACAGATGTTAAATAAAGTGAGGCATAGGGAAGAACCCTGAGGAACCTCACATTAAAGTGTAATATCATTAGAAACAAAAGGTGGACAAGAACCTGCTTGGCAAATGCTTTCAAGGAAGAAATTAAACTGTCTTAAGGCCTTACCAAAGATCCCCTATCTAGCAGACGTGAGAAACGAGCACTGTGGGTAACACCGAGTCAAAGGCAGCTGAATTAACTAGAAGTATCAGTGCAGCCGAACACCACACCCTTGGTCTAAAATAGTCCTTTTGCCATCATTAATATTGGTCAGCACTGTTTCATGCTGTGCCGAGATCTGAACTCACATTTGAAGGTGTCTAAGCAACCAATGTCCCCAATATAATGGAACAAATGCAAATGTACAGCTTTCTCCAGAATGGTTTAAGGCAAAGGAAGTAACTAAATAGGACGAAAGTTTGAAAGTATAGCTGGGTGTGCTGTAGGTTTCTTCATTAGAGACACAATCATAACCTGTTTCCACCTTGAAGACACAATGGCTTAGGAAAGCGACAGGTTACATAGATCAGTCAAAGGTGGATCAACAAAAAAAGAGGCATACTGTAATATGTTAAGGGGCAAGGATCCATCAAGAAGCCCAATTTCATCTAGTTCAAGAGGGATTGCATGAGCTACGTGTTTAAGGAAGAATAATTAGGGAGGGAGTGTTCCCTCATCTCAATAGAGGAATCCTCATAAATAAATAGTATAACTTTTATCTCTTAAGAAGGATGCTAGATTATCACAGATTTTGAGATGGAGTATATATTTTGAGGGAGGGTTTGGAATTGGATAGGCTGCGGACCATAGAAAATAGATTGTGAGAGAGGTTACAAGCACTCAATTTTGGAGGTAAAATATTCAATTTTAGCTTGCTTAACAAGTCATTTACCCTGCTGGATCGGTTTGTGGTGTTCGTGAATGAAGGCATCATCATATGTTCGACGCCACTTATGTTCTAACTGTTTGCATTGTAGTTTGGTGTACCAGTGTATCAAGGTGCCACAGGATGAGTTATTTTAGTGTGATGGATTAGTATAGGAGCCATAGTGTCTAGGGCGCGAGTCATTCAATTGCTAAAATTCTTTTTATTTTGTTCAATAAATGTTATTGATTTTATAATGAAAAGCAGTACAGAGAAAGTGAGGAGGGAGAAGAAAACGAGTCAATGTCCGACATCTGACAATTGCCCAAGGTACACAATAATGTGGCATTTACAGATACAGATGATAAAGGCATGAAATAGAAATAGACATGAACCCAGTACATAAGGAGGAACAGAAGCATTTGGTACCTGGTTATGTAGATCAAATAGGACTGGATGAAATGAACCAGGAGGAACTTTCACGAATACACCAATAATGCAGTAAATAAAAAAAGAGTAAAAGAAGGAAAGAGAGGAGAGTGGGGGAGAAGTAGGACAGGAAAGAGAGGAAGAGTCATGTGATACTATGTCCATGGAGGCTCCGTGAGTCAGATATGAAAAGAAGAGCAAGAATTAGTGGTCAGTAGGTGATTGCGAGATTTCCATTTCGTATTCCAAATACCCTAAGAGGGGGCAGGGTAACATCTTGTATGAGACTGGTTGATATGTGTACAGCATAGATAAGTTACCCAGGCCCACCAGGAATGGTAGGATACATTATGGTGAGAAGATGATCAAGGAGTGATAGGTCCTCGGCAGGAAGATCCAATGGAGGGTCTGCCATCTGGGGTCCTAGGAGGATAATCGGAAGGGATTGTACTCATCTACTATATTCTTACTGTGATGCTGCCTCGTGCACATAAGTGTTATGTGTTGGTTGGCTTTACTAACTTTTGCCCAGGAGTGGGAAGAGAAGATATTTAGGAGGGAATTAGCCACTCCTGCAAGATAATAGGTACTACATAAGGGTAAGACCAACGAAGGGGAAGTGGGGAATAGGATGAAAAAAGCCGGGAACTGTTCAGAATGGGATCGATAATGTGCCCCCATCTTATGGGTAGGTTCATTGATCATTAGCAAAAGAATAAGTACAGTGAAATAATTCGGAGTCTGGGCTATAAGGAGTGTCCAGATGTAAAATAAAATCCCAAAGAATACAAAATTTGGAGGCCCTAACAGAGTAAGGTTCAAGATAAAGAGGCACATAATTGATAAAGTAAAGTTCAGGACTGCGGGTCGAGAAGATAAATATAGAGGAGATATGTAGCAGAGATTGCCAGGGCGAAAATAATGCCTCCAGTATGTGGAATATCAGTATCTTCAATGGAGCAGAAGTAACCTTATTAAAGATGATGGATATGCAACCCCAAGGTTTATTTGGTCTAACTTTATCCAACATAAAGTGATTGGGAAGGATAGCATTAGCAATATCTAGGCCAGAGGAATCCTGAAGCCATGTTTCTGTGAGAAATAAGATGGCTGTTTTGTGTTTACTATAAAATCATGTATTTCTATTTTGTGTTTGGGCAAAGATTGTACATTAATAAAGTAGGTGGTATGCGTACTGAAAGAGGATATCAAAGAAGGGTAAGATAGTGTGTGAGACCCTGCATTGTTCGCAGATAAAATAAAGGGGCATGTAGTAACACAGGTGGTGACTAAATTAAAACTGCAATTGGGACAGCAGGCGGTTTGACTCTGGTGCAATAAAGGATAAAACAAAGGATTAAGAGTAAGCAGAGGTCTCACCTGGATCTATAAATTAAAAGGCTGCAACCTAGAGTAGAGCAATCGCTATTGTAGGTGCAACTGACCAAGATTCCAGGTCCTAGGTGCTGTTCGTGAGCAGGGGGCCTGAATTTGCGCACCAACAGTGTCAATTGCCAATTTATGACGCAAGTCATGTCTAGATATTAAGGAGAAGGAGTGCGTGGGGGAGGAAACTTAAAAACATACAAATGGACCAAACCTGCTCATGTCAGTCTGGAAGCTCCACTGCCCAGAGCGGATTAATTTCGTATGGTTGCCACCTGGTCGGTTTTCTACCAGCACAATCAGTATTTTAATGTCTCAGCCAGTAGAAAAATAAGCAAAATAATTTTAAACCAGTATTTTTACCTCTTCCCTTTACAAACTTCATACAGCAAATATAATTTGAAAACACCTTTATACCTGGTCTACAGCAACATTAAAGATCCCTGACTAACAATTAAATTAAACAAAGGCAGAAAAGTCATGGTACAAATGAATACATAGGATTTTGTTTACAGGTATATTTAGTATCATGTTCGGGCCTTTGCAGACTCTTAAAACAACAATGAATAGCCTGTATTTTTCCTTCAGAAATGTGCCAACTCTAATTACTAGGAAATTAAATATCCAAATTAAAATAAAGATCCAACAGTAAAACATCATAATATTAGCAGAACTGTGGGCGTGGCTAAACGCGTCAAGATGGCGGTCACACTTTAAAAGTGCTGCCATCCGCCTCACAGAAGCCTGTCTGCAGCTGCCATTCGATCCTCTTACCTGCCCACGGAGGTTTCCTGTGCGGGGGACCAATGCCGGCCCTCCCGCCCAAACCCCACTCACTGACCTGTACTCCACACCCTCGTGCTGGCGATCCTCCTTCGGGACAGACCAATCCCTGCGGCTGGAGGCGAGGACGCCGGGGGCCTGTGGAGTCGCCCTGGCCCCCCCAGACACCGTGTCACGCCTCCCACTGTGCTGAGGCGGTAAAAACGAACCTCACCGCAGCCTATCGCTGCACATGGCGTCCCTCTCCCTTTAAGACCTGCCGGCGCCACACCAATAATGCCGCTACCCATCGTAGGCCGCTCTGGTGCTGCGACCTCACCCCAGAGCTTATACCTCACTGGCAACAGGGGACGACAGGGGCCGGCCCGAGGCCTCCATCAGCACATTCCCAGTGAGTGGGGTTGGTGCGGGGGGCCAGTGTTGGTGCTCCCCCCTCCATCCCCTCCTCGCTGACCTGCCCTGCTTCTCCCTATGCCACAGATACTACCTGGAGACGTCTGCTTGTTCGTGATTGACTGTGGGCACCTATCTAACCACGCCTGCCTTGCGGTGGCCCCTTGCCAGCATTGGGCTCCGCGTGGGACCGGAGTCTTTGACTGAAGCGTCGCCCCCTTTCACTATTCGGGGGTGCCCCCCCCCCCCCCCTTGTGCTCCTGGTCGGCGACCGTCTCTGGCTGAGGGGTGTGATTTCGGCCGCCTCTATCAGGGGGCGCGGGGCCTTGGAACCGGCCTCCCACCCATTGCCCACCTGCCTGGGCTCTGTCCCTGATCTGCCCTTGGGACCGAGGCTCGTTGTTCGCCTTCGGCCGCAGCCATCGAGCGGCGCCGGACCCCTGCACTCTCCGGGTTCGGGGTGGAGAGAGTAGGTCTTGGCTGGCTGTGCCAAGGAGCCGCGGGGCGGGCTCCCCCTGCTCCCCCCTCTCTTCGACCCAGTGACACCCATTCCAGGCCGGAAGGTGGTGCTTCCCTACCATCAGCCGTCATATCGGAAGGAGGAAAGAAAGAGGTCCCTGGATTTGTTTTGGTTGGTCCCTCGGGACCGGGGGGACCTGGGAGGAGCAGCCTCCGTGCCCGGGTCAGAGTATTGAAGGCTTGGGCGCTGGCCCCTGTCCCCGCCTGAGACTGCTGACTGCTCGACTGGACGTCAGAGACATGTATCCACGTTCGAGATGAGCCCCGAAGATACCTGCTCCACAGACCCAAACTAAAATGGACCAATACACCACCAATGACCAAGATCCTGGAGGGGGGGGCATAGGGTGCCGCCTCTCATGCTGGAGGGAACCTCTCCGCCATTCTCTAGACAATTGGCGCCTCCCAGGCTTCTGTGGAGGGCAAGTTCGGCGAGGTATGGGTGGATAGGGCCCTTATCCACCAGGACCTGTGTAATGCCGCAGCCCGGATCTCTTAGGCAGAATCGCGCCTCTCCACAGCAGAGGACGAGATAGGCCAACTGAAGGCCCATGTGGCCCGTCTGCAGGCTCAGACCTCGTAACTGCACCGTCGGGCCGAGGACACAGAAAACAAATCAAGGCGGAATAATCTGCTCCTCATAGGTTTCCCTTAGGGGGTCGAACAGGGTGGGGCAGACACATTCGTGGAGAGATGGGTGAGATCCTGGATACCCAAAGATATCCCCTCTCTTCGTGGTTTGCGGTCGAGCGCGCCTACACCGCTCCCTCACGCCCAGGCCTCCCCCAGGGGCTCCACCTCGACCCATCATCATTAGGATCCTCAATTTCTGAGACAGGGACGCCATCCTCAGGGCGGCACGGACGCAGGGCCCTGTGAAATACCAAAACACAATTATGCTTTTCCCGGACTATACAAGAGAAGTGGAGGCCCAATCGCGAGCATACGACTACGTCAAGCAGAAGCTCCTTAACCTAGGTCTGCACTAGGGTCTCCTCTTTCCGGCCCATCTCAGAGTTGTTTTCCAGGACAAGACAATCTATTTTGACACCCCAAAGGCGGTCTGGACTTGGCTCACAGAGGGGTGCCCCCTTAAGACTCGTCCCACTTCCCCCCACTGGCCAGGGGTGTCTATACAAACTGAGTCCTCTCTTCCCAAGCCACAGCAGTGCCGCACTCTGTCCCGCAAGAAGGGTAACCGGAGGAATGGGGCGTCACGATTGTCTGATGCAGTGTCCCAGTTGTTAATTTAATCTGAACTTCCTCGGGTCTCCAGGAACCACAGCCGGACAGGTTCCCTGATCGATCAGAGCAGTGTCCCTGACCCCTCCGAGACACAGCGCCCCGCCATATCTGATTCATCTAGGCGTCCCAGGATAATAGAGTCTGACCATGATACTCCGCAGGCCTGGAACCACAAATCGCTTCTTAAGTTCTGCTGCAGCTGCTGACAATAGATTTTCCGTCTATATGGAGGGGTCCATTATGGCCACGAACCTGCCCTGCTAAACGTTTTAGCTTACCACTTAAGACTAGTTTTTCGTTATAGTTTTTTGTTAACTTTTCCTTTTCAAGGCGATAGATGCTTCATTTCCAGAAGTATAGGGTGGGGGGTGTTCAAGGGATTGGGGGGAGGTGGGGGAGGGAGGGTTGGGAGGGCAGTTGCCTTCTGGACTCTTTTCTTCTTGGCCTCGTTCGGGCCACTGTTTTTTATTTTCCATGACAGCTCATTGAACACATACGCCATTGCCATGAGATCTACCACAACATCCAAACCATACCATTACATTCTAGCTCTGGCATGACACCTACCCTGGGACCCGGGGCCCTTTGCACTTGCCTACCCCGCGCCACCCACTCCTCTGATGCCGCCTACAGGTAGACCTCTCCACATTCTGTCGAGGAATGTCAATGGCTTACTAGACTGTATAAAACAAGCCACAGTCCTTCAGAGTGCCCAACGCTAAGCGCTCGACATCCTTTTCCTATAGGAAACTCACCTCCTAGGATCTCACTGCACCTTTCTCGCCCGATACGGGTTTGACAGGGTCTGGCACTCTGGTTTCACATGGGGCTCACGGGGAACGGCCATATTGATTCATAGGGGTCTCCCCTCCACTCTTTTGCACGTGGCGACTGATGCACAGGGACGATACGTAGCCTTGACTGGTAGGATCGAGGGTCAACTTCTCAATCTCCGATGTGCTACATCCCTCCAGCCACATTGCCCTCTGCCCTTCAACTACTCATGGTGATAATTTCTACTTTCCCTCAGGGTCAGACGATAATTGGGGGTGATTTTAATGCAGTTATGCAGCCTTCTCTTGACACAAAAGGTGTTCCCTCCGAGACCTGCCTTACCTCCGCCAAACGACTTTCTGACTGGTCCTTTGCCCTGGGTCTATGCGACATTTGGAGGGTCTGGAATCCCCGCCGAGAACAGTACACACACCTCCACGGCCCAATATACCCACTCCCGTATTGATTTGGTCCTGTTGCCGGACACTGATTGCCAGTTGGTATCTGGTGTCACTATCCTCCCACGAGGAATCTCCGACCACTCCCCTAACTCCCTACGTACAGGGCATGCCCCCGGTTGGGTACGCACGATCTGGCGAATGAACGCATGGTTCTTACAAGATGTGGAGATCAAGGAGGCCCTCGGGCAGAAACTGAAGCAATACTTTTTAATCAACAAGGGATCGGTCCCCTCCCCGGACACATTGTGGGAGGCCAGCAAGGCTACCATGCGGGGCGGGGCGGGACTAGAGGTTTGGTCCACACGAAACGAGCGGCTCAGTCCGCCCGCCTGACGCAACTCGAGGCTCAGGTTGCACAGTTGGAATCAACTCCTGCAGCTGCAGAGGGTGCTCACTCCATGAGACAGCTTGCTCAGCTCCGAGAGGAGACTTGTCAGATCTCCCTAGACTCAGCTAAAATGTTATGGCGTTCCTTGGTGACACGTGTATACGAATGGGGGAATAAGAACGGAAAACTGCTCCACAATTTGGTCTCCCATCCCAAAGCCAACCGTATAATCTCAGAGGTCTGCGGCACGGCCGGCACCCACCATTACACCTCGCATGCCATTGCCCAAGCTTTTGTGGGCTACTATGCCCAGCTTTAGGCGGCCCGGCCTCCCTGGTGGGCCTGTTGGAGGGGGCTGAGGTTCAGTTACCCAGTCTTGCCCAGACTGTCCCAAAGGATCTAGACCTCCCTACTACCCCAGAGGAGATACATGGGGCCATTTCCCTCCCACCGGAATACTACACGGCCTACCGCGACTTACTGGTTTCCCCATCAAGTCGATCTCTTCTGACAAGTGGTACAGATGGGGTCCTTCCCCTCGGAGACTGACGTGGCCACTATTTTGGTTATCGCTAAGACCCAGCCACCCTCCATCTCCTGCCTGGACTACCGCCCAATCTCCCTCATCAACACCGAGATGAAAATCTGCCTTGGACCAACGCCTCCACCTCCACCTGCACTAATTGGTCCCCCCGGACCAATGTGGCTTCATGCCTGCCCGTGGTACCACGCACTGCATACGCCGCCTCCATATCGCCCTTGCAAACAGCCACCAGCTCACCCCGTACCTGGCCCTGCTTTTCATCGACTTTGAAAAGGCCTTCGATTCGGTTGACTGGAGTTATTTGGAGGCTGTGCTCGATATGATGGGATTTGGCCTCCCATTCAGGCGTTTTATTAGAGTCCTGTACTCCAGCCCTAAGGCACGGGATCTGACCAATGCCGAGGCGTTTTCCGTACGGAGAGGCATCCGTCAGGGTTGTCCCCTCTCACCCCTCTCACCACTCTTATTTGAACTGGCGCCCCTGGCCTGCCTCATAGGCAATGATCCCCGCATCCGTGAATGGACTTGGGACCACTACGACGTAGACAAAGTCGCCCTATACACGGACAATGTCCTCCTTTTCCTGGCGGACCCCGAGGACTCGGGCCCAGGTTGCTTGGAAGTCCTCCATGCCTTTGAGCGGGTCTCTGGCCTGCGGCGAAATCTACAATGATCCCTCTCCACCCATCGCGGGCCTGTTTTGACTGGCAGACAAACATCTATTTGCGCAGACAATCATTCAGATATTTAGGAGTTTGGGTGACCTTGCTCCCGGAGCTTGAGTGAGCCCTCAACCTTACACCCCTGGTTACAAAGGCTAAGGCAGACCTCAAATGTGGACAATCCCTTCCTCTCAATCCTCTTGGCAGAAGTGCGCTCTTTAAAGATGATGATTCACCCCCGTTTTCTATATATTCCCCAAAACATAACTTTACATCTCCCGGCGAGTTGGTTCAGCAAAATTGATGGTCTGCTCACCTAGTTCTTGTGGAAGGCCATGTATGGCCCTGGCTCACTGTCGGATATCCTCCTAGGAGGGGTGACATAACTGGTTTGCTGGCGGCTGGTCTGATCCGGCGTACCGGGTTGAACTCCGGTCTATGGACTTTCCAAAGCTCCAGGTCTATTTGTACGGGCCCCAATACCACAAGTCCTCCCCTCTGTCACTAAGACAGTCTTACTTGCTGGAGCACTGCCTTGCGTCACACGAGATGGGATGGAAAGCTCACCCAACACACACCGTTATGGCATGCTACCAGCTGCGCAATACTTCGCCCCTCCAAGACTTTCGTCAGTGGGACCAAATCGGGATTTCGCTCCTTGGTGACTTCTGGGTTGGGGACAATATCAGAGCCTTTTCGGGCTTGCAGCTGTGCTACTTCCTTCATGCTTCCCAGTTTTACAAGTATCTGCAGCTTCATCACACCCTCACTGTGCACGTTCCGTCGGCCACTTCCCTTCCCAAATTCAGTCCCTTGGAGGCCCAGGTTATGATGGGGAACTTAGGTAGAGGTGGGGATCTATCGCTCCCTTGTGAACAATGGCCCCGCGGCCCTGGACTCGCTGTGCGCTCGCTGGGAGGGTTGGCTTGGCACCCTGGAGAATGCAGACTGACAAGACGCTCTCATGGCTCCCAAAACTTTGACGACCTTCAACAAATTACGCTTAATCCAACTCTATTATCTACACATGGCATATCTTACTCCTGTGCGTCTGTACAAAGCTGAGGTGAATGAACCCTTTGGCTAGGCAGGTTTAACACTTGCAAAATGGTGAATAATTGTGTGAAATGGCCACAAAACAGGTCACCTAATGCTGCATAACTGCTATTTCTATGGCAGGGCCCGAAGGCGAGGATTAGGCTTTTCCTTTCTTCGCTTTTATTCACAGAAGCCTTTTTTTCAAACAACAAGGCAATGAATCAAAACTACATTTCCCATGGCACACTGGGAAAACCAAGAGAAAGAGAAAACAGTCTATCCAATCAGGATGCCCCTGCGTGCATAAAGGTACCCGCAGACGCTCCCACTTCCTGCGCTGCTCCAGCAGCATTCAGATACGTTCCCATCTGTTCTCTTATTGTACAATGTTTACGTGAATATTTCCTGGTATTTAGCAAGAACTTTCAACCTTGCGGCTGAACCGTGCTTGTTTCCACGTTTTGTGCCTTCACCGAGTGTGTAAATGCCTGCTTAATGCGTTTTTTCTCTTTCAGCGCACGCGGGAGCCTCTGCTGCTCCTACGCAGTCATTCACTGGTGTTTGGTACCGCACCTCCCGTGCAGTCTGCAGACTGCTAGGAGGCCCTGCGCATTACTGGCAACGCGTTCAGCTTGTCTCTTTCACTGTGTTCACTGAAGCAAGGCCGGCGGAGGTAACTGACACAGGGGAGGTTTTAGCTAGGTCAACATTACCCTTTCACCGGCCTTATATAACTAGCATTTTAGAAGCCTGAACAGCGAGCGCCTGCCTGGAGACAAACACATGTATATGGGTAAGAGAATTGTCACACATTATGTGGGACAGTCCAAGGCATACTACAGACTTCCCTAGTAAATATCTGGGAGAATGTCCCACAACTGAAGCCCTAAACATCTACCATCAAGGGGGGAGTAAACCCTGTCATAGGGACACAGAGTTAGGTGTTTCACTTGGTGAAATTGCCCCATCTGCCTCAAAATATTAGCAATGGAAAGCTTTGAGGGAGAAGATTATATGGGGGAGAATGAGGTTACTTACCTTCCAATTGATGATCATTTCTGTGCGGTAATGGATGCATCAATCATCAAAGCAGTATCACAGTAAGTGGCTCCCCTGGAGAAGAAGTTTATGGCATTGCAAGTCAACTGCCAAAAAAAACCTCAACCAGGGGGCAATTACGGCATTAACGCACAGAGGGGTCAGGGGTAGATCTTGATGCTTTTGAGCGTCTAAAGAAAGCATTTATTAATGCCCAACCCATCCAAGAACCTTCAGGTCAGGGCGCTCCTGGGGAACCCCCAATAATTTCCCCTCCATGGTACCCTAGGGGACAGGGACAACTCCCCAAATACTTCAGACTGTGACGGGGAACATCCAGACCCTGGTGTCCCAGCCTGTCTCCCCTACCTGTCACAGCAACAGACTTACTAGATCCAGATGACCTACTGCCCCCACGCTCTGTGGTATGGTTCCCAGCCCCCAAAGTTGCATCCTATATGGCGAACAGGCTTAGGAAGTCCCTGTACAAGGAGGTGAGGAAATGCCTCAAGACGGATTGTCCCCAGCCATCTTTGGAGGGAAAAGTAGCTCCAATACCAGTGACAGACGCGAAAATGGTCACCTTCCTCGCCAAATTCGTCCACAACCCCAAAAAGGGCATTGAAACATCCTATCGGTCCTGTCAAGAAAAGCTACTGGACATAGCAGGACACTTGGCCAAAATAATGGATATGGCGGAGGATGTGAAGGCCTCCGGTGTGCTGATCTGCCCTGAAGCCTTGTCTAGCTGGGCTCAGCGGGCAATAATCTTTTTGGGGAACGCCAACTGCCCAATTTCTACCGAATGGTGCAGATCCTTACTAATCACAATCTACCACAAACTAGGGGATCTCTTCACCTCGGAGGCAGGCACAGTCTCGAAGGGCAACCTTTTCGGGAACTAGGAAAAATTGTTAATCCTTCAATTCCCTAGATAAGGCCCAAACCTCCATTAAAAGAATCTTTAGCCCCCATGCTTTTACCAATGCCGGCCGAGGAAGGGGCTGCTCTTCCGGCCGCTATCTGCAGCAAGCCTCCAGAGGAGAGGAGCCCCCAGTCCTACTGAAAATGCACAATGTAGCGGCAGTCAGTTACGTAGATCACCTCGGAGGCATTTGCTCAAAGGCTCGGTCAGACCTTGCCCGGACTCTGTGAGAGTATTGTTTAACCAATCACATATCCCTGACGGTGGAACACCTCCCAATCCAGGCCAATCAGATAGTGGATTGGCACTCTCGTCACTAGAGAGACGTCAGCCTGTGGAAATTGAATCCCTGGATCTTCAATCAGCTTCAGGAACACTTGGGCCCATTTTCAATGGATCTCTTTGCCTCCCGCCTAGACTTTCAGGTGGAGAGGTTCTGCAGTAGGAGACCAGATCCTTTGCCAGTGGCGACAGATGCTTTCTTTCTAGACTGGAGCCTGGAACGGGGGGATGCATTCCCTCCATTTGCGATGATCATGCGGCTGTCAGCACAAGTGCGCAGACAGGTGGCGGATTTGGTCATGATCACTCCAATCTGGAGGTCGCAAGCCTGGAATCCAGTCATGATGGAACTTTCCTGGGATTTTCCAACACCTCTACCGCTAGACCTCCTGAGAGATCCCCAGGGCAATCCTCATCCCGGGATACTGGTGGGTTCCCTCCGACTAATGGAATGGAGGAATACCGGGAAAGATGGAAAATCCCGGGAATTTCAGCGGAGGCTGCCACACTCCTCGCCATGGCTTGGGCAGATAGCACCACCAGACGATACAGATCGGCTTGGTCTAGATGGGTATCCTAGTGTATCCAACGCCAAATGGATCCCGTGGGTGTCGAGGTTGTACACATCCTGAATTTTTTGGCGAACATGGCCTCAGAGGGCTTAGTCTATAGATCCAATAACACCTTTAGATCAGCAATCTCGGCAGGACACCTTCCCATAAATGGCCACCTGGGAGGGGGAACACCCTTTGGTATAGAAACTGGTAATGGGTATTAGATTATCTCTCCCTCCAGAACCTAGACAGTCTGTGCTATGGGATGTGAATAAGGTCCTTAATCTATTCCCATCCTGGCCTTCCAATAGGTACTAGTCTAGAAAACAACTGTCAGCAAAACTGGCGATGTTGCTTTGTCTCATATCCTCTCGCAGGGTATCTGACATGCGGGCTTTGGATATTTTAGCTAGGATTTTTACTCCAGTAGAGGTAACATTTTGTATTTCTCGAAGAACAAAATGGAACTCTAAATTGGTGTTCTACCCAGAATTTCAGGGAGTACCAAAATTATGAGGGGTCCGGACCCTTAAAAGTAGGAAGTGGTCAGGGACAAGCTTCGCCCTCATGGGGAAAGACAACTGTTGATTGCTTTGACCAAACCTCACAGAGCTGTTTCCTCCCTATGATTGCCAGATAGATTAAATGGGTAATGCAGGAATTAATACCTCTTAGTTTGGCGCCCACTCAGTCAGATGAGCCATGGCTTCTAAGGCTTTCTACCTGGGAGCACGTTTAGAGGATATCCTCAATGCAGCGAATGATCACCTGATTCCTCTTTTAAACGGTTTTACGTCAAACAGGCATCATCTCTGGCAACCATAGTGGTGAACCATCTTTAAACTAGCCTAATCCTGCCATAGAATGAAAAAATGTCCTAGCTATCATAACGGAAAGTTTCAATTCTGTTAAGGACACAGAGGTGAGGATTAGCCCATCCACTCACCCAGTGACTGGCTCCCACCCACAGCAAGCCTTGGATCTCAAGGTTATAACGGTGCAAGAATGATTACACATAACTTAACTTTAATCATCCTGATTGTTAATGTTTGCATTAAGTTTATCGAATGATTATTCTCGCAATGACTATGATGTTCTGTAATTGAAGTGACGGACTGGCACACATAGGAGAGTGTATCTCAAATATCTCTTTATGCATCTTTCCAGGATCGGAGTCCAATAAACAGGAGTAATCTTCAAATGGAGAAGCTGTGTTCTCAGGAAGAAAGAGGAAGAAGGAGCGGTTTCCCCAATGTGCCATGGGAAATGTAGTTTTGTTTCAATACCTTGTTGTTTGAAAAAAGGCTGCTGTGAATAAAAGCGAAGAAAGGAGAAGCCTAATCCTCACCTCCATGTCCTTATTATAATAGCTAGGAAATTTGTCATTCTCGCTGTATAATTCGAGTGGCACTGGCCACAACATACTACTGCTACATTCTCTCACTCCCTGTCAAGAGGAGTTCCTGATGCTTGCAAAGGCAAGGATCTACTTTGTTCACAGTCACTCCATTTGAAACTCACGGCCTCTGGTATGGGCTCGTCAAAGGGAAAATATACAAAACTCTATCTTTGGTGGGTACATGCTGCTTTGAGATCACCAGATTCAGTGAAGTTCTGGTTGTTTCTCCAAAGCTGCACACAGGGGCAGAGAGGCTTAATGATATGAACTTGAGTATAGTGTCCGATAATCAGCAAATTAGGAAATAGATCGAAGATAGCAGAAGGGAAGGCTAACTGCCTGGTAGTCCTCATTCTATGGCCACATATGGGTACAACACCGACCCCCCCCCCCAAACCTCACTTCCTGTAAGATCTTTGGAGCCTCACATATCTGGTTTATAAGTCAGTCGTGCTTAGCCAGGCCTGGTATCAGCAAATAAAAGCTTGCAATTATGTAACAACATGCAGGTCGAGCAGCATCGGACGGTGGTGTAACAATTTATGCTTAGGACCATGGGAGAGAAAGGCCCAAGTCGTGGGTAAAATCACATTCTGCAACAAAGACCTATTAGATAGGAGTAGTCGGCCCACCCTGAGCATATAGGAGATATCTGACCATCCAGAAAGAAGCTCGATATTGCAATGAGTACAATCTGCAAGAGCATTGTTTGGGAGTTGGTCAGACTCAAGCTCATCAACCTCAGGATACCGGGCTACTTCTCGGAAGACAGCGTCCACTCCTCGGGCTGGGATGAACATGTTGCTCCTGAACATCGTCTGGGCTCATGAACTCACGGCAGAGAGTGTCATAAATGACACACATCAGTAGCAAGGAAAGCCTAGAAGCCGCAACACGTAACCACAGGGGGCCTTCGCTTCCACCACACGGACGAAGGGTGCTGTCAAAGATGATTTATGGTGATGACCCACCAGCTTAAGACTGCAGTATTAATGATTGATTACTGTGGATTGTGACTTACTGCTAATAAACTGTGGCCCTTTTACACCACCCATGGTCTGGAAGTATATTGAAGGTTGGTGGTAGAGCGGTGGTCAAGAGGTCTGGAAAGACCGGGCTGCTCATATGGTGAGGGATGAGTACTAGACATACCAAAGAAAGCATGGATGCACTGTGCTGTGATTAAAAACCCCACCAGCCACAGAGCTGTGGCCAATTCTCGACTCCCATGAGGAAACTACCATCTAACAAACAACACTTTAAGAAAGCAAACTGCTAAACAGAACAAGAACAACACAGGTAAAATTAGAATTCAGTGACGGTCATATTCTCCACGTAGAAGCAGATATATTACAAGTCCCTACTGAATATTAATCAAATATTTCCCAGTTGAATCGCTAAACTCAGGATCATCAACAATAAAACCACAAGAGGTTGGCCTGTTACAGTAATCAATCAAGGAACAAAAATTGCTAAACAAGAGTATTGCAAATGTCTACGAAAGTAGATAGTCTTTGTAAAGCTTTGGAAATTCACTATTCACTTACTGACAGCGACACTACAAGGGCAAGGTAACAAGAAGGCAGGTAAATCAACGCTGATCAATCAATGATAGAAAGCATAGTTTAGGATGAAAATATACCCTCTAATAGCAAACTTAATATTATTAGAGTCCCTTCAGGTGGCCAACAGGTGTTGGAGAGTGATTTGGTAGAGGGAGCATTTGGAAGGGGTAGATAGACTAAAATATATGATAATTTTGTTTTAGATATTAGAGCTCTGTTTATCAGTCCCTCCTTTTTATGGTGTATGCAGTGGCTTCAAAGTACATAACTTACTAAAGTCCAGACAATCAGAATATGGATACCCATCATACAACAGCCTACATATAAGGGTATCCTGGTAGGGTGAGCACAGCTCCTTTCCTGTGCTGGGGAACCAGAGGGCTTGGCAGTGAATACCAGCCAGGGGAGTGGCTTCCTTGGTGTGCTCTTTTCTAGTGAAAAGCATTTAAGAAGCAGTGAAGGGAGCTGGGGCGATCACATGAAAGAAGACCAATGCAGGTGATGGCAGTAGCGACCATACAAAGTGTGTCAGCTGTCCTCTGGCAGTCGACATCTGCCTTGGGTACCACCTCTGCGTCTCCCAGGGACTAAGGTGACCTCTGCACTACCCCCAGCACTAACTGGGGCAAAATCCTCCACTACCACTACACTAGCCATTACCAGGGTGTGACCACGAGTGGGGACTGCTGCCACTTCGGACAGTTGGGGACACCCTTTCAGTGCCCGTACCTGTAACACTCAAAGCACTTAGGGGTGAAATGACCTGACGTTTTATTCCAGTGGCATCCTCCTTTCTTCTGGTCAGGATTGGTCTGGTAACTCTTCTGGGGGGCTTTTCAGAAGTCTGTTATTTTTCTTTTGTCTCCCCCTTCCCCTTCTGTTGGGACCCTATCCACCCTTTGGGTGATCCCCCCAATAACCTCTTGTATACTCGGGTGCTGAGCCAGTAGTCCACCTCCATTGCAAAGTCCCTGGGTTCAGTGAGCTTACTATCCACTAGGTATTGGCGCAGCTCTGGAAAACAATTGCTGAACATTTGCTCCCTGGCAAATAAATTGTACAGCCCTTGGTACTCCTTCAGATCACTGCCTTTCACCCAACCATCCAGTGCCTTGCAAAAGTGACCCACCAATTCCACCCAGGATTGCTGGGATAGCTTCTGGCTGTCCCTAAACATATGCATATACTTCTCTAGGGTAAGCCCATCCTTTCTGATATGGGTGGAAGGTGTACCTCACCCTGTCCTCCCTTACCTAGAGCCAACAGGGCACCCCCCTCACCAGGTATGTGCCTACAAAGACTGATTCCCCAATCCACTTCAGACAGCCTGTGCATCTCCAGGGCAATCTCATAGGCTTCAAACCACTGATCAATGTCATCTCCCACAACAACATTAGGCACCAGATCCTTGAAGTGGATCCTATTGTCTACAGTGGACATTGTAGATACGCTGCCACCATTGTTAAAAGACTGTACCCGTTTGGCCCCGAGAGCTCTCGGGGGCTTAGTTCATGGGCCATTCTACTTTCCTCCAATGAAACTTATTTTACTCCAGGGCCCTAGTGGCTTACTCTGCTGCCCTCCTCATTGTCCCGCCACTCCTCCAGGGTTTATTTCCTCTCCTCAAGGACCCTCTTGGCAGCAGTGTCCTACTTGGCTGCCTTTAATTTTAATGCTGCCTACTGTAACAGGAATACTATCACCGCACTTCTGCCTTTCAGCTCCTCTGTGGACAGACCACTGGAGGACAAAACGCTTCCTGCTCTAACAGGAAACTCCTCTTCAGGTTGTGCGAGCTCAGATATGTGCCCAGGTCCTCCTCTTGCTCCCCATAGTCTTCGCCCCAGCTTCTGCAGTGTCTAGCAACTGGAGGGCCTCCTCATAGGCTCTGAGGGCATTCCCAATCTCCTCTTTTTTTGGAGCTCCTTTTGGATGGAAGCCCTTTCTCCTCGCAGAATCCTCTGAGCTTGGCAACAGTTTATCTCTCTAGAATGCTGAGCTCAAACTCCATACTTCCAGGTAGGGTCACAGACCGGCATGGAGAATGGGAGTACATTTTGAAAAAGCTAATATGGCCTATTGAAAACAAAAGAGGTTACATCTGGTATCAAATTATTTACACTGGGATTTATGTGTTACACAAATCACAGTATGGCTCTGTACTAACACAAGTACTGCATACCACCACTGAGCACAATTGTGAGAAACTGGGTTGTTGGTTGAGGGGGTGTGAGCCCTTCTCAAGCAACAGCCAGAATCTTTGCCAAGATGAACCACAAACAGTCACTAAATTAACCTGTGCTTAACCCTCTGGTAGCTTGGCACAAAAGAAGTCATGCTTAACTTAGAGGTAATGTGCCAAGTATTTATGCTGCAAACAAACAGTAAGAAAGTGAAAGCACAGTATAAAAACAATCCCACACCAAAATAGAAAAATAGAGTAAAATGTATTAAAATATTTGAAACACAAAACAAAATCATTAGAGACGAAGATACGCCATTTCAAAGATTTAAGGTAAGTATAGCATTCAGGCCAACTGGGATGGAGCACGGGCCGGATACAGGGGCCAGGTTAGTCCCACTAAAAACGTAACTTTCGAAAGTCTGGATCTGGCTTGGCAGTTCGGGCTGGACTGTTCCCAAGAGGGGCAGTGCCAAAACTGATTTGCATGGATCCAAACTGGGGAGGCGTGGTGAGCAAAAAAAAACAATGGATTAAACCTAGATATTTGTGACTGGGGTGAATGTTTGCATTGTTCAGCATTCCGTCCATTATTTGTTCTTTTTGCCTTCGAGTCAGATCTAGTCTTCTTTCTCAGCAAGCAGGGAAGGCCTCAAGCAGAGGGAGGGCATCCTCCTTCAGTAGTATCCCCAGGTCCAGGAGTGTTCTGAAGAATGGGTCTGAGAATTCCTTTTTTATACCTAGAGTCTCCTTTAAAGTAGGAAAAAATTCTGGAGCTTTCCCCCTACAGAGGTATCTGGACAGGACAGAGGTTCTGTTAGTGGGCAATCGCCTGACCTTTGAGGTCCTCATCTTTGGTTGTCTACTATGGTGTAATACCCCCTCCCCGGTTCAGGTAGTAAAAAGTCTGGAAGAATAGCTAGATGACAAGCTATCCATGAGTCACCAGATAAATAAAGTGGCTGCCACTTGCTTCGGCATCATTAAATGGCTAAAGAAATTTTTGGCATTCCTTGGTACACTCGTAGCAGGTTCCGTTAGGCGATGTGCTCAAAGTGGATGTGCCCAAAATAGAGCAAGCAAACGGAAAAGAAAAAGAAACCAAAACGGCGAGGAAGCAGCTTCTAGAGCTACGGGGGAGCTCTGTCCCGCCACCCCACCCAGCCCGTGAAACTTTTACGTACCTGTACAAGCCACGCTCCTCCAGGAGTGTGGCTGGGCGGCTCGTGGGCCTCCTGGCTCCTCCAGATGTCCTCGGTTCCCAATTTCCACGTCCTCTTCTTTCTTCTTGCGCTCTACAAATAATTTCATTCATTCATTCATTCTTCTCGGGTTTGGCATATCCAAACAGCACCACCGTCTCGCCTTCGGTCACGTCTCCCTGTTCGGTATTGGGCCACACCTCCTTCCGGGATTCCCTCGGAGTGAAGGACGCATAGGAGGTGAGTCACGTCTTCCGGGCTTCCCCATTCATAGATGTTTCCCTCCAGCGAGGCATCGAGGCAGGACGGGCTTCTGGTCTCGGTAGTCCATGGGGCCTGTCAGGGAAAAACGAAAGCTACAGAGGGAGGTTTTGCGATCCACCAATCCTCGTTGTCTGTGCCTTTTGTCCTAGGTAAGCCCATCATGTCACACACCTCCTCCCCTGGTTTTTCCCAATTGGGGAGAGGGAAGAACCTCGATAGATAATCTGCACTGCTGTTGTCTTTCGCTTTTCTATGACGAAGTACAAAAGAGAAGGGTTGAAGTGCCAAAAACCAGTGTATTACTCTGGGGTTTTGTGACTTATTGTTATACATCCACTGCAAGGGGGCATGATCCATGTACAACGTGAATGGAGTCCCTTCTAAGTAGTACCTCAACTTGTCTATCGCCCATTTAATTGCCAAACACTCCCTTCTCTATGGTGGAATACTTGGTTTCTCGAGGGAATAATTTGCGGCTAATTTATAGGATCGTATGTTCTACTACTTTCTCAGACAGTTGGGATAAGACGGTGCCTAGGCCGTAGTTGGAAGTATCGGTATGCAGTATGAAGGGTTTGTTGAAGTTTGGGGAAGCTAAGACAGGGGTGGTGGTGATTATTCTTTTC